>NC_140165.1:164396086-164996086 GCF_963971535.1 Notolepis coatsorum | reverse complement strand
AAAGTTCATTAATCTTATCAGATTACATGAACCACACAATCATGACAGCTATCTAAATGAAATGGTAGAAAATCTCAATGATGCACTGTCATCTGTATTCGATTCTGTCGCCCCACTAAAAATGAAAAAGAAAAAAACCAGAGCCTCGCCCTGGCTGAACTATAATGCTGTCAACAAAGAAAAAAGGAAATGTCGTGCAGCAGAGCGAAAATGGAGAAAAACAAAAACCACCATATGCTGTGATATATACAAAGATGCTTTAACTGCTTATAATAAAACCATCCGCTTAGCAAGGAAAGACTACTTCTCTAAAATCATTACAGAAAATGCTGGAAACTCCAGAATCCTTTTTTCCACTATTAATCTCTCAACACTGCCCCTACACCTCCTCAGCCATCAACGGTTAAGTGTGAAGAACTTGCACTATTCTTTAACAACAAAATAACCTTGATCAGGGCCAGCATTACTCATGAAGGAAATAAAGCTGATTGCAGCAAACCGTGCAATGTAACCATGAGAAGTTTCACATGCATCACATTAGATGTACTCTGCAAAACTGTCTCAGAATGTAACTCCTCCACCTCAGACATTGACCCTATACCTACAGCTTTCTTCAAACGGGTGTTTAATAGTGTTTCAAGCCCTGTGCTAGATATCATAAACACTTCCCTTAGAACTGGTATTTTCCCAGATGCCTTTAAAACAGCAGTTGTAAAGCCATTACTAAAAAAACCTAACTTGGATAGTAATGAAATGGCAAATTATCGTCCAATATCCAACCTACCATTCATTAGCAAAGTACTTGAAAAGATAGTTTCAGTTCAAATAAATTCCTTTCTTGAAGAAAACAACATCTTAGAAGAATTTCAGTCGGGATTCAGAAAATATCATAGCACTGAAACTGCCCTCACCAAAATAATCAGTGACCTCAGGCTAAACTCTGACGAGAATAAGATCTCCATCCTTGTCCTGCTAGATCTCAGTGCAGCATTTGATACAATCGATCACGATATTCTAATCGATCGTCTTGAAAACCTTGTCGGTTTCTCAGAACATGTGCTAAGCTGGTTCAAAACATACATCAGAGGGAGGAAATTCTATGTTAGACTAGGAGAGCACATGTCTGATATATACGACAACTATGGAGTTGCACAAGGGAGTTGCTTAGGTCCTTTACTCTTCTCCCTTTACATGTTACCGCTGGGTGATATCATCAGAGAACATAATGTAGATTTCCATAGCTATGCGGATGATACACAACTGTACATATCTGCTGAACCAAATGATACAGCGATTAGCTCCATTACAGACTGCTTACTGGCAATAAATAAATGGATGAGTAAGAACTTCCTGAAACTAAATGAGAACAAAACTGAAATTCTAATTATCGGCCCCAAAACTAAAAAAGAAACGTTAATAAAGAACCTAGGAGGACTAACCCCTTGGATCAAATCTGAGGTCACTAGTCTCGGGGTTATCATAGATTCAGAACTGAACTTCAATTCTCATATTAGCAAAGTAACGAAAACATCGTTCTTCCATCTCAGAAATATAGCAAAAGTACGACCATTTATTAATCAGAACGATGCTGAGAAGCTAATTCATGCATTTATATCTAGCCGGTTAGACTACTGTAATGCACTTTTCACAGGTCTCCCTAAGAAAACCACAGAGAGGCTTCAGCTAATCCAAAACTCCGCAGCCCGACTGCTAACTAGAACCAAAAGGAGAGAGCACATTAGTCCAGTCTTAGCTGCTTTACACTGGCTTCCTGTAACATTTAGAATTTACTTTAAGGTCCTTCTCCTTACATACAAAGCCCTAAATGGACAGGGACCTAGCTACATCACCAACACCCTAATAAATTACACGCCAGCAAGAACACTGCGATCATCAGCTGCTGGACTACTAGAAGCTCCCAGAAACAGTCAAAAGAGGATCAGTAATGCAGCCTTTATCAACTATGCCCCAAAACTGTGGAACAAACTACCCCAAAACATCAGGGAAGCCAACTCGCTAGACATCTTCAAAAGACAGCTTAAAACCTATCTCTTTGCTCAGGCATTTCAATGACTTACCTGCACTATTCTTACCCTGCCTACTTTTCTATGCAAATTTTATCTTATTTTACACTGCCTATCAAATTCATGTGTCGGTTATCACACTTTTTACTTCTATTTTTCACACTTTTTACTGTAACCTTGCTATTAAATTTTTTTACTGTTGTTGTATGTCCGTTCTATTTTATAATTTTTAGACTATTTTTAAAATACTTTATTATTTGTATTACTGAATAGAGAGCCTATTAGGATGCTAGATCCTAATGTGAAACACTGTGATTTACCATACCTTGCTATGCTCGCTCATGCCTGTATTTTTACTGTTGTGAAGCACCTTGAACTGCAACCTCTGTATGAAAAGTGCTATACAAATAAAGTTATTATTATTATTATTATAAGGCAGACTGAGACTAAGAACGACTGAGAAACGAACCTCGGAGGAGAGAGGAACCATCAGAGACTTGGAAGCGATTCCCCCTCCCCCTCCCCTCGCGGGTAGAGGAGGGGAGGACTGACGTGGCACGACCACGACGACAGGCTTAACCCGAGCGGGGTTAAAGGAGATATCATTAGAATAGACTTTTCAAGGACAATACAATCTGTTAACATCTGAGCTGAGGCTTCTGTTTATGAGAAATAAACAACGCTTTTCCTTGTAAGGTAGTACGCTGCGTCAAAGTGTCGAATTCTTACGAAGGTGGAGAATTATTATGGTTTGCGGATCGCACTAACGGGGAGAGATAAGGATTGTATCAGCCAGTATATGAGACGTCAGGACCATTAAAATTACACAACGCAGAGGAGTGGATGGAGAGCCAAACAGACGAAGACGTGATACTGGCCGATTGATCAGGATCTAACACCTTCGTCAGAGGAAAAAGGCAGATGCCCTCTACAGATGTCTGCCTGACAAAAAAAAGTGGCTGCACACAGGACACATGTTGAACGTGCTATATCAAAGATAAAGAAATAAAAAATTGTGTCAGAGAGGATCCCTTACATAAGGTTGACAAACATCAACCAGATCTGGTATGTTGTGAGCATGCTGTCTAACTTCCAGCCAAGAATACCATTACCTGATAGCTCAAGCCACAACCAATGGGCTATTATTCTTTCACATCAAACTGCATGACGGTGCAAAGATTATTTTTCAATAAACTGTGAATGAGCACCATTTTGCCTTTATTACCAAATGTATCTGTGTTTTTATTGTGCTTTGAAACTACCTGTTAGGAGTGTAGGTGGGGATCACTTGTGCCACCACTGCAGAGGTTATAGGCTGGCCTGCTACCTTCTTCCCTCTGGGTTTATGCCACTGCTGTGGCCGACTTGTACAGGAGGCAGTGTCTTCATTTTATGCACGAGAAATGTCTAAACTGTACATGAGCCCAATGATGTGTGCACAGTACCCTGGTGCCCTATGGTTTCAACAGAAATGAGAAGGGGAGAAAAGAAATAGGCTACTGTTTGAGAACACTGCTCGTACTAGCTGCTACTTGAATATAGCTCCCCTCTCCACTAAAATGTATCAGCAATAGTAGTAATCATGGATTATCGTCATAGTTCTTGTAATCTTCAATCAAGTCAACTGTAAGTAATGCTTGAGAGTAGCTAGCTAACGTTATATATAGCTAATGCTTGCATCACCATGGAGGTCTAAGGTAAATGTGTATCTCATGAACGTACTTTTCCACTGCATATTGTAACCCTCTCTTGTCTGCTTCTAGATGAAATATTTGTGTTATCTTTAAAAAAACAGGTCTATTACCTGCTGTGGTTAATCTCCCGCGGCCTAGCCCCTTTCGTGACTGTGAAGCAAGGCTTGCATCACAGTCAGGAAAGGGGCTACCTGCGGCCATCGTCAACAGTCATTCACGGTCGACTTTGTTTGTCCGACTTTTCAAAGGGGGCGTGGCTTAGCGGTAGGTCTATTGGTGGGTGTGCTGTGGCAGTATATGCTTCCCTGGCATTTGCATACAGCAGATAAGTGTGTTGTTCTCTCTTGTGGGGCAATTAACATACTGTACAAAGCCAGTTAGATGGGAGGCAAGGCTGACATAGTAGTAGTAGTAGTAGTAGAGAGTAATGTCAGAAGGATCCACCCCTTCCTGACTAAAGAAGCCACCCAACTCCTTGTCCAATTAACAGTCAGGTCTCGCCTCGACTACTGCAATGCACTGCTCGCTGGTCTACCGACCACCGCCACCAAGCCCCTTCAACTCATTCAGAACGCAGCGGCCTGTCTGATCTCCAACCTACCAAAGTCAGCCCATGTTACCGCGCTTCTTAGGGACCTGCACTGGCTCCCCATCACCGCACGAATCCGCTTCAAGGTCCTCTACCTGGCATATCGCACGGCGAAGGGAACGGGTCCCGCCTACCTCCGGTCAATGGTCTCTAACTGCACACCCTCAAGACCTCTAGCTCTACATCCACTAGCCGCCTCAGACCCACTCATATCCGAGCTCCGGGAGGGTCATCAAAGAGAAGCCACCTATTCTCGGTCCTCGCTCCACAATGGTGGAACGAACTTCCCACCACAATTAGGACAGCCAAAACCCGATCAATCTTTCGCCGTCGACTAAAAATACACTTCTTCAATCAATATATGTAATGGAAATAATTATAATAATAAATAAATACCTAACCTTCTTACTGTCTTATACTAACTATCATGCACTCTTCCTACTATACTAATATATCTTTACTACTATGCATTCATCACTGCAGCACCCAAGTTTCAGCACTGTTTGATGAAAATGTTTACTCAGCTGTAAGAGTTGTACCCTTCCTGCTGACTTGTTGTACAAAACTTGTAAGTCGCTTTGGATAAAAGCATCAGCTAAATGACAAAATGTAAATTATTTACAGAAAGTGTCTTGCGTGTGGTGTATGTGCATGATAAGGTGCAGTGCAGTGTGTGTGTGTGTGTGTATGTCCAATAACAATAAGTACTGTAGTAGTAGTACGATAAATCAAATAAGATATCAAAATGAGGTAAGATCAAATAAAATAGTACATTTCTACAGAAAGTGTCTTGCGTAAAAGTATATGCGCATTTTAAGGTGCAGTGCAGGGTGCATGTGTCTTGTGTGTGTGTGTCTTCAAGAGTTTTTAACTCTTTCAGTGCCACTCACGAGATTTCTCTGTTTTTTTTATAGGTGGTTGCATGCCACTCACGAGATTTCTCGGATTCTTTTTTATTTTATTTTTTTCGGTCTGAAAAATTATTGCATCACCCGAGCCTACCCGAGTATAGCCGAGCTGCGCCGGTGATCACTGTGGAAAAAAGCGCCCCCTGTCGTCTCCCAGATGACATAAGTGATTTTGGAATGGACTCAATGAAAATGAATGGGGAAAAAAATCCGGTACTCCACATTTTCCAGTTCACTGATCCAGCCGGGGTTACCACAGTTCATTCTGGAGCCTCAGATCCCCGCGGATCATGGAGATCTATTGTGTCGCGTTGGATCCATACACGTATCGATTTTTTCGAATGGTGATCAGGAATTGGAATATACCAGTTGGATACCATCTGATGTCAGGTAAGGACTCTATGTTATCAGTAGTAGGATAATCAGAGTAAGTTTGATGAAGTTATAAGCTGTTTTGTGAAATGTCTTCTTTCGGTTTCACTGTAAAAGTTGGTGAGGAAATCAACGGAGCGATTATCAGTGCGCGGCCGTAATGTGCTTGCGTGCACGTATAATATTGATCATCTAGCGTTTATTTGAAAACGATTCATAAAAAGGCCGACGAATATCAACGTTGTGGAATATTCCACTAAAAGACGATTTTCATAGAATGCTCCAGAATGAGCTGTTTTTTATATCAAAACGGGGGCTTTTCTAACTGCTCTGAAACGGAAACGACGCGATAAAAAAAACAATCTGTCTTCACAGCACTGACTGGAAAATAGTCTTTGATAATGCGATGGGCAGATTAGACACATAGCCACAATTTAAAACATAGATTAGGCGATATTAACGTTAACATTGGCGCCGATGGTGGCATTCAAGCGGTAAAACGGAAAATATGGCTATCCCTGTTCTTGTCCTTGTTGTGCGGATGCTCCGGTACCGTTTGCCAGACGGTAGCAGAGTGAAAGGTTTGTGATTGTGGTCTCTGAGAATGTTCCGGGTTTTGTTCTGCACCTCTGTGTGTAGAGGTCGTCCATGGCTGGCAGCCCAGTCCTGGTGATGTGATTTTTTTATAATTTTCTTTTAATTTTATTATTATTATTATTTTTTTATTATTAAATTATAATGTAAAATATTGTAAGGAAGGGGCAGTTTTTTTTTTTTTTTTTTTTTTTTTCCCCTTCTCGAACACCTATTGTATGGAAATAGCCTTTGACTATTTACCTTTTTGTTTTTTAAACTTGTTTTATGTTTTTATGTTCGAGACAAATCAAAATCAAATCAAATCAAAATCTAAATGTATTGTGCTGACTTCACCACCCTTTGCAGAGCCTTGCGGTCGCCGGTCGGTGGCTGAGCAGGTGCAGTACCGGGCAGTGATGCAGCCAGTCAGGATACTCTCTAGAGTGCACCAGTAAAAGTGGCAGAGTATCCTGGAGTCCATGCCGAATCTCCTCAGCCTATAGACCACCGTAACACTTCACTTAAGTGTAGTGGTCTATGGAGGAAGAAGAGCATGCTTTCCCCCCTGGGAATTCCTGTAGTCCACGATGAGCTCCTTCGTTTCGCTGACGTTGAGGTGGAGGTTGTTACTGTATCCTGGGCACCATGTTGCCACGTGCACTCACTTCCTCTCTATACTTCGACTCGTCATTGCCAGTGATCAGGCCAATCAATGACTGTCGTATCGTCAGCAAACCGGATGATGGTGTTGGAGCTCTGTGTGGCCACACAGTCATGTGTGAACAGGGAGTACTGGAGGGTAACCTGTTGCGTGTGACGTTACCAAGAGAAGCCCCGCTTTCAGTGCTTTGTGGGCAGCGCTACTGCACGCTCACACAGACACACACAACAGATGAGGAAGTGGACAGATCCGACCAGCATTGCTGGCTCCTCACAATGCAAACGCGAAAATGTACATTACAGATGAACTGCAGAGAAAATGTCCAATTTATCATCCCGGTCGAGACCAATTTAGAAGCGGAGTGCAACGCGTGCAAAGCTTGACCATATGTTTATGTGTCTAATAAAGGTGCTGGCGATCTCAAAGCTCACATGGACACAGCAAAACATTACAAACAAAGCAGTGCGAGGCGAGAGTTTGATGGCAAAGTTGACCGAATTGATTGAAGAATGCAGCTATACAGAGAGAGAAAGAAAATAATTGAAAACTATTTTGATGCCTCAAAATTATGTTTTGGTTTGATAAGATGCTTATGATACAATCATTCTAAGGAATATCATGGCCGCCTAGTTATAGTTGAAAGTGGGGGTGCAATTTTTTTTTTTATTCTTTTTTTTTTTTACAATTTATTTTTTTTTTTTAATTTTTTTTTTGCAAGGGGTGGTTTGGAGGGGGTCCGGCACGAACCCCTCCACGGCAGATTTTTTTACATTTAATGAACACCTGTATGTGCAATTTCCTGCAATATAGAGCCTTCAATCTTGACCAAAATAAAGCTGCTCTTTTCACTATAAAACTCAGTTTATATTGCAGTATGATAGCTATAATAATAATAACTTCACTGCGAGGGCTCTTTTAGCTAACGCTAGCTAGGCACGTATGATAGCCAATTACTATTATAATAATAATAATAATAACTTTCCCATCCTCCCAAAGCCCCTCCAGCCCCGTTCACATCCGCAGCACCAACAACAACAACAACAACAACTAATTGACGCTATCAATAGCCCCAGTGAGCGCGGCGGCTGAATGAATGAAAACTTTATTTAACAGATTGCAGAATGGGTACAATACAGTACGGCTCAATACACACAATTGTTAAGGGGATGCAGACCAGGGCCCCGTTCCCCGTACCTGGTTCAACTAAGTCGATCAAGATGTCCAGATTCAGTTAACCCGATGTTTGAAGCCGGGATTTTCCTGTTCCTCGAAGGTGGATTCAGTCTCGTTAACTCAAGCCAGACTTGAGACCCAGGATAAGTGCGCGCGGCCGCTCCAGTTGAAAAGCCAGCACGTATCGATAGCAGAGATCCTGATTGTCTAGCGGCATTGATTGATTAATTGATTTAAAACTTTATTAACATATTGCAGTACGGCTCAATCGCCTTGCCGACAAGTTAAATGCGTTATCTGTAGGCTAATTTTAAGTCCCTCATTACCTCAATCAATCAGATTATATTTCTTTAAACTTGCCTGCTGGATTGAATAATCAAATGAGATCTTGCTAGCGAAAATAATTAGTTAAACTGTTATACAAAATAACGATACGGCTCTCTTCCCATTGATTGATGTATGGTCGATCTTTTAATTATCTCCACTGTGGTGTAACGGGTTCTTCTTTTGACTTTCACGCAGACGACCGGGGTTCGAAACCTAGTCTTTCCCTTCTTTTTGCGATGTAGGAATAATTCAATTTGGTGCACGTTGAGAGCTATATAAAGAATGACATCCTCAATGCATGTAGATTTATAATATTTTAACTTAAAACTAGGCTACTTTGGCGTATAATCATTAATATTATATTCCAAAAAATTATATTGGAAACACGGGGTTTCGAACACCGGTCGCTGGGTTGCCAGGATTGAGCACTACCGCTGCGCCACTGTGCCAGATGGGATAAATTCATTGTTTATACATTAATGAACGAGACAAGATCCACAATCCACGCATAGACACTTCAATTTTATGCTTGAATGAAACACAATCCAGGCGCTCCATTAAACATCCACAGCGGAGAATATGAAAGGAATCAGAGCCAAACGAGCGATAGGTTTCAATCATTAAAAATATCCCTGCGGGATTCACATTTGCAATGCTGCGCGTTGTTAAAATAACCACATAATGTGTACATCGCACCGAGCGAGCGCCACGGTATATATAACGTGCATTATTTAGGACAAAGTGAATTTAGTATCAGCATTTTGGGTCTATTTTACATTTCAAAAGCCCCCTCTGGAAGAATGGAGCACAAAAACGTAATTCAGAATGGTATAAAGCAGATCCTAGACTGTGGGAATAATTTCAGGAAAGAGCTGTCACTTCTTTGCGGGGGCGTGGCTGTGCTTCATCCGGCTAACTTGAACTTAAACCCTGCTTTCGACCAGGCTCAAACTTTTGGATCTGTTGTCATGGTGATTTGGACAATCCAGGTACGGGGAACCGGAAAGTCCGGCTTAAGTCAGACTTCACCGAAAGTTATCCGGCTAACTCAGTTATCCAGGTACGGGGAACGGGGCCCAGAGAAAGACGTTTGTCTTGTTTACATCAGGGTCCCCTTTCGTGACTGTGCTGCACCGAGTGAATCCACAGTCACTTGTGATGATGGCGCTGCTCCGACCGGCTGCCTCTCTGTTCGCTCCGTCGAGACTGTGTTTACTTTTGTTAATATTTATAGTTTTTAGAGTTTTGTTCGTACCAACTGTTGGTGCATTTAATGTATATGACCGTCAGTCACTCATAGACATTGGATTACGGGAAACTTATCAACTGGATTACTCACTGGATCAGCTTTCCGAACCGCATCAATGGCCTGAAGAAATTCTCCGGAGATCAGGACCAGATCCTTTGTTCCTAGACCCCAGGAACAGAGGAACCAGACGGCGAGGGAAGAGGGCTGGGATCCGTAACAGGCTGAGATCCAGACGCCACCGTACACCACTGCCCAGTATATTGCTAGCCAATGTACAATCAATTGACAATAAACTGGATGACATCCGAGCAAGGATTCAATATCAAAGAGACGTTAGGGACTGCAACGTCCTCTGCTTCACCGAGACGTGGTTGACGCCGGACGTCCCAGACCACGCAATTCAACCGGCTGATCACTTCTTTATCCATCGCAAGGATCGGACATCAGCAGAGTCCGGTAAACAACGTGGAGGAGGTATTGCCTTCATGTTTAACAAAAATTGGAGCGACCCAACTAACGTGAAGGAATTATCCAACCACTGCTCCCCAGAACTGGAATATATAACCATCAAGTGTCGTCCTTTCTTCCTCCCGAGGGAGTTAACGGCGATCGTCCTGGTCGGAGTGTATATTCCACCGCAAGCCAGCAACAAGGTTGCGCTCTCCAGACTACACGACGAGGTAAATAGAATCCAAGTGGCGAATGTTAACGCCGCCATTTTAGTTCTGGGAGATTTCAATAGCGCCAATCTGAGAAAGGTATTGCCTGACTTCTATCAGCATGTGACTTGCAACACCAGAGGCGGTAACATCCTAGATCACTGTTACACGCAATTTAAAGGTGGCTACAAGGCTCATTCTGATAGTGGCTTTGGTAAGTCAGATCACGCATCCATTTTTCTTTCACCAAAGTACAGACAGAGAATTAAAAGTACTCCCGTAGTCTCGCGAGAGGTGCAGAAATGGGATGTGACGTCAGAGGAGACGATCCGGTCAGTGTTTCACCACACAGACTGGATTGTGTTCCGCGACACAGATAACATTAATGCCTACACGGAGACAGTGCTGGACTATGTTTGTACTAGGGTGAAAGAAACAATCCCCACTACCAAAATGAAAGTTTACCCAAATCAAAAACCCTGGGTAGACAAATCCGTCCGTGAAGCTCTGAGAGAGCGCACCAAAGCATACAACGACGGCCTAGAGGCAGGCAACATGAATGACCACAAGGTGGCGCGATACAACGTAAGGAGGACAGTGTCAGAGGCCAAACGACGCTACAGGGATAAAATTGAACTCCAGTTTGAACAAGCTGACTCTAGAGCTATGTGGCAGGGGCTCAAAACGATGACAGACTACAAAGGCGCCTCCCTCAAACTGAACAGTGACATCTCCTTAGCAAATGACCTCAATACCTTCTATGCGAGGTTTGATGCTGGTAATAACAACACCAGCTCACAAGCCTCGGCAATGGGGGGGGGGGGGGTCGGCTGCTGATGGAGGCGCAGTGTTCAGGGTAACAGAGCATGAGGTGAGGCGGACCTTTAAAAAAGTGAATATCAGGAAGGCAGCAGGTCCAGACGGCATCCCCGGCCGCGTCCTAAAAGTCTGTGCCGACCAACTGGCCCCAGTATTCACTGACATATTTAACCTGTCCTTAGAACAGGCTGTCATCCCCACCTGCCTGAAGAAGTCCACTATTATCCCTGTACCCAAAAAATCCAAGCCTGCTTGCCTCAACGACTACCGCCCTGTAGCTCTCACCTCCATAGCCATGAAGTGCTTCGAGAAGCTAGTAAAGGGCTACATCTGCTCCTCCCTCCCCATCAACATGGACCCCCTGCAATTTGCATACCGCCCCAACAGGTCCACGGAGGACGCCATATCCCATGTGCTGCACACAGCAGCATCACACCTGGACAAGAGGCAGGGGAACTATGTGAGAATGCTATTCATCGACTACAGCTCGGCATTCAATACCATAGTCCCCTCCATACTCATAGCCAAGCTCAGGGACCTGGGCTTGGGCTATGACCTCTGCCAGTGGGTCTTGGACTTCCTGACTGGCAGACCCCAGGTGGTGAGAGCAGGCAACTGCACCTCCTCATCCATCACCCTCAACATAGGGGCCCCCCAGGGCTGTGTTCTGAGTCCCCTCCTCTACTCCCTGTACACACACGACTGTGTGGCTCAGCGGAGTAGCAATACAATCGTCAAATTTGCTGACGACACAGTGGTGGTGGGCCTGATCTCTGCCAACGACGAGAGGGCCTACCTGGAAGAGGTCAAGGTCCTGGCGGGATGGTGCCAGGAAAACAGCCTCTCCCTGAACGTCAGCAAAACAAAGGAGATGATTGTAGACTTCAGGAGGTCGGGGGTCAAGGACTACAGCCCCCTCAGCATCGACGGGGCACCGGTTGAGAGAGTCAACAGCTTTAAGTACCTCGGAGCCTACATATCCGAGGACTTGACATGGACCACACACATTAACAGTGTTGTGAAGAAGGCACGACAACGCCTCTACTTCCTCAGGCGCCTAAGGAAGTTCCAAGTCAGCCAGAAGATCCTTAAGAACTTCTACTCATGTACAATAGAGAGCATCTTGACCGGCAACATCACCTCCTGGTTTGGGAATAGCACTGCACAAGACCAAAGCAGACTACAAAGAGTGACACGTTCAGCCGAACGCACAATTGGAGGGGGGCTCCCCACCCTCCAGAACATTTACTACAAGCGTTGCAAGGGCAAGGCTAAGAGAATCATTAAAGACTCCAGTCACCCGAACAACTGCCTCTTTGAACTGCTGCGGTCAGGCAAGCGATACAGGAGTCTCAAGGCGAGCACAGAAAGACTCAGAAGAAGCTTCTATCCCCAGGCCATCAGGCTGCTAAACGAACAATGAATGAACACTACACAACAACAACCACCAAACGCACATAGCACACACATCCACACGCACACACTCACTTTAAACAAACACACTGTAGCACCCACTCCACACACTTATAGCACACACCCACTTTAAACAAACACACTGTAGCACCCACTCCCCACACTTTATATTTATGGATGAAGGATTGCACTACAACTCGTACACCTTACTGTAAATTGTACCTAAAATTGTACCTCATCCCATTTCTGCTTTGCACTAGATAGTACTGTACATTAGTACACTGCATAGTATTGTGTATTGTATATTATATGGTAACTCAGAACATTGTACATATGTCTATACCGAACACTGTGACCTCATTTTCTTCTTCTAAATTCATGCTATATTATGTTATTATGTTATTTGATACTATCTTGTCTAGCACAGTCTCTGGAGCGTAACAGTAAGAAGCATTTTGTATGAAAGTATTCTGTACTTCTGTATGACAACTATTAAAGAACTTGAACTTGAACTTGAACTTGCTCCTCAATGGGAAACCAACCTAGATTTACCATGAAGGACTGGTTCTGGCCGAACCGTTCGTTATACAAGTATCACAGAGACATTACAAAGGTGCTCACAGTTGCACGAGGGGTTCGCACAGAGATACGGGATGGTTTGAAAGCTCGGCGTTGCTAATACATATTTTTTATATTTTTGTATAAACTGCTCAAAGTGGCATTATTTCCGCCGTTGGGTGATCACAGCGCCTGCGCACCATCCTGTATCTCTGGATTCACTCGGTGCAGCGCCGAGGCTCACCATACGAGAAATATTCAGTTTCAATCTGTTTGCGCATTTAGTATACAGTCACAGTGTTCGACTTACGTGATGATTTGCTCCATTTTGATGTAAACGCCGAAGAATAATCCTCACACAATGTTATCCAATATCCAGCCTGAATTTTTCAAGGGCTTTCGAAAAAGCCGCCTCCCCCAACATGTCGTATACGTCATGCCAACGAACCGTGGCCCGTGGGCACTGGATCAAACCATTAAAGTGGGGGGTCACACAATCTTTGGAAACTTAAAAACTTGCTATTAAGTGTCATTGCGTATTATTAATTTGATTGAAATTACGTAGTTATGGTTCGATTTATATATGGGAGGGGGGGGTATATCATATTTTTCATATGATCAAAAAGTGGGGGAGCAAAATCAGATGTTTGCCCCCCCATGTTCAATAGTCATAGAGCAGCTGCATCGCGTGCTCTTATGCGCAGGCGTCTATGCTAAGGATTATGTGTGTAATAAATTGGTTTAGTACACTAATTGCAACAAATCTGAAACTGCATAGTGCACTTTTAAATTAGTATCTTTGTGAGGTTTCTGTTTTATAATTTACATTACATTGAAAAGATAAAGATATATTTTTTAAAGCTGGATTTTCTAATACAGAAGAGGTATTATTTAGAACATTACATCATATTTTTCTTGTTATTTATTTTGTCCAGTAAGACTTGAAAATATATATTATTTTGTCATAGGTTGATTTAGTTATTTTCTTGAGATTTGTCAGATAGATTACTTTAGGCATAATACAGCATGTTGAGTAACTTTGGTTATAGAGAGATATTATTTTGTTATATAAAATAATATAAACAATAATTTTATATCCATACAGAGGAGGTATACTATATTATAATGATAAGGCATCTTTGAGTAAACTTTGATTAAGTATCTTGAGGCTGAAGGCAGAGTGTCCTCTTTAAAAAAAAATCACAATATGGTCACCCTTGAAGTCGCATTATAATTCACTTAATAAAATAATGACGAGTCAGCCTCCTAAAAAGACAAAAGTTAGTGACACGACTCACACCGCCGCCGCCAACCCAGCCAAAGTAAGGACTATGCTCTGTATCGTCAATCAATGGTCAAATAAATATTTGATTATGGAATATAATATGCCTTTTTGTATTATTTCTCTGTGTATCAGCAAAATGTATATATTTTTATGTTAGACATTAAGGGAAATTAAGATTCTCAGATTTTTTACAAACCGCCGCTTATCAACTAACCGGTTAATCGGCAGGTGACGTATGTTGCTCAGTAGTTGCTGATGTCTGCTCAGGAGGTTTGAGTGTTTGCTCAGACCAAAAAATAATTAGAGGGAACATTGGTAGTAGTAGTAGTGTAGTAGTACAGTAGTAGTAGTAGTAGTAGTAGTAGTAGTAGTAGTAGTAGTAGTAGTAGTAGTAGTAGTAGTAGTAGTAGTAGTAGAAGTAGTAGTACAGTAGTAGTAGTAGTAGTAGTAGTAGTAGTAGTAGTAGTAGTAGTAGTAGTAGTAGTAGTAGTAGTAGTAGTAGTAGTATGGGATGCCTGGTTTGGGTCAAACTAATCAGACCTACAGTAGGAGCAGGTGTGGCTGTTCACCTGTTGCACATTGAAGTAATCAGTGTAGCACAGGTTAAATCAGCCATCCTCACACACACTGAGGAGAGCCTTTGGCATGATGTGATGCCCACTAGAAGTGGTATCACGTTAATATCTTTAGATTATGTGTCAAAACAGTGTGAACATATTGGTACAGGATTACCTCCATCAGAAACAAGGTAGAACAGTCATTTATATGTAATGGGAGACATTAACATAATCTGGTCAATAGGTGGCAGTATAGGACTGGTGTTTAGTGGCTTCGCCTTCCAGGGAACCGTACTGTGTGCTTAGGGACGCACGAGGCAATATCAGCCTCACAACCGGGAGGACCCAGAGTCAGTAACATCGTGTCTGCACCTTCCTTTGTCAAATGATTAACTACAACCTGTTTCATAGGTGGGTAATATACTACAAAACACACATAAAGGTTAACAAGGATACATGCAATGTCGAGGGTTCAAATGAAGTAACTATTGTCGATGTTTGAGTCAAGTTTAAGAAGTTTAAGACGACAAGTAACGTGGTTGAGAAGCAGACCGTCTATTGATGGCGCCACGTTTCGTTGGTACATTTAAATAGTGTTGGAACACAATTGTCCATTTAAGCACTAACGTGTCGAAGTTAATTATCTCCAAGGGGATTATAAAGGTTTATGTTTTGAAATACATACTGTTTTGGGTTGAATTGCTGTGTAGTAAATGTGTATATTGTGTACAAGACGGTTAGAGGGAAATTACTTTAGCTTACACTACCTGGGAGATGGCTAAACACCGGAGCGGTACCACATGCTCTCTCTCTCTCTCTCTCTCTCTCTCTCTCTCTCTCTCTCTCTCTCTCTCTCTCTCTCTATTGCGCCCTCCGTTAAATGTAAATATAAATCTATTCCCTTGAGTTATACCATGGTCACGGTTTAGCAAATTCCTAGTAGGGTTGAGAACGGCCCGATACATATATATATAAATGCACTTGCATTGCACATTTGAGTTTCAATAGAACTTGAGACCGGAACACAACTATGGGTAACACTGAGGTGTGGAGGTATTTCTGTATACTAGAGAATAGTGGATATGACTGATGATAAATGACTGATGATAAAGGTAACACTTATTGGTGATTTAAGGAATTGTTTGACAGACAATGAGAATGACAGTGTTGGTTAAAAGACATACGATGGTCCCTTCCAACATGCCTAGACATGTCTAGACAGAGGTTAACAGGATAATGTTTCTCTTCTCACGTGCTTATATTTAAGACGCCAAATATGTATAAAGACATAAGTAATCACAATGTACAGTATATAATACTGGATAACTACATTTAAAAGGAAAATGCTATTGAAGTGAACCAGGGTATCCTAAAAGGGTAGAATGTGTGTTGCAATGATGAATATGCTTTTGAATTAATAACAAGTATGGGATTATAATTGAATGTATTAAAGTAATGTAACTAATTGAACTGAATGATTATACAATGATGATACAATGATTATACAATGATGATACAATGATGATACAATGATGATACAATGATTGATTGATTATTCTGTGGAATAAATAAACGTTGTTGAAAGACAACCAGGAGGACCCAGAGTCAGTAACATCGTGTCTGCACCTTCCTTTGTCAAATGATTAACTACAACCTGTTTCATAGGTTAAACATATATCTGCTATCAGGTGCCATATCCTGGTACCTGTAACAGTTTATTGGGGGCTCGTCCGGGATCAGCGCCACCTGCTGGATGGGAGCTGATCCAGAGATCTTGACACCTGGACCAACCGCGACCCGATGAACCAGGAACCAACACCCGGTGTAAAGGTCGTCGAATGAGGGATTGATCTGCGCAGTATCGACAGCAGTGAAGTGCCTCATCTGATGCCAGACGACAACGAGAGCTGCGTCCACTACTCTACCTGACGAGAAGGAAGACCGGTGTCGTGTAGAGGAGATCCACCCACCACGGAAAGTCGTCACAGTGATCCTGAACTGAGAGCCAAGTGCGAGGAATCGGGAAGCAGCCATGGGAGACAGCGAGAGGAAAAGCTTGGTGTGGGACATCAAGAAGAGCCTGCTCACTCTACCTGCGGATGAACTGTTTCGCATTGCCGAGGCATTGGAACTGATACCAGGACTGGAGACGTCTGACCGAACGCACCTTACCGTAGACGACGTGGAGGGGTGCTTTAACTTTATCAACGACTACCTGTACAGTAAGGTTTTACTGGAGTTAGAGGATACAGGGTTGTCTTATTTATTACAGATAAAAGATGTGACTGATGAGCTTATGCAGAGTGAGGTGGTGGGTCTAGCAGAGGGTAAAACCGAGGGCCTACGGTCCACCAGTCAAAGTGATGCAGTACCAGTCGACCCCATTAGCGTCTTTTATGATGTAAGTGAAACCATTGAGGGTGTGCCCACTCCAAAAGTAAGCAACCAGGTTTTACAGTGCCTGCCCAGTGTACTACCACCCACAGCTCAGGCTGTGCCATTGAATAAGAGTGTACCAGACACCAAAAGTAAACAGGAAACCCCTGGTGTGTCGCCAGATAAACTAATATCTTTAAGAGAACTGTCGTACCTTCACCGCAGGGAGTTTAAGCTCCAGGGAGGTCAGATAGGAGACCAGGGATCAGACATTAGTTACAACAGTGTCTGCAAACAGATCGACGAAGGTCTGAAGGAGCAATTCAGCGATGCAGAGGTTGTTAGAGCAGTCTTGAGAGTGATCAAAGCTGGCAGCTTTAAGGATATGTTAATGGTAAAAGACGATTTGACTATCGATGAGCTGAAGGCTTTTCTCCATTCTCACCTCGGTGAACAAAGTAATACCGAGTTGTTTTAAGAACTCATGTGTACAAAGCAAAAGGATAGTGAAACACCACAGCAGTTTTTGTATAGAGTCATAGGACTCAAGCAGAAGATTTTACTAGCATCAAAATATGCTGCTACTGACGTTAAGTACAACGAACGAACCATTCAGGATGTCTTTCTCCACACTGTATATCAAGGTTTAGGACACAAACATGATGACATTCGTAGGGAACTCAAACCCTTACTTGAAGACAGAGTACCTGATGAGGCCATTCTCAGACAGATGAAAAAGGTCATGAGCGATGAGAGTGAAAGACAGCGACGGTTAGGGCCTACCAATCGCAATAGACCCCCCCATGTACATAGTGCAGGTGCTGAGGTGAAGGGAGCACAGTGTCCCCCCCCCCACTAGGGAAGAAAATACAGGAAAGAAACTTAAACTAGACCCGATCCAGCAGTTAACAGAGAAAGTAGAGAAACTTACCAATCTAGTGGATCTCCTGCAACAACAGCCCCAGGTCAGAACAGGGATGATAAATAGGCAGAGGGACAGGCCATATGGCTGTAGCAAATGTGTAGCACAGAATTTACCTAATTGCCCTCACTGTTTCCATTGTGGCGAAGAAGGCCATAGAGCGTTAGGCTGCCAAAAGAGACCACCACGTCAGGGAAACTGAGGCCGGTCACTGCAAGAGGACAACCATTGACCGGTTCCCCTTTACTGTCCCAAACTGACAACCGTCGTACTAGTGAGCCTGAGAAGGAAAGAGTAAGAGAGGAGAAGACTGCACTTAGAACAGGAACCAAGACGGTAAACCAGATACAGAAGCACACCGACCCCCCTAATTTACCAAACACTAAGAGTGAATGCCTCGCCAAGCTCGTAGGGAGAAGAGCTCTCACCCATTGTAACCTAAACGGTTTAGCAGTCCAAGCCCTGCTTGATACAGGGGCCCAAGTAAGCATGATTGACAGAACTTGGAAGAATAGATACTTACCTGACATGCCAGTCAGACCCCTTAGCGAAATCATCGAAGAAGAAGAGGAGTTGAAAGTCTACGCGGTAAACGGTGAGGTCCTCCCATTTGATGGTTGGGTGGCCCTTACAGTGAACTTAAAGGGGAATGAAGATCCTAACCTGTCAATCACTGTGCCTTTCCTTGTAAGCAGCCTTGTCCTTGAGAGACCCCTACTGGGTTTTAATGTGCTGGAAGTGATGATACAGGAACAACCTGGAAGACTGATCCCAACTCTCACCAGCCTGCTCTGTAACGCCATGGTGATACCAGCCGAGAAGGCAGAACTCCTGGTGAGTTATATCCAGACTGACAGACCCCCTGTGCAGGTTGGTCGCCTACGAACAGGTAAACAAGCCACTGTCATCCCCGCCGGTCAAGTGGCCTGGGTCAAGTGCCAAATCCCCCCCCACGTGGACCTGTCTGACCCCACCTTCCTGTTCGAACCAGATGACAGCAGTTTAGCGCTGGCAGAACTGGATGTTGGAGAATGCCTGCTGCAATAGCAAAACCCCAGGAAGCCGTATGTCACCGTGCCTGTGGGAAACAACACAAGGCATACCGTCACTCTCTCCAGGAAGACGGCTCTGGGCAGCATCCATTGTGTTGGGAAAGTCATCACGACAGACTCCCCACGGCAAACCCCCATCCCAACCTACTCACCTGAAATCTCCCAGCCCACGGTACCCCCCAACCGTGCTGCTACAACGTCAGCTGTTCCCAGCTCCATCCTGTTCAAACCCCCCGTCGATCTCAGTCACCTCGATGACGAACAACAGACAATAGTCAACAGGATGCTTTGTGAAGAGGCTGGGTCCTTTGCACAAGACAGTGGTGACATTGGGTGCATCCCGAGCCTGCAGATGACAATCGCTCTCCATGATACTGTCCCGGTCAAGAAGACGTACTCATCAGTACCAAAGCCACTGTTTAAAGAAGTAAAAGAGTACATACAGGAACTGTTAATGAAAGGTTGGATAGTCAAGTCAAAGTCTCCATATTCTGCCCCAGTAGTCTGCGTCAGAAAGAAGGACGGCAGCCTACGGCTATGCATCGACTACCGCCTCCTGAACAAAAAGACTGTGCCCGATCGTCATCCACTACCTAGAATACAAGACCTGACTGACACGCTTGGAGGCTATACCTGGTTTAGTATCCTAGACCAAGGGAAAGCCTACCACCAGGGCTTCGTCGCCAAGGGTTCACGACCCTTCACCGCCTTCATCACTCCATGGGGTCTTTACGAGTGGGTGCGCATCCCATTTGGACTCTCGAATGCCCCTGCAACGTTCCAACGGAGCATGGAGGAGATGCTAGGTCCCCTCAGGGACGAATGCTGTATCCCGTATCATCACGACGTACTCTGTTACGCAAAGACATTTGAAGAACATGTAGAGACCCTCCGCAAGGTTCTCCAAGCCCTTCAACGTCACAGAGTGAAATTGAGACCTGAGAAGTGTGACCTCTTCAAGCAAGAAGTCAGATACGTGGGTCGCCTTGTGTCAGCAGAAGGGGTCAAGATAGACCCACGAGACATTGAAGCCGTGAAAGCCCTGTCAAGTAAGACACCCAGAACTGTCGGCGAAGTGAGGAAAATAACAGGATACCTGGGATATTTCCGTTCATACATTCAGGATTTTTCCCGAATTGCCAGACCCATCTACGAGCTACTCCAAATCAAGCCAGGAAAGACCCCAGCCCCAGCGCGGAGTAAGAACATCAAACGCCCCCAGTTGCCCTCCAGAGAGCCCATAGAGTGGACCACGGAACAGCAGAGAGCACTTGAACAATTGATTGACCTTCTCACAAACCCCCCTGTCTTGGCATATCCTGATTTCAACCTACCCTTCAGGTTGCACACGGATGCCTCCGACCAAGGCCTGGGAGCTGTTCTGTATCAACATCAAGATGGAAAACTGAGAGTCATCGGGTACGGGTCAAGAACATTGTCACCAGCCGAACGAAATTACCATATGCACAGTGGGAAACTGGAGTTCCTTGCATTGAAATGGGCTGTGTGTGTGAAATTCCGTGACTACCTGTATTATGCCCCACACTTTACTATCTACACCGACAACAACCCGTTGACCTATGTAATGAGTACTGCCAAGCTCAATGCAGTCGGTCATCGGTGGGTTGGAGAACTGGCAGACTTCCGGTTTGACGTCAAATACAGACCCGGAAAGTCCAACATAGATGCAGACACTCTTTCCCGCCTTCCCCTGGATATGGAGAGATATGAAAGGACCTGCATAGAAGAGCTCTCTAATGAAGCAGTACGAGCAACGTGGGAAGGAAGCCAAGCAGCTGAAAGAAAAGACGTGGCATGGGTTGCGGCGCTCAACATCGCGTCCCCAGACTCAAACCAGCAGTCTCACCCACACCTACAAACAATCAGTCACGATGAACTGGTGAAGGCCCAAAAAGAGGACCAAGCCATCAACACGATCAGGGAGTTGAAAGAGTCGAACACGAAATTGTCAGACGACGTACGAAGAACCGTAAGCGCAGCAACGCGAAAGCTACTTCATGAATGGAGCAGATTACATATTGAAAATGATCTCCTTTACAGAAAGACCAATCAATACCAACAGTTGGTCCTCCCTGTAAAGTATAGAACACTTGCCCTGAAACATCTACATAATGAGATGGGTCATGTTGGAACGGAAAGAGTGATCCACCTCGCAAGAGAAAGATTCTACTGGCCTTTCATGTCCAGAGAGATTGAAGAATATGTGACCCAAAGATGTCCTTGTATCAAGTCTAAGAAGCCGGTCACTCATGTCCGAGCTCCCATGGGCAGCATTACCTCCAACTTCCCATTATAACTTGTGTGTATCGACTATCTACATCTGGAAACCAGTCGTGGAGGGTATGAATATATCCTAGTGGTGATCGACCATTTCACTAGGTTCACCCAGGAGTACCCCACCAAGAACAAGAGTGGGAAAACAGCTGCAGAGCGTATCTTTAATGACTTTATACCCAAATTCAGTTATCCCTCGAAATTACATCACGACCAGGGTCGAGAATTTGAGAATAAACTGTTCCAAGCACTGCAACGGCTGTCTGGGGTCGGCCACTCTAGAACATCACCCTACCATCCACAGAGCAACCCAGCGGAGCGGCTCAATCGGACCATACTACAGATGTTGAGGACATTGACTGAAAATGAGAAATTGCGGTGGAAGGACCACCTCCCGCATGTGTTACACGCGTACAACTGTACCAAACATGAATCAACGGGTTACTCACCCTTTTTCCTCCTCTACGGTCGTCATCCACACCTCCCCGTTGACCTGTTGTTTGGGTTAACGAAGAAAGAGGAACCGTACTCACCCAGAGGATACGCGGAGCAATGGGCTGAGAAGATGTCTGAAGCCTATCGGATTGCTTGTGAACATAGCAAAAAGTCCAGTGCAAGAGGAAAAGTAACTTAAGACAAGAAAACAAAAGGAGTAGTACTGCAGTCAGGAGACAGAGTTCTGGTGAGAAACCTCAGTCAGCGTGGAGGACCAGGCAAGTTGAGATCGTACTGGGAGAAGGCGATCTACGTGGTCAAAAGCCAGCTCGCTGAGAGTCCAGTATACATTGTCTGCCCTGAACATGGAGACCAGAAAAAGACCATAACACTACACCGAAATCTCCTACTACTGGTAAATGATTTGCCCGTGGAAATGACTCCACCGTCAGCCAGAACTGTCCCTGCGAAGAAAACGAATAACAGACCAAGACAAGGAAGAATGTCAGACACACAAAGACAAGTAGAGACAAGGGACAGCACTGACAGTGATTCGGATGATGACAGTGACAGAGGATACTGGCTAAGGATACCTGTTGAAAGGACAGAGGAAAGATCACTTGGACACCGTGAACGACGACCTGAAGTCATGCTAGGCCTGTGCCCTGAGAGTGAATACGACAGGGGAGGAAACACGGATGGAAATTTGCCTGTCTTGGCCAGACCGGAGGGAGATGTTAGTGAATCAGGGGAAGAAGAGGAAAGGGAGACCCCCCGAGCTCACTCTCCAATACCCCAACCCCATCCCCAAGCTCACTCTCCTATACCCCAACCCCACTCCCAAGCTCACTCTCCAATACCCCAACCCCACTCCCAAGCGCACTCTCCAATAGCCCAACCCCAACCCCAAGCTCACTCCCCCGTAGCCCAGCTCAATCTCCGAACCCCTCCACTCTCGCCGGTAGAACAAGTCCAGTCAGAGGTTAGGAGGTCTGCCCGTGACAGAAGGCCTAAACAATGTCTCACGTATGATATGCTAGGTGAACCGTCAGTGCAGAACAAGGTGACCGTGAATTCAGTAGTACAGTGGCCACCGATGGTGCCCGCACCACACCACAGTCCACTACCACATCAATTGATACCCTTCGTAATGCCATGGTTGCATCCAATTTTTTACAGCCTTCCACAACTTGGCCAGTATGCTTACCGTCCAGCCGTCACCCACGGTCCACCCATGGGGAGTTTGTTAGGGGTTCACGCCTGAGGGTGATATTGGATGGTTGTATTTAGTGATTTTCGGAAATGTCAGGAGCCATTTTTTTTAAGGTCAGGGAGTGTGTGATGCCCACTAGAAGTGGTATCACGTTAATATCTTTAGATTATGTGTCAAAACAGTGTGAACATATTGGTACAGGATTACCTCCATCAGAAACAAGGTAGAACAGTCATTTATATGTACAGATACAGCACTCAAAACTCAAACCTCTCATGCGCCTCTGCCACTCCTCCACCACTGCACTCCAAACTGATTGTGTGACTCCTATTGTTCTTGACCGGGCCAGATTTCACACCTCCACTTCCTCCCACAGGCTGGGCAGATTTTCATCTTACATTTTTATTCGTCCCAAATGTCCCAGCCCCATCAGATTTCTTAGCTTTTTTCACTGTTTACTTATCATGCATTGCAACACTAATATATGGTCAGTACCCCAAGTCAGACTGCCCATATAAAAATTATTTTTGGGGTCTGAGGGCAATAGCCCCCGACCCCCTTCCTGGGGAAGCACTTAAGTTAACTACCCTCCCTTTGTTCCCCCAGCCAACAGCCCCGGAAAATTAACACCTGAGTAGACTTAAGTGGCACACAAGCAGCAACAAGCAGCAGACAAGCAGCAGAATTGGTTTGATTTTTGAGCGCTGCGTCTGTAATGGGAGACATTAACATAATCTGGTCAATAGGTGGCAGTATAGGACTGGTGTTTAGTGGCTTCGCCTTCCAGGGAACCGTACTGTGTGCTTAGGGACGCACGAGGCGATCTCAGCCTCACAACCGGGAGGACCCAGAGTCAGTAACATCGTGTCTGCACCTTCCTTTGTCAATTGATTAACTACAACCTGTTTCATAGGTGGGTAATATACTACTAAACACACATAAAGGTTAACAAGGATACATGCAATGTCGAGGGTTCAAATGAAGTAACTATTGTCGATGTTTGAGTCAAGTTTAAGAAGTTTAAGACGACAAGTAATGTGGTTGAGAAGCAGACCGTCTATTGATGGCGCCACGTTTCGTTGGTACATTTAAATAGTGTTGGAACACAATTGTCCATTTAAGCACTAACGTGTCGAAGTTAAGTATCTCCAAGGGGATTATAACGGTTTATGTTTTGAAATACATACTGTTTTGGGTTGAATTGCTGTGTAGTAAATGTGTATATTGTGTACAAGACGGTTAGAGGGAAATTACTTTAGCTTACACTACCTGGGAGATGGCTAAACACTGGAGCGGTACCACATGCTCTCTTTCTCTCTCTCTCTCTCTCTCTCTCTCTCTCTCTCTCTCTCTCTCTCTCTCTCTATTGCGCCCTCCGTTAAATGTAAATATAAATCTATTCCCTTGAGTTATACCATGGTCACGGTTTAGCAAATTCCTAGTAGGGTTGAGAACGGCCCGATACATATATATATAAATGCACTTGCACTGCACATTTGAGTTTCAATAGAACTTGAGACCGGAACACAACTATGGATAACACTGAGGTGTGGAGGTATTTCTGTATACTAGAGAATAGTGGATATGACTGATGATAAATGACTGATGATAAAGGTAACACTTATTGGTGATTTAAGGAATTGTTTGACAGACAATGAGAATGACAGTGTTGGTTAAAAGACATACGATGGTCCCTTCCAACATGCCTAGACATGTCTAGACAGAGGTTAACAGGATAATGTTTCTCTTCTCACGTGCTTATATTTAAGACGCCAAATAAAGACATAAGTAATCACAATGTTATGGGCGGAGTTTATGGGGGTGCCGGGGGTGAAATCGCTTTTTTTTTTTTTTTTTTTTTTTTTAATCAAGATTATTTTTATTTTAATAAAATTATAATAATTGTGAGAAACAAATCTGAATTCTATTATGTTTTGTTTTACAATACATTCATTTTATAGTAGTAATCATGTCACATTATATTATTTTCGTAATGACTAGTTGCGACGGAAGTGAGTCAGTCAGACAGACACGCAGCAGGTACATAGGCGGAGTTTGAACTTGAACTAACCCACCTCTGACCTCTTCCTTCCTAGTACACGAGTCACACGACCTACCTTACCTGTAGTATTGGAAAACGACGTTTTGAAAACGTAAAGTAAATATGGATATCCGTAAATTTCTAAAGCCGCGGCCTCCACCCGCACCCCCGCACAAACAAAAAGAGCCACAGCCGCGGCCTCCACCCGCACCCCCGCACAAACAAAAAGAGCCACAGCCGCGGCCTCCACCCGCACCCCCGCACAAACAAAAAGAGCCACAGCCGCGGCCTGCTCCACCCGTCCAGCAGCAGCATCACCCGCCAACAACGAGCACCGGCGCCACAGCTGCTACCGACCCCGTAGAAGAGTCACCGGCGCTGGGGGCTCCAGCAGAGAGGCAGCTGCCCCCCGCACCCCCAGCAGAGCAGTCACAACCACCGTGTCCGGGCAGTTTGGACACAACAAACCCGCCGCCCCCCCCACCTGCCCCGGGGCCATCAGTGGAGGTAGTGGATCATGGTGATCTTGGGGAAAAACACGGCTGTCCAAAGCAGCCTATCTTACAGCAATTCCCCACAAAGTTAATAGCAAAAAACAACCGTTCATTTTCCACCTTCTATTACGAGACGCATGCGTGGATGGAATATTCCGTTTTAAAGGATGCAGTGTTTTGTTTTGCCTGCCGACACTTTCAGAATGACAGCAACGTCGTGGACTCATTTCGTAATACCGGCGTGAGTGCCTGGAATAAACTGGGCTCGAAACTGGATAAACATGCGATATCCGATGCCCATAAGAGTTGCATGATTAAATGGGATCACTTTAAAAAGAGTGCATCTTCAGGGTCTATTGCAGCTAAACTTTCAGAAAGTCACAAAGCTACTGTAGAGAAGAACAGGTTGTATCTGTCCAAAGTTGTTGATATTATTAGGCTAGTGTCTAAACTTGGATTGCCTTTCCGTGGACACAGGGAGGGGATAGATTCAGAAACACGGGGCAATTTTATTGAGGTGTGCAGCTTCTTCTCTAAATATGATAAAGGATTTGAAAGCATGCAGACAAATTATTTTAATTCAACAAGCCCAGAATTCCAGAATGAAATAATTGATATCTGTGCAAACTTGGTTTATGCAGATATTGCAGAAACAGTACAGAATACTGGTTTCTTCAGTATTATGGCAGACGAGGCCAGGTCCTCTAAAACGGAACAATTGTCAATTTGTTTAAGATACGTTGAGCAGCTTGAAATCAAGGAGCGTTTTCTGTGTTTTATTGATTGCTCAGCATCTCGTGGTGCAGCTGCTATAGTGGACGCTATAAACACAGGACTGGAGATGGGTGGTTTAAAAAACATCACAATTGTTGCTCAGAGTTATGACGGCGCCTCCGTAATGTCGGGTCACGTTTCAGGCGTGCAGCAGCGCATCAAAGAGACCTATCCGTACGCAGTCTACATACACTGCTTGGCACACAAACTAAATCTGGTGCTTGTTGAGTCTTGCACTGCCAACCGCAGCGTGAAAACATTCCTGAATGTCATTGATAAGCTGTACTGTGTATTTGCACAACCGTCAAATCACCATAGATTTATTGAAATCCAGAAATCTCTGAATTTGAAGCAAACTGAGATTGTACAGCCCAGTGAAACGAGATGGGCATGCAAGTGGAAATCTGTGCATGCGGTTAAGACCCACTATTCCGCTATTATAGCCTGCCTCAAAGAAATTAGTGAAGAGGGAGGAAGGTGGTCTCCTGACGCCACTGGCCTTTATGAACACTTGACAAGAATGTCATTCATTACATGTCTCATTGTATTTGAAGGCATACTGCGTACGATTCATGTTACGCACAAGTGCCTACAGTCCACCAATTGCACACTCTCCGAAGCTGTAGGATACACTAACAATCTGAAAGCGCACTTCAAATCTCAGAGGCAGACAGATGCATGGAGCGACGTGTGGGAATCAGTCAAAACGTTCTGCAAGGACAACAACGTGCCTGATGATGATGATGCAACCCAAACTGCTGTTGACCCCGATGCAGCGACAGCACCCAAACGTAAACGGGCCACGAGACCTCCCACTGCCCTCGACAGTTATTTGGTTACGTCTACTTTGGGCCAAAGGGAAATGCATGAAACTGAACGTGACAGTGCAGTAGTGACTGTGACAGTGTCAGAGGGTGACACTGACACAGCAGAGAGACACACACACACACCTGGATTTCGTCACCAACACCTATTTCTACCTGTACTGGATACTCTCATCAGCGAACTGGACAGGCGATTCACAGGAGAGGCAATACCACTTGCACAGGCATGTGCAGCAGTGTTTACATGTGACAAAAAAGGAATCGAACCTCTCCTGGAAAAATATGCACAGCCGCTGAAAATCAACCCTATTCTGGTTGGATCAGAGATGGATCTTGTAAAGGCGTCTTGTGACACAGTTGTTTCACTTGATCATCTTAAAAAGACTGTTACAAAGGGCAGCTATCCAAATCTGTACAAGTTGCTACAGTTGGCACTCACTCTACCCATTGGATCTGCTACCACAGAGAGAAGTTTCTCTGCCATGAGAAGGATCCGAAATTGGCTGCGATCAACAATGGGTGATAAAAGGTTTTCTTCTCTGTCCATTCTGAACATTGAGAATGATATAACGGCAAAGCTGGAACCGGAGAAGATTGTGGAGATTTATGATGGACGCAAAAAAAGGCGCCTGACTCTCCACTAGGTGAGAGAGAGTTTGTTTGTACAGCCTTTGACAAGACAACCTACTGTATGCATACGTGTGCGCGGCTGTGCGCTTGGCAGAGTGTTGCACAGTATTGTTATTTTTGTATGTCATGTTTGGTACAGTAAAGTGGTCTAGTGGAGCAGCAATATACTTGTTGTGGTCTTTTTATTTTAGTATTTCCTTCTTCAAGATTATTTTTATTTTAATAATTATAATAATTGTGAGAAACAAATCTGAATTCTATTATGTTTTGTTTTACAATACATTCATTTTATAGTAGTAATCATGTCACATTATAAGGCGAACCTTCTGTAGTGTGGCAGTGAAAGGGTTAACGCGCAGGCGCAGCCAAGCACCACCATTCGCAGCAGCAGCAGCAGAATGCCCTGCGGATAGTACATTGTAATGCTTGTACAAAGCCACTTATTCTGAGATGATAATTAATGTATCTGGATAACCAATGCACGGATTTTGTCGAGGCAGGTAGCGTTATTTCGGGAAAATTGATATCTATAATCTGGTATATTTTTCGTCCACGAAAAATGGAGGCTGTAATAATTATTATTGCTCGAGAGTCTCTATGAATAATAATAATTAGAGCCTCCATTTTTCATGGACGAAAAATATACGAGACTATAGATATCAATTTCCCCGAAATAACGCTACCTGCCCCGACAGAATCCGTTCATTGGTTATCCAGATACAGATGAATTAGCATCTTAGATACCTAAATAAAATTAAAAATTAGGGGTTAGGGCATTGTAAAAACGCTAAAATAATAAAATAAAGGTCGCACCCCCTGGCGTCAAGTTCAAACTCCGCCTATGACAGTATATAATACTGGATAACTACATTTAAAAGGAAAATGCTATTGAAGTGAACCAGGGTATCCTAAAAGGGTAGAATGTGTGTTGCAATGATGAATATGCTTTTGAATTAATAACAAGTATGGGATTATAATTGAATGTATTAAAGTAATGTAACTAATTGAACTGAATGATTATACAATGATGATACAATGATTATACAATGATGATACAATGATGATACAATGATTGATTGATTATTCTGTGGAATAAATAAACGTTGTTGAAAGACAACCGGGAGGACCCAGAGTCAGTAACATCGTGTCTGCACCTTCCTTTGTCAAATGATTAACTACAACCTGTTTCATAGGTTAAACATTATCTGCTATCAGGTGCCATATCCTGGTACCTGTAACAATGACAACATCATATTATGCTCCTAGTTTGTTACATCTTTCCACTCTCTTCAATAAACCGGTTTGTATTCACCATCATGTCTGTAAAAAGACACTTGGCAGGGTCTACTGCTACACTGGGGCCTGATGTGGGTCCCTCCGGCATGGGGAAGAGAGTGGCAAGATGACAGAGAATAGCCTGATTTGCTTCAATGACCCCCAGGTGCCTCATTCATTCATTCAACCTTTATATAAACTAATGTGGCCAACCAGTCAGAGACTAAGAGCCACACAAATGACTGTGGTACCACAAAGAGCCACACCATTATACATATCACGGCACCCTTCATGTATTTATAGGTCCCACCTTCTGGCCTCTGAAGTTGCTAATTAAAAAGTTAAAAGTACCCTGAGACCCACGGTTGCAAAATTACAAAATCACTTTTAGCCATTTAAAAAGAAGTCTGTAAATGTTTATTTAAAAATGTTTAAGCACATGTACATAGTCAATTGATCCTGTTGTTCACCCTCACAATGCTATTGGATAGTAAATGTGTATATAGGTCCCACCCTCTGGCCTCTGAAGTTGCTAATGTCTTTTTTTATTTGGGCCTCACAGGGTTAACCTCTTAACCCATTTAATCCCAAATTTTTTCTTGCAATGTAAGTGCTTGCATTTTGTTCCTTAGACCTCCCTAACAGATGATCTGTATTTATTTTTTTATTTTATGATGGTTAAGTTGGTGAAAATGTTAGTTTTATGCTTGGTCACAACAGTGACCATTGGGATCTAACATAGTCAAAATTTAAATAAATAAACTAAATAATGGCAGTAAAGTAAAGTGGCAGTGTGTGTGTCAGTGGGGGGGGGGGGGGTAGTCCAGAGTCTGTGGGGGGGGGGCAGAGTGAGAGAGGAGTCCAGATTCTGTGGAGGCAGGTAAGAGAGGGGGGGGGGGGAGCTGGATGTGTGTGTGTGTGTGGGGGGGGGGTTTAGTCCAGGTTCTGTGGAGGCAGGTAAGAGAGGGGGGGGGAGCTGGGTGTGTGTGTGGGGGGGGGGGGCTGGGAGAGAGTTCAGCTTCCTGACAGCCTGGTGTATGAAGCTGTCTCTTAGTTTGCTGGTCCTGCAGCTCGGAGGCTCCTCATTCTCCTCCCGGAGGGCAGCAGAGTGAAGAAGCGTTGTGAGGGTGGTCATTATGTAGTCTGGGTGGTCATTATGTAGTCTGGGTGGTCATCATGTAGTCTGGGTGGTCATTATGTAGTCTGGGTGGTCATTATGTGTAGTCTGGGTGGTCATTATGTAGTCTGGGTGGTCATTATGTAGTCTGGGTGGTCATTATGTGTAGTCTGGGTGGTCATTATGTGTAGTCTGGGTGGTCATTATGTAGTCTGGGTGGTCATTATGTAGTCTGGGTGGTCATTATGTGTAGTCTGGGTGGTCATTATGTAGTCTGGGTGGTCATTATGTGTAGTCTGGGTGGTCATTATGTGGTCTGGGTGGTCATAATGTGTAGTCTGGGTGGTCATTATGTAGTCTGGGTGGTCATGTGGTCTGGGTGGTCATCATGTGTAGTCTGGGTGGTCATTATGTGTAGTCTGGGTGGTCATTATGTAGTATGGGTGGTCATTATGTAGTCTAGGTGGTCATTATGTAGTCTGGGTGGTCATTATGTGTAGTCTGGGTGGTCATTATGTAGTCTGGGTGGTCATTATGTAGTCTGGGTGGTCATTATGTGGTCTGGGTGGTCATCATGTGTAGTCTGGGTGGTCATTATGTGTAGTCTGGGTGGTCATCATGTAGTCTGGGTGGTCATTATGTAGTCTGGGTGGTCATCATGTAGTCTGGGTGGTCATCATGTAGTCTGGGTGGTCATTATGTAGTATGGGTGGTCATTATGTGTAGTCTGAGTGGTCATTATGTAGTATGGGTGGTCATTATGTGTAGTCTGGGTGGTCATTATGTGTAGTTTGGGTGGTCATTATGTGTAGTCTGGGTGGTCATTATGTAGTCTGGGTGGTCATTATGTGTAGTCTGGGTGGTCATTATGTAGTATGGGTGGTCATTATGTGTAGTCTGGGTGGTCATTATGTGTAGTTTGGGTGGTCATTATGTGTAGTCTGGATGGTCATTATGTGTAGTCTGGGTGGTCATTATGTAGTCTGGGTGGTCATTATGTGTAGTCTGGGTGGTCATCATGTGTAGTCTGGGTGGTCATTATGTGTAGTTTGGGTGGTCATTATGTGTAGTCTGGGTGGTCATCATGTAGTCTGGGTGGTCATTATGTGTAGTCTGGGTGGTCATCATGTAGTCTGGGTGGTCATTATGTGTAGTCTGGGTGGCCATTATGTGTAGTCTGGGTGGTCATTATGTAGTCTGGGTGGTCATTATGTGTAGTCTGGGTGGTCATCATGTAGTCTGGGTGGTCATTATGTGTAGTCTGGGTGGTCATTATGTGTAGTCTGGGTGGTCATTATGTGTAGTCTGGGTGGCCATTATGTGTAGTCTGGGTGGTCATCATGTAGTCTGGGTGGTCATCATGTAGTCTGGGTGGTCATCAAAAAACGTGGATGAATAAGAGAAATCGTCAAAATCGCCCCTTTTTGACTATGTTTTATCCCAATGGTCACTTTTGTGACCATGGTTACATTTCCACCTCTTGAGGTTAAAATATGCATGTGTGATGCCCACTAGAAGTGGTATCATGTTAATATCTTTAGATTATGTGTCAAAACAGTGTGAACATATTGGTACAGGATTACCTCCATCAGAAACAAGTTAGAACAGTAATTTATATGTAATGGGAGACATTAACATAATCTGGTCAATAGGTGGCGGTATAGGACTGGTGTTTAGTGGCTTCGCCTTCCAGGGAACCGTACTGTGTGCTTAGGAACGCACGAGGCGATCTCAGCCTCACAACCGGGAGGAACCAGAGTCAATAACATCGTGTCTGCACCTTCCTTTGTCAAATGATTAACTACAACCTGTTTCATAGGTGGGTAATATACTACAAAACACACATAAAGGTTAACAAGGATACATGCAATGTCGAGGGTTCAAATTAAGTAACTATTGTCGATGTTTGAGTCAAGTTTAAGAAGTTTAAGACGACAAGTAACGTGGTTGAGAAGCAGACCGTCTATTGATGGCGCCACGTTTCGTTGGTACATTTAAATAGTGTTGGAACACAATTGTCAATTTAAGCACTAACGTGTCGAAGTTAAGTATCTCCAAGGGGATTATAAAGGTTTATGTTTTGAAATACATACTGTGTTGGGTTGAATTGCTGTGTAGTAGATGTGTATATTGTGTACAAGATGGTTAGAGGGAAATTACTTTAGCTTACCCTACCTAGAAGGTAGCTAAACACCGGAGCTGTACCACATGCTCGCTCTCTCTCTCTCTCTCTCTCTCTCTCTCTCTCTCTCTCTCTCTCTCTCTCTATTGCGCCCTCCGTTAAATGTAAATATAAATCTATTCCCTTGAGTTATACCATGGTCACGGTTTAGCAAATTCCTAGTAGGGTTGAGAACGGCCCGATACATATATATATATAAATGTACTTTCAGTGCACATTTGAGTTTCAATAGAACTTGAAACCGGAACACAACTATGGATAACACTGAGGTGTGGAGGTATTTCGGTATACTAGAGAATAGTGGATATGACTGATGATAAGTGACTGATGATAAAGGTAACACTTATTGGTGATTTAAGGAATTGTTTGACAGACAATGAGAATGACAGTGTTGGTTAAAAGACATACGATGGTCCCTTCCAACATGCCTAGACATGTCTAGACAGAGGTTAACAGGATAATGTTTCTCTTCTCACGTGCTTATATTTAAGACGCCAAATATGTATAAAGACATAAGTAATCACAATGTACAGTATATAATACTGGATAACTACATTTAAAAGGAAAATGCTATTGAAGTGAACCAGGGTATCCTAAAAGGGTAGAATGTGTGTTGCAATGATGAATATGCTTTTGAATTAATAACAAGTATGGGATTATAATTGAATGTATTAAAGTAATGTAACTAATTGAACTGGATGATTATACAATGATGATACAATGATGATACAATGATGATACAATGATGATGATGATTGATTGATTATTCTGTTGAATGAATAAACGTTGTTGAAATAGACAACCGGGAGGAACCAGAGTCAATAACATCGTGTCTGCACCTTCCTTTGTCAAATGATTAACTACAACCTGTTTCATAGGTTAAACATATATCTGCTATCAGGTGCCATATCCTGGTACCTGTAACAGTTTATTGGGGGCTCGTCCGGGATCAGCGCCACCTGCTGGATGGGAGCTGATCCAGAGATCTTGACACCTGGACCAACCGCGACCCGATGAACCAGGAAGCAACGCCCGGTGTAAAGGTCGTCGAATGAGGGATTGATCTGCGCAGTATCGACAGCAGTGAAGTGCCTCATCTGATGCCAGACGACAACGAGAGCTGCGTCCACTACTCTACCTGACGAGAAGGAAGACCGGTGTCGTGTAGAGGAGATCCACCCACCACGGAAAGTCGTCACAGTGATCCTGAACTGAGAGCCAAGTGCGAGGAATCGGGAAGCAGCCATGGGAGACAGCGAGAGGAAAAGCTTGGTGTGGGACATCAAGAAGAGCCTGCTCACTCTACCTGCGGATGAACTGTTTCGCATTGCCGAGGCATTGGAACTGATACCAGGACTGGAGATGTCTGACCGAACCCACCTTACCGTAGACGACGTGGAGGGGTGCTTCAACTTTATCAACGACTACCTGTACAGTAAGGTTTTACTGGAGTTAGAGGATACAGGGTTGTCTTATTTATTACAGATAAAAGATGTGACTGATGGACTTATGCAGAGTGAGGTGGTGGGTCTAGAAGAGGGTAAAACCGAGGGCCTACGGTCCACCAGTCAAAGTGATGCAGTACCAGTCGACCCCGTTAGCGTCTTTTATGATGTAAGTGAAACCATTGAGGGTGTGCCCACTCCAAAAGTAAGCAACCAGGTTTTACAGTGCCTGCCCAGTGTACTACCACCCACAGCTCAGGCTGTGCCATTGAATAAGAGTGTACCAGACACCGAAAGTAAACAGGAAACCCCTGGTGTGTCGCCAGATAATCTAATATCTTTAAGAGAACTGTCGTACCTTCACCGCAGGGAGTTTAAGCTCCAGGGAGGTCAGATAGGAGACCAGGGATCAGACATTAGTTACAACAGTGTCTGCAAACAGATCGACGAAGGTCTGAAGGAGCAATTCAGCGATGCAGAGGTTGTTAGAGCAGTCTTGAGAGTGATCAAAGCTGGCAGCTTTAAGGATATGTTAATGGTAAAAGACGATTTGACTATCGATGAGCTGAAGGGTTTTCTCCATTCTCACCTCGGTGAACAAAGTAATACAGAGTTGTTTCAAGAACTCATGTGTACAAAGCAAAAGGATAGTGAAACACCACAGCAGTTTTTGTATAGAGTCATAGGACTCAAGCAGAAGATTTTACTAGCATCAAAATATGCTGCTACTGACGTTAAGTACAACGAACGAACCGTTCAGGATGTCTTTCTCCACACTGTATATCAAGGTTTAGGACACAAACATGATGACATTCGTAGGGAACTCAAACCCTTACTTGAAGACAGAGTACCTGATGAGGCCATTCTCAGACAGATGAAAAAGGTCATGAGCGATGAGAGTGAAAGACAGCGACGGTTAGGGCCTACCAATCGCAATAGACCCCCCCATGTACATAGTGCAGGTGCTGAGGTGAAGGGAGCACAGTGTCCCCCCCCCACTAGGGAAGAAAATACAGGAAAGAAACTTAAACTAGACCCGATCCAGCAGTTAACAGAGAAAGTAGAGAAACTTACCAATCTAGTGGATCTCCTGCAACAACAGCCCCAGGTCAGAACAGGGAGGATAAATAGGCAGAGGGACAGGCCATATGGCTGTAGCAAATGTGTAGCACAGAATTTACCTAATTGCCCTCACTGTTTCCATTGTGGCGAAGAAGGCCATAGAGCGTTAGGCTGCCAAAAGAGACCACCACGTCAGGGAAACTGAGGCCGGTCACTGCAAGAGGACAACCATTGACCGGTTCCCCTTTACTGTCCCAAACTGACAACCGTCGTACTAGTGAGCCTGAGAACCCACTCCTCGCTCACGTCAAAACCGGCCGCTCCGCGCCCCGCGCCGCTCACGCTCCGATCCGCTCACATGCACTGTATCCTAGACCAAGGGAAAGCCTACCACCAGGGCTTCGTCGCCAAGGGTTCACGACCCTTCACCGCCTTCATCACTCCATGGGGTCTTTTCGAGTGGGTGCGCATCCCATTTGGACTCTCGAATGCCGCTGCAACGTTCCAACGGAGCATGGAGGAGATGCTAGGTCCCCTCAGGGACGAATGCTGTATCCCGTATCTTGACGACGTACTCTGTTACACAAAGACATTTGAAGAACATGTAGAGACCCTCCGCAAGGTTCTCCAAGCCCTTCAACGTCACAGAGTGAAATTGAGACCTGAGAAGTGTGACCTCTTCAAGCAAGAAGTCAGATACGTGGGTCGTCTTGTGTCAGCAGAAGGGGTCAAGATAGACCCACGAGACATTGAAGCCGTGAAAGCCCTGTCAAGTAAGACACCCAGAACTGTCGGCGAAGTGAGGAAAATAACAGGATACCTGGGATATTTCCGTTCATACATTCAGGATTTTTCCCGAATTGCCAGACCCATCTACGAGCTACTCCAAATCAAGCCAGGAAAGACCCCAGCCCCAGCGCGGAGTAAGAACATCAAACGCCTCCAGTTGCCCTCCAGAGAGCCCATAGAGTGGACCACGGAACAGCAGAGAGCACTTGAACAATTGATTGACCTTCTCACAAACCCCCCTGTCTTGGCATATCCTGATTTCAACCTACCCTTCAGGTTGCACACGGATGCCTCCGACCAAGGCCTGGGAGCTGTTCTGTATCAACATCAAGATGGAAAACTGAGAGTCATCGGGTACGGGTCAAGAACATTGTCACCAGCCGAACGAAATTACCATATGCACAGTGGGAAACTGGAGTTCCTTGCATTGAAATGGGCTGTGTGTGTGAAATTCCGTGACTACCTGTATTATGCCCCACACTTTACTATCTACACCGACAACAACCCGTTGACCTATGTAATGAGTACTGCCAAGCTCAATGCAGTCGGTCATCGGTGGGTTGGAGAACTGGCAGACTTCCGGTTTGACGTCAAATACAGACCCGGAAAGTCCAACATAGATGCAGACACTCTTTCCCGCCTTCCCCTGGATATGGAGAGATATGAAAGGACCTGCACAGAAGAGCTCTCTAATGAAGCAGTACGAGCAACGTGGGAAGGAAGCCAAGCAGCTGAAAGAAAAGACGTGGCATGGGTTGCGGCGCTCAACATCGCGTCCCCAGACTAAAACCAGCAGTCTCACCCACACCTACAAACAATCAGTCACGATGAACTGGTGAAGGCCCAAAAAGAGGACCAAGCCATCAACACGATCAGGGAGTTGAAAGAGTCGAACACGAAATTGTCAGACGACGTACTGTAACATGCGTTACTTTATGAAGAAGATGTCAATGTGTTGATAAGTGAAGTGTGGGCCCAATATGTTAGGATGTGCCAATGTCAGCATATTTGGGTCACTTGACCTTTAAGATTCCAGGTATGGGTGTGGTTAGGGGCGGTCCTAACCATCAGGGGGCCATCTTGGATTGGAATCATGGCCTCATGGAGTTTTTTTTGCTACTGCTATTGTGAGAGGAAGGAGGGATTTTGCCAGGCCTCCAAAAACATTCTTCAGTAACCAAGGACAGGTCAGCTGCAGTGGTGCTTCCCAGTGGATTACTATTTTTGCCTTTCCTTTTTCTAAGATGTGGATCAACCCAGGACTTATCACCTTTTGGACACTCAAAGGTTTGAGTGTTGCTGGACAATACTAGCTCTACCATGCAGGCTGCATGGTCGGGTAGGCCTGAACATTATAACATGGTTGCATTAGACGGTAACATTAACATGGTTACATTAGACATGGTAACATTATAACATGGTTGCATTAGACATGGTAACATTAACATGGTTACATTAGACTAACATGGTTACATTAGACATGGTAACATTATAACATGGTTGCATTAGACATGGTAACATTAACATGGTTACATTAGACATGGTAACATTATAACATGGTTGCATTAGACATGGTAACATTATAACATGGTTGCATTAGACATGGTAACATTAACATGGTTGCATTAGACATGGTAACATTATAACATGGTTGCATTAGACATGGTAACATTAACATGGTTACATTAGACATGGTAACATTATAACATGGTTGCATTAGACAAGGTAACATTATAACATGGTTGCATTCGACATGGTAACATTAACATGGTTGCATTAGACATGGTAACATTATAACATGGTTGCACTAGACATGGTAACATTAACATGGTTACATTAGACATGGTAACATAATAACATGGTTGCATTAGACATGGTAACATTAGACATGGTAACATTATAACATGGTTGCATTAGACATGGTAACATTAACATGGTTACATTAGACATGGTAACATTATAACATGGTTGCATTAGACATGGTAACATTAACATGGTTACATTAGACATGGTAACATACGGTACATTAGACATGGTAAACATTTATGTTGGGGCTAATGGACTGTAAAGCTGACGGGACCGTTCTTATTGGTTTGAGATGATTTTTGTTGTACCATACGTTGCTATGGGGTGCCCCATTTATTTTGATCTTCTTTTTGGTTAATACAACACTTTGAATTTAACACTGTTCCAGTACTCTCATTCTTTATAGCTGAACAGGTTGTTTATTATTATCAAGCTTGTTACAGTACGAAGAACCGTAAGCGCAGCAACGCGAAAGCTACTTCATGAATGGAGCAGATTACATATTGAAAATGATCTCCTTTACAGAAAGACCAATCAATACCAACAGTTGGTCCTCCCTGTAAAGTATAAAACACTTGCCCTGAAACATCTACATAATGAGATGGGTCATGTTGGAACGGAAAGAGTGATCCACCTCGCAAGAGAAAGATTCTACTGGCCTTTCATGTCCAGAGAGATTGAAGAATATGTGACCCGAAGATGTCCTTGTATCAAGTCTAAGAAGCCGGTCACTCATGTCCGAGCTCCCATGGGCAGCATTACCTCCAACTTCCCATTATAACTTGTGTGTATCGACTATCTACATCTGGAAACCAGTCGTGGAGGGTATGAATATATCCTAGTGGTGATCGACCATTTCACTAGGTTCACCCAGGCGTACCCCACCAAGAACAAGAGTGGGAAAACAGCTGCAGAGCATATCTTTAATGACTTTATACCCAAATTCGGTTATCCCTCGAAATTACATCACGACCAGGGTCGAGAATTTGAGAATAAACTGTTCCAAGCACTGCAACGGCTGTCTGGGGTCGGCCACTCTAGAACATCACCCTACCATGGGCGGAGTTTATGGGGGTGCAGGGGGTGCATTGCACCCCCTGGTGGCCGGGGGTGAAATTGCTTTAAAAAAAAAAAAAAAAAAAAAAAAAAAAAAGTATTTTTATTTTAATAAAATTATAATAATTGTGAGAAACAAATCTGAATTCTATTATGTTTTGTTTTACAATACATTCATTTTATAGTAGTAATCATGTCACATTATAAGGCGAACCTTCTGTAGTGTGGCAGTGAAAGGGTTAACGTGCGGCCAAGCACCACCATTCGGCAGCAGCAGCAGCAGAATGCCCCGCGCGATAGTACATTGTAAAGCTTGTACAAAGCCACTTATTCTGAGATGATAATTAATGTATCTGGATAACCAATGCACGGATTTTGTCGAGGCAGGTAGCGTTATTTCGGGAAAATTGATATCTATAGTTGGTATATTTTTCGTCCACGAAAAATGGAGGCTGTAATAATTATTATTGCTCGAGAGTCTCTATGAATAATAATAATTAGACCCTCCATTTTTCAAGTCAGTTAAAAATGATCCCCCGTAGTGCTGTGTGTGTGAGTGTGTGTGTGTGCTGCTGTACTACCTAAATAAAATAAAAAATTAGGGGTTAGGGCATTGTAAAAACGCTAAAATAATAAAATAAAGGTCAAAAAAATCGCGCGCGCACGCTGTGCGTGCGCGCGGGGATCATTCGCCAAGCTGTAGCACCCCTTGGCGTCAAGTTCAAACACCGCCTATGCACCCTACCATCCACAGAGCAACCCAGCGGAGCGGCTCAATCGGACCATACTACAGATGTTGAGGACATTGACTGAAAATGAGAAATTGCGGTGGAAGGACCACCTCCCGCATGTGTTACACGCGTACAACTGTACCAAACATGAATCAACGGGTTACTCACCCTTTTTCCTCCTCTACGGTCGTCATCCACACCTCCCCGTTGACCTGTTGTTTGGGTTAACGAAGAAAGAGGAACCGTACTCACCCAGAGGATACGCGGAGCAATGGGCTGAGAAGATGTCTGAAGCCTATCGGATTGCTTGTGAACATAGCAAAAAGTCCAGTGCAAGAGGAAAAGTAACTTATGACAAGAAAACAAAAGGAGTAGTACTGCAGTCAGGAGACAGAGTTCTGGTGAGAAACCTCAGTCAGCGTGGAGGACCAGGCAAGTTGAGATCGTACTGGGAGAAGGCGATCTACGTGGTCAAAAGCCAGCTCGCTGAGAGTCCAGTATACATTGTCTGCCCTGAACATGGAGACCAGAAAAAGACCAGAACACTACACCGAAATCTCCTACTGCTGGTAAATGATTTGCCCGTGGAAATGACTCCACCGTCAGCCAGAACTGTCCCTGCGAAGAAAACGAATAACAGACCAAGACAAGGAAGAATGTCAGACACACAAAGACAAGTAGAGACAAGGGACAGCACTGACAGTGATTCGGATGATGACAGTGACAGAGGATACTGGCTAAGGATACCTGTTGAAAGGACAGAGGAAAGATCACTTGGACACCGTGAACGACGACCTGAAGTCATGCCAGGCCTGTGCCCTGAGAGTGAATACGACAGGGGAGGAAACACGGATGGAAATTTGCCTGTCTTGGCCAGACCGGAGGGAGATGTTAGTGAATCAGGGGAAGAAGAGGAAAGGGAGACCCCCCGAGCTCACTCTCCAATACCCCAACCCCATCCCCAAGCTCACTCTCCTATACCCCAACCCCACTCCCAAGCTCACTCTCCAATACCCCAACCCCACTCCCAAGCGCACTCTCCAATAGCCCAACCCCAACCCCAAGCTCACTCCCCCGTAGCCCAGCTCAATCTCCGAACCCCTCCACTCTCGCCGGTAGAACAAGTCCAGTCAGAGGTTATGAGGTCTGCCCGTGACAGAAGGCCTAAACAATGTCTCACGTATGATATGCTAGGTGAACCGTCAGTGCAGAACAAGGTGACCGTGAATTCAGTAGTACAGTGGCCACCGATGGTGCCCGCACCACACCACAGTCCACTACCACATCAATTGATACCCTTCGTAATGCCATGGTTGCATCCAATTTTTTACAGCCTTCCACAACTTGGCCAGTATGCTTACCGTCCAGCCGTCACCCACGGTCCACCCATGGGGAGTTTGTTAGGGGTTCACGCCTGAGGGTGATATTGGATGGTTGTATTTAGTGATTTTCGGAAATGTCAGGAGCCATTTTTTTTAAGGTCAGGGAGTGTGTGATGCCCACTAGAAGTGGTATCACGTTAATATCTTTAGATTATGTGTCAAAACAGTGTGAACATATTGGTACAGGATTACCTCCATCAGAAACAAGGTAGAACAGTCATTTATATGTAATGGGAGACATTAACATAATCTGGTCAATAGGTGGCAGTATAGGACTGGTGTTTAGTGGCTTCGCCTTCCAGGGAACCGTACTGTGTGCTTAGGGACGCACGAGGCGATCTCAGCCTCACAACCGGGAGGACCCAGGGTCAGTAACATCGTGTCTGCACCTTCCTTTGTCAAATGATTAACTACAACCTGTTTCATAGGTGGGTAATATACTACAAAACACACATAAAGGTTAACAAGGATACATGCAATGTCGAGGGTTCAAATGAAGTAACTATTGTCGATGTTTGAGTCAAGTTTAAGAAGTTTAAGACGACAAGTAACGTGGTTGAGAAGCAGACCGTCTATTGATGGCGCCACGTTTCGTTGGTACATTTAAATAGTGTTGGAACACAATTGTCCATTTAAGCACTAATGTGTCGAAGTTAAGTATCTCCAAGGGGATTATAAAGGTTTATGTTTTGAAATACATACTGTTTTGGGTTGAATTGCTGTGTAGTAAATGTGTATATTGTGTACAAGACGGTTAGAGGGAAATTACTTTAGCTTACACTACCTGGGAGATGGCTAAACACCGGAGCGGTACCACATGCTCTCTCTCTCTCTCTCTCTCTCTCTCTCTCTCTCTCTCTCTCTCTCTCTCTCTCTCTCTCTCTCTCTCTCTCTCTCTCTCTCTCTCTCTCTCTCTCTCTATATAAATCTATTCCCTTGAGTTATACCATGGTCACGGTTTAGCAAATTCCTAGTAGGGTTGAGAACGGCCCGATACATATATATATAAATGCACTTGCATTGCACATTTGAGTTTCAATAGAACTTGAGACCGGAACACAACTATGGGTAACACTGAGGTGTGGAGGTATTTCTGTATACTAGAGAATAGTGGATATGACTGATGATAAATGACTGATGATAAAGGTAACACTTATTGGTGATTTAAGGAATTGTTTGACAGACAATGAGAATGACAGTGTTGGTTAAAAGACATACGATGGTCCCTTCCAACATGCCTAGAAATGTCTAGACAGAGGTTAACAGGATAATGTTTCTCTTCTCACGTGCTTATATTTAAGACGCCAAATATGTATAAAGACATAAGTAATCACAATTTACAGTATATAATACTGGATAACTACATTTAAAAGGAAAATGCTATTGAAGTGAACCAGGGTATCCTAAAAGGGTAGAATGTGTGTTGCAATGATGAATATGCTTTTGAATTAATAACAAGTATGGGATTATAATTGAATGTATTAAAGTAATGTAACTAATTGAACTGAATGATTATACAATGATGATACAATGATTATACAATGATGATACAATGATGATACAATGATGATACAATGATTGATTGATTATTCTGTGGAATAAATAAACGTTGTTGAAAGACAACCGGGAGGACCCAGAGTCAGTAACATCGTGTCTGCACCTTCCTTTGTCAAATGATTAACTACAACCTGTTTCATAGGTTAAACATTATCTGCTATCAGGTGCCATATCCTGGTACCTGTAACAATGACAACATCATATTATGCTCCTAGTTTGTTACATCTTTCCACTCTCTTCAATAAACCGGTTTGTATTCACCATCATGTCTGTAAAAAGACACTTGGCAGGGTCTACTGCTACACTGGGGCCTGATGTGGGTCCCTCCGGCATGGGGAAGAGAGTGGCAAGATGACAGAGAATAGCCTGATTTGCTTCAATGACCCCCAGGTGCCTCATTCATTCATTCAACCTTTATATAAACTAATGTGGCCAACCAGTCAGAGACTAAGAGCCACACAAATGACTGTGGTACCACAAAGAGCCACACCATTATACATATCACGGCACCCTTCATGTATTTATAGGTCCCACCTTCTGGCCTCTGAAGTTGCTAATTAAAAAGTTAAAAGTACCCTGAGACCCACGGTTGCAAAATTACAAAATCACTTTTAGCCATTTAAAAAGAAGTCTGTAAATGTTTATTTAAAAATGTTTAAGCACATGTACATAGTCAATTGATCCTGTTGTTCAGCCTCACAATGCTATTGGATAGTAAATGTGTATATAGGTCCCACCCTCTGGCCTCTGAAGTTGCTAATGTCTTTTTTTATTTGGGCCTCACAGGGTTAACCTCTTAACCCATTTAATCCCAAATTTTTTCTTGCAATGTAAGTGCTTGCATTTTGTTCCTTAGACCTCCCTAACAGATTATCTGTATTTATTTTTTAATTTTATGATGGTTAAGTTGGTGAAAATGTTAGTTTTATGCTTGGTCACAATAGTGACGATTGGGATCTAACATAGTCAAAATTTAAATAAATAAACTAAATAATGGCAGTAAAGTAAAGTGGCAGTGTGTGTGTCAGTGGGGGGGGGGGGGGGGGGGGTAGTCCAGAGTCTGTGGGGGGGGGGGGGCAGAGTAAGAGAGGAGTCCAGATTCTGTGGAGGCAGGTAAGAGAGGGGGGGGGGGGGGGGGCTGGATGTGTGTGTGGGGGGGGGGGGTTTAGTCCAGGTTCTGTGGAGGCATGTAAGAGAGGGGGGGGGGAGCTGGGTGTGTGTGGGGGGGGGGGGGGGGGGGGGGGCTGGGAGAGAGTTCAGCTTCCTGACAGCCTGGTGTATGAAGCTGTCTCTTAGTTTGCTGGTCCTGCAGCTCGGAGGCTCCTCATTCTCCTCCCGGAGGGCAGCAGAGTGAAGAAGCGTTGTGAGGGTGGTCATTATGTAGTCTGGGTGGTCATTATGTAGTCTGGGTGGTCATCATGTAGTCTGGGTGGTCATTATGTGTAGTCTGGGTGGTAATTATGTGTAATCTGGGTGGTCATTATGTAGTCTGGGTGGTCATTATGTGTAGTCTGGGTGGTCATTATGTAGTCTGGGTGGTCATTATGTAGTCTGGGTGGTCATTATGTGTAGTCTGGGTGGTCATTATGTGTAGTCTGGGTGGTAATTATGTGTAGTCTGGGTGGTCATTATGTAGTCTGGGTGGTCATTATGTAGTCTGGGTGGTCATTATGTGTAGTCTGGGTGGTCATTATGTAGTCTGGGTGGTCATTATGTGTAGTCTGGGTGGTCATTATGTGTAGTCTGGGTGGTCATTATGTGTAGTCTGGGTGGTCATTATGTAGTCTGGGTGGTCATTATGTGTAGTCTGGGTGGTCATTATGTAGTATGGGTGGTCATTATGTGTAGTCTGGGTGGTCATTATGTGTAGTTTGGGTGGTCATTATGTGTAGTCTGGGTGGTCATTATGTGTAGTCTGGGTGGTCATTATGTAGTCTGGGTGGTCATTATGTAGTCTGGGTGGTCATTATGTAGTCTGGGTGGTCATCATGTAGTCTGGGTGGTCATTATGTGTAGTCTGGGTGGCCATTATGTGTAGTCTGGGTGGTCATCATGTAGTCTGGGTGGTCATTATGTAGTCTGGGTGGTCATTATGTAGTATGGGTGGTCATTATGTAGTCTGGGTGGTCATTATGTGTAGTTTGGGTGGTCATTATGTGTAGTCTGGGTGGCCATTATGTGTAGTCTGGGTGGTCATCATGTAGTCTGGGTGGTCATCATGTAGTCTGGGTGGTCATCATGTAGTCTGGGTGGTCATTATGTAGTCTGGGTGGTCATCATGTAGTCTGGGTGGTCATCATGTAGTCTGGGTGGTCATCAAAAAACGTGGATGAATAAGAGAAATCGTCAAAATCGCCCCTTTTCTGACTATGTTTTATCCCAATGGTCACTTTTGTGACCATGGTTACATTTCCACCTCTTGAGGTTAAAATATGCATGCAAGCATATCATTGTCATTACATATCAGTAGAAGACCCTTTAATTAATATATATGTCAACATACTATAGTTTAATCTGTAAAGTAAGATGTTGTACTTACTTCTTTTTGCGGGGTGTTCTGGCAGCCATTTTGTGCTGCATGGACAAACAATAAGTAGACTGGCCAGGGCGCGTCTATATTTATCACAGCCGAAGAGTGCAAGAGCGCTTCCGCATTTTGCCCTGATTGGCCCCGGTAACGCCCTCCAAATGCCCATTTTCTTTTCCCCCGCTCAGACGCCCAAATGGAATACATGTATATTATCGCGACGCGATAACGTTATTTCCCTGTACATTGCAACGTTAACACAACGCAGCTGTCAACTGTACTTTACATATTATCCAAACGAGGACCACATAACGCCATAACACGCCATAATGTTATTTTCCTGTACATTGTAACGTTAACACAACGCAGCATTTCCCTGTACATTGCAACGTTAACACAACGCAGCATTTCCCTGTACATTGCAACGTTAACACAACGCAGCATTTCCCTGTACATTGCAACGTTAACACAACGCAGCTGTCAACTGTACTTTACATATTATCCAAACGAGGACCACATAACGCCATAACACGCCATAATGTTATTTCCCTGTACATTGTAACGTTAACACAACGCAGCTGTCAACTGTACTTTACATATTATTGAATACGTGTATATTATCGCGACGCGATTCACTCGCAATGCCATAACGTTATTCGGGCATTCATAAAATTGATTTAATGAAATTGATTGAATGAAAATGTTATTAACAGATTGCAGAATGGGTACAATACAGTACGGCTCAATACACACAATTGTTAAGGGGATGCAGACCAGAGAAAGACTTTTGTTTTGTAATCTGTGCTAATATGGCGTGTTAATATGTGATTGACCAGCGTTAATATGAACCGAAGGCTTTGGCTTTAATATGGCATATGGCGCGTTCTGGCATTTGTGATTAATGGGGGTCTGAGCCGCGTCGAACCAAGCGGCGACCTCATGCGCATGCGCGGCGAGCACCTGGGCGAAGGAAAAGGAAATGCGCATTACCGTACTGGCGTATGGCGAAGAATGCGGAAGCGATCTTGCACTCTTCAGCTGTGATAAATATAGACGCGGCCTGGTCATGTGATGATGCAAGCTAGTCACATGACATTTATACAATTTAAAAGTAGACAACATGTTGTTTCTTGTGAAAGTTTATTTTTTTATCCAGAGCAAACTACCATGCTTCTAGAGCTTCTAGAAGTAAAAAAAATAAAAGTATCACAAATGTGACCATTAGGATTAAATGGGTTAAGCACGAGCAGTTCGGTACTGGACCGCAAACGACATCACTACATGAATCCAATTCTACAGAATGTATGAATTAATGTTGCGTTTTCTTTTCAAATGTAGCCAAGAGTAAAGACCCTAACCCTGTCAAAACAGCAGTCAAAGTGTATATTTTCAGCATTACGTTTGTTTACCAATGATTTTAACTGTTATTAGTGAAATATAGGATTATAGAAATCTCAGGGCATTGAGTCGGAAACCGGCGCATATTGACGGGAGGAAGTGGTGCAGCCAAAAGTGAGTTAAAAAAAAAGTCTGTAAATGTTTATTCTACGTTCTTATGGAATGAATGACATTTAAAATATATATATTAGTGCTGTCAGGCGATTACAAAAATTAATCTAATTAATTACAGGATTTGTAATTAATTAATCTAATTAATCGCATTTTAATCGCATAACCATTTTAGGCCTTATATTCTATATTCTATAATCATATTTCAAATGGCATGTGTCCGGATGGCAGAATTCAGTACTGTATCTACAAAACCTTCTGTTTAATCATCTTCCATTCATTTGCTTAGATTTTTCAGGTCTGGTCAATTTGAGCATGGTGTTATTCACAGTCAAAGATAAAACAATTTAATTGATATTCTCATTTGGTTCATTACAATTTACTCAAGCCTAATAACAGACACAGTATTTCTGACATTGGGAATACATTCCCTGAGATCCATATATGTCCCTAGAATCAGATACCAAGAACATGCAAATGGACCATATTAAAAAATAGTCTGTAAATGTGTATTCTACGTTCTTATGGAATGAATGAGATAAAAAAATATTAAAATAAAAAGAAATATATATATATTCTTTTTTATTATTATACATTTTTAGTTAATTTTCATAACGCGATAATTTGCTGTGTAATTAATCTAATTAACGCAATAAAATGACAGCCCTAATGATAATCAAACAAGGGTTGTTTTGGTGAGCGTTTCCAGTGTTACTCGTTACAAGCAGCACCCTCACCTCACCCCCTCCTTCTGGGGTCCCTAGGTAGCCTTCTTGCTTGTTAAAGGTGTTCCTCCAAGTGAGGAAGGAGAAAACCGTCTCATCAATACTGAGTTTTCATGCTGCTTGCCCACCCATCATTTCCCATCAGGGCCGGACTGGGGAAATAATTCATACCGGGAGATATAGCGCGAAATATAGCCCCAATCAGGCCACTTTTTAAGCGGGGGGTCTGGGGGTCCCCCACCAGGAATTTTTTTGTTACAAAGACTTAATTTCCTGCATTCTGGTGAATTTTAGTGCATGTGAATCACAAACTAATGAGCCAACAATTGCTTAGTACAATGTACTGTTATGAACCTCAAATAAAACTGTTGTGGCACTAGCAATGCTACTCTCTCCACCTTCAAAAAGAAAAAAGCAAGAGCACAACATATTTTTCTATTTACTATTATAATACAGTGAACCACTCTCTCCTGTAAGGGCCTTTCTTTTTCTTTGTTTTATCCCTCTCTCCTCCACCCTTTCTCTTTCTTCCACTGTCCATCTTGACATCAACGTTAATTGACTTTCGCTCTACTGTATCTCTCCCGAGTCCCTCACTACCTGGCTCACTGCCTGGCTGTTATTCTGCATCTGAGTGCCGTCTGCCATTCCATTCGCCGCCTCCGCTGTCAATCAGTTGTATCGCCTGGTCCCACCTCCACCAATCACAAGCAGCAGCACGGCTCCATTGTGTGTCAGTCAGTCAGTCAGTCAGTCAGTCAGTCAGTCAGTCAGTCTGTCTGTCTGTCTGTCTGTCTGTATGTCTGTATGTCTGTCTGTCTGTCTGTCTTTATGTATGTATGTATGTATGTATGTATGTATGTATGTATGTATGTATGTATGTATGTATGTATGTATGTATGTATGTATGTATGTATGTATGTATGTATGTATGTATGTATGTATGTATGTATGTATGTATGTATGTCTGTCTGTCTGTCTGTCTGTCTGTCTGTCTGTCTGTCTGTCTGTCTGTCTGTCTGTCTGTCTGTCTGTCTGTCTGTCTGTCTGTCTGTCTGTCTGTCTGTCTGTCTGTCTGTCTGTCTGTCTGTCTGTCTGTCTGTCTGTCTGTCTGTCTGTCTGTCTGTCTGTCTGTCTGTCTGTCTCTGTCTCTGTCTCTGTCTCTGTCTCGAGTGAGTGACCCTCATCAACTTTAGCCAGCTGTGCTTTCCATCAAGGCTGTACTAATAGTTATTACTGAAGTTCTTATGCTGCACGAAATAAGCTGCTGATCTCCAGTCACGTGCTCTCAAACCAGAAGCATTATGCTCTGTGCCTCGCTCCATTTCAAGGCGCCCTCAGTTGAAAACAGTGATCTAGCTCAGTGCCATCCATGTGTCTTACCCAAACCCTAACCTTAACCACAGTGTTACCTTAAACTAACCATAACCATAACCATAACCATAACCGTAACCTTAACCTTAACCTAACCATAACCCTAACCTTATATATGCTGTAAGAATAAATGTAAAAATGTATACAGTATACAGCATTATTGTACATTATTGCTATCATACAGAGTTATAAGGGTGACTATAGTTCCAGGTATGTAGCTATGAATTACTGCTTCTAGGGAGTGATAAATAAAGCGATGATATTACTTTTGTGTGACTAATGAGGAATATGACTTTATTTGAGTAATGAGCCCAACACTGCTGTCCATCCTTCAAGCAGCTGAGATACATCAACTGGGGGGATGGTTTGGTGTGGGAGGACATGAAAGAGTACACTTCCATACTGCAGTAGCTCCCGTACACATTCAGGAGAATCTCGTTTGACTACTAAAACCTTAAGATAAGATATTCCTTTATTGATCCCCTTGGGGAAATTCAGGCATTATAGCAGCACGAGGCAGTGGGGAGGGAAGGTACAGGTACTGTATAGGCAGGGTAATAGTAGAAATACATAAATATAGGCAATAAAAGTATATTATCTGTCATAATATACAGTATGTTACAATAAATATTGGGGTGGGATCTCAGTGCAGTGTTACTCAGCTGATAGAGGTGTGCCCTTCCTGCTGACTTGTTGTACAAAACGTGTAAGTCGCTTTGGATAAAAGTGTCAGCTAAATGACAACATGTAAATGTAATGTACTGTGCATATGTAGACACCTGAATATGTCTAACAATAATTCAATGTGTCTAACGCTAATTCCTTGCATTCCCTGTGTTCGCGAGGACGTTGTGTAACCGGCTGACCGTTCTTGATCCTCCCTACCCTAATATTGACACTTAACTTGCTACCTCTCTTGATGGGTCCCTATCCTAACATTGACACTTATTTTTTTTTATTTTTTATTTTTTTTATTATTATTGCAAAACAAAATTATTAAAAGTCAGTACTCAACACACAATGCATAATGAAACTAACAATTAAGGTGGCTAAAATGACATGCAAGTACAGAAACAGAAAACAAACAAAAAAATATATAATAATACTTTACCGTATACAGTGTATATCCAACGAAATTACCAATTATACCAATGTCTTATACAGGATATACCTCTAATACCTATTATCTAAAACCCTACACACATATGCTCCAGCTCGAACCCCCCCCCTCCCGGACCCCTCCTTGGATAGTACCTCCATTATCCCTCGCTCCTAACCAGACACTACCATTATAAGCTAGCTTTTATTCTCTCCATCACTTCTAACCACATTGACATTTTGGATTCGTTGAGACCCAGAATTCTTGCTGTAGATATTTCTTGATAAATCACATCTAGATATGTAAGAAACCAAACCTTCCGGCAAATTTTTTCCGGTTGAAACCAGCGTGATGCGATCAGCTTTTTAGCTACTGTGATACCCGATAAAACCAATCTCTTTAGCTGTGGATTTACTGCAAACTCAAAAACATCATTCAATAGTAATACAGAGGGGTGTACTGGTATATTCCAAGATACGAGTTTTGATAATTGATGGGTCACATCTTTCCAGAATGCCTTAACTGGTGGGCAGTCCCAATACATGTGCATAAATGTCCCTTCGTCTCCATTTGTACATTGGGAGCATTTTGAGTCTTGTTTAAGACCCATTCTGTTCAGTCTTATAGGAGTCAAGTATGTCCTGTGAATATAGTTAAGATTGATTTGTTGATGGTCCGGGTTCCTTGATGTAAGACGGACATTTGCCCATGCTCCTTGCCAATCAAAGTCACTTTCCAGGTCTGGTATATCCCTCCTCCAGACAGAGTCTAGTTGGAGGGTTTCATACGAGGATGTTAGTAATTGATAATAAAAACCTGATACAAAACCTCTCGATGTCTCTCTTTCATAGAAGAATTTGTGGTATCTGTGGTGTTCAACTGGTATGTCTAATGGAACACCGTGAGACTTCAAACATAGCCGTAACTGTATGTAAAAAAGCCATGTGGACTCGGTGAGATAAAATGTTGTGCATATTTCTCCATAACTACAAAAACCCTGGTTGTTAAAAACATCCGCTAATGAGTGTATGCCTTGCTCTTCCCATATAGGGAATCTTATAGGACGTTTTTCAATTAAGAGTGCATTGTTATTGAATTAGGGGCAAGGCTAAGAGAATCATTAAAGACTCCAGTCACCCGAACAACTGCCTCTTTGAACTGCTGCGGTCAGGCAAGCAATACCGGAGTCTCAAGGCGAGCACAGAAAGACTCAGAAGAAGCTTCTATCCCCAGGCCATCAGGCTGCTAAATGAACAATGAACACTACACAACAACAACCATCAAACGCACATAGCACACACATCCACACGCACACACTCACTTTAAACAAACACACTGTAGCACCCACTCCACACACTTTATAGCACACACTCACTTTAAACAAACACACTGTAGCACCCACTCCCCACACTTTATATTTATTGATGAAGGATTGCACTACAACTCGTACACCTTACTGTAAATTGTACCTAAATTGTACCTCATCCCATTTCTGCTTTGCACTATATAGTATTGTACATTAGTACACTGCATAGTATTGTATATTATATGGTAACTCAGTTACGTCTATTCTGCATCGAACATTGTACATATGTCTATACTGAACACTGTGACCTCATTTTCTACTTCTAATTTACATGCTATACTATGTTATTTGATACTATCTTGTCTAGCACAGTCTCTGGAGCGTAACAGTAAGAAGCATTTTGTATGAAAGTATTCTGTACTTCTGTATGACAACTATTAAAGAAACTTGGAAACTTGATTGTGCCATTTTTGTGGGTTAGGATATTTTTTTTGTGTTTCACGCCATATCCGGATCGCATGGGTAATTATGGGGCCAAATTTCCGCTCACAGTGCTTGATTGGTAGTTTAGTGTGTGCTATGTCCTTCAGTCTATGTGGGGCTACTATGTTTTCTTCCAATTTTCTCCAGGATACTAATGCTTGGGGATCAAACCATGTTGTCAATGGTCTTAATGTGTACGCCTTAAAATATTGGAAAAAATCTGGAACTGCCATGCCACCGTCTGCTTTATTTCTCTGTGCGGTGGATCTTTTTATACGTGGTGGTTTGTTATTCCAAATAAATTTGTATGTGGAGGAGTGTAATCTTTTCCAGTAACCCTCTGGAGGGGGTAACGGTAGCATTGAACTGAAGAAGTTGATTTTAGGTAGTACATCCATCTTAACTATTGATACCCTTGCCTGTACTGAGTTTTTAAGTTTTGCCCACCTGTCCAGGTCGTCTTTGATTTTGTTCTGTATTTTTGTGTAATTGTGCTTCACCGTTTGTCTTATGGTGGGAAATATTTCCACACACCAACATTGACACTTCATAGTGGGACAGGATACAGGTGCCGCCAGGGGGAGCTGGTGACGACGTTGGGCAGGGAGATACAGGTGAAGAAGGATGGGCTCAGGGGTGGTGCCGACGGGAGGCACTTCCTCTTCAGCGTTTTCCACAGAGGGGAGAGGACGCACGGAGCTGGAGCTCCGGAGATCAAGCATGTGAGATATAAACCCTGTTACGAAGCGGGTTAGTAATGAGTATGCGATAGCTTAGCTTTTAGTTAATGCAGAAGAGACATTGTGAATGTAGAAGCAGTCGAGCGATTGCCGAAGAGTGTGGTAGAGATTGCCCACATTGCGTTTTAGTAAGTATATGCGTCATGACAGGGGGTTCACCACGACCCACAGCTTAGCTTTGTTTAGGCTAGCACTAGAGTTGTTCCGATACCGATACTAGTATCGGAAATGCCGCCGATACTGCCTAAAATGCTAGTATCGGTATCGGCGAGTACACGTAAATTCTAGCCTCCGATCCCATGATGTAATTTATCTCCTGCCGAGTCCTGCGGAGAGTGAGGATTATAAAATGAACATGTTTTAAAGTGTGATGCTGTGTCATTTTAACAGCAGATACACTTTCTTAAATTCCATTGTCCCCGACAGTGCGGTGTGACGGGGAGCTCGGACGGGAATCGGGATGTGTTTCCAGTGTTACTCGTTACAAGCAGCACCCTCACCTCACCCCCTCCTTCTGGGGTCCCTAGGTAGCCTTCTTGCTTGTTAAAGGTGTTCCTCCAAGTGAGGAAGGAGAAAACCGTCTCATCAATACTGAGTTTTCATGCTGCTTGCCCACCCATCATTTCCCATCAGGGCCGGACTGGGGAAATAATTCATACCGGGAGATATAGCGCGAAATATAGCCCCAATCAGGCCACTTTTTAAGCGGGGGGTCTGGGGGTCCCCCACCAGGAATTTTTTTGTTACAAAGACTTAATTTCCTGCATTCTGGTGAATTTTAGTGCATGTGAATCACAAACTAATGAGCCAACAATTGCTTAGTACAATGTACTGTTATGAACCTCAAATAAAACTGTTGTGGCACTAGCAATGCTACTCTCTCCACCTTCAAAAAGAAAAAAGCAAGAGCACAACATATTTTTCTATTTACTATTATAATACAGTGAACCACTCTCTCCTGTAAGGGCCTTTCTTTTTCTTTGTTTTATCCCTCTCTCCTCCACCCTTTCTCTTTCTTCCACTGTCCATCTTGACATCAACGTTAATTGACTTTCGCTCTACTGTATCTCTCCCGAGTCCCTCACTACCTGGCTCACTGCCTGGCTGTTATTCTGCATCTGAGTGCCGTCTGCCATTCCATTCGCCGCCTCCGCTGTCAATCAGTTGTATCGCCTGGTCCCACCTCCACCAATCACAAGCAGCAGCACGGCTCCATTGTGTGTCAGTCAGTCAGTCAGTCAGTCAGTCAGTCAGTCAGTCAGTCTGTCTGTCTGTCTGTCTGTCTGTATGTCTGTATGTCTGTCTGTCTGTCTGTCTTTATGTATGTATGTATGTATGTATGTATGTATGTATGTATGTATGTATGTATGTATGTATGTATGTATGTATGTATGTATGTATGTATGTATGTATGTATGTATGTATGTATGTATGTATGTATGTATGTATGTATGTATGTATGTCTGTCTGTCTGTCTGTCTGTCTGTCTGTCTGTCTGTCTGTCTGTCTGTCTGTCTGTCTGTCTGTCTGTCTGTCTGTCTGTCTGTCTGTCTGTCTGTCTGTCTGTCTGTCTGTCTGTCTGTCTGTCTGTCTGTCTGTCTGTCTGTCTGTCTGTCTCTGTCTCTGTCTCTGTCTCTGTCTCGAGTGAGTGACCCTCATCAACTTTAGCCAGCTGTGCTTTCCATCAAGGCTGTACTAATAGTTATTACTGAAGTTCTTATGCTGCACGAAATAAGCTGCTGATCTCCAGTCACGTGCTCTCAAACCAGAAGCATTATGCTCTGTGCCTCGCTCCATTTCAAGGCGCCCTCAGTTGAAAACAGTGATCTAGCTCAGTGCCATCCATGTGTCTTACCCAAACCCTAACCTTAACCACAGTGTTACCTTAAACTAACCATAACCATAACCATAACCATAACCGTAACCTTAACCTTAACCTAACCATAACCCTAACCTTATATATGCTGTAAGAATAAATGTAAAAATGTATACAGTATACAGCATTATTGTACATTATTGCTATCATACAGAGTTATAAGGGTGACTATAGTTCCAGGTATGTAGCTATGAATTACTGCTTCTAGGGAGTGATAAATAAAGCGATGATATTACTTTTGTGTGACTAATGAGGAATATGACTTTATTTGAGTAATGAGCCCAACACTGCTGTCCATCCTTCAAGCAGCTGAGATACATCAACTGGGGGGATGGTTTGGTGTGGGAGGACATGAAAGAGTACACTTCCATACTGCAGTAGCTCCCGTACACATTCAGGAGAATCTCGTTTGACTACTAAAACCTTAAGATAAGATATTCCTTTATTGATCCCCTTGGGGAAATTCAGGCATTATAGCAGCACGAGGCAGTGGGGAGGGAAGGTACAGGTACTGTATAGGCAGGGTAATAGTAGAAATACATAAATATAGGCAATAAAAGTATATTATCTGTCATAATATACAGTATGTTACAATAAATATTGGGGTGGGATCTCAGTGCAGTGTTACTCAGCTGATAGAGGTGTGCCCTTCCTGCTGACTTGTTGTACAAAACGTGTAAGTCGCTTTGGATAAAAGTGTCAGCTAAATGACAACATGTAAATGTAATGTACTGTGCATATGTAGACACCTGAATATGTCTAACAATAATTCAATGTGTCTAACGCTAATTCCTTGCATTCCCTGTGTTCGCGAGGACGTTGTGTAACCGGCTGACCGTTCTTGATCCTCCCTACCCTAATATTGACACTTAACTTGCTACCTCTCTTGATGGGTCCCTATCCTAACATTGACACTTATTTTTTTTTATTTTTTATTTTTTTTATTATTATTGCAAAACAAAATTATTAAAAGTCAGTACTCAACACACAATGCATAATGAAACTAACAATTAAGGTGGCTAAAATGACATGCAAGTACAGAAACAGAAAACAAACAAAAAAATATATAATAATACTTTACCGTATACAGTGTATATCCAACGAAATTACCAATTATACCAATGTCTTATACAGGATATACCTCTAATACCTATTATCTAAAACCCTACACACATATGCTCCAGCTCGAACCCCCCCCCTCCCGGACCCCTCCTTGGATAGTACCTCCATTATCCCTCGCTCCTAACCAGACACTACCATTATAAGCTAGCTTTTATTCTCTCCATCACTTCTAACCACATTGACATTTTGGATTCGTTGAGACCCAGAATTCTTGCTGTAGATATTTCTTGATAAATCACATCTAGATATGTAAGAAACCAAACCTTCCGGCAAATTTTTTCCGGTTGAAACCAGCGTGATGCGATCAGCTTTTTAGCTACTGTGATACCCGATAAAACCAATCTCTTTAGCTGTGGATTTACTGCAAACTCAAAAACATCATTCAATAGTAATACAGAGGGGTGTACTGGTATATTCCAAGATACGAGTTTTGATAATTGATGGGTCACATCTTTCCAGAATGCCTTAACTGGTGGGCAGTCCCAATACATGTGCATAAATGTCCCTTCGTCTCCATTTGTACATTGGGAGCATTTTGAGTCTTGTTTAAGACCCATTCTGTTCAGTCTTATAGGAGTCAAGTATGTCCTGTGAATATAGTTAAGATTGATTTGTTGATGGTCCGGGTTCCTTGATGTAAGACGGACATTTGCCCATGCTCCTTGCCAATCAAAGTCACTTTCCAGGTCTGGTATATCCCTCCTCCAGACAGAGTCTAGTTGGAGGGTTTCATACGAGGATGTTAGTAATTGATAATAAAAACCTGATACAAAACCTCTCGATGTCTCTCTTTCATAGAAGAATTTGTGGTATCTGTGGTGTTCAACTGGTATGTCTAATGGAACACCGTGAGACTTCAAACATAGCCGTAACTGTATGTAAAAAAGCCATGTGGACTCGGTGAGATAAAATGTTGTGCATATTTCTCCATAACTACAAAAACCCTGGTTGTTAAAAACATCCGCTAATGAGTGTATGCCTTGCTCTTCCCATATAGGGAATCTTATAGGACGTTTTTCAATTAAGAGTGCATTGTTATTGAATTAGGGGCAAGGCTAAGAGAATCATTAAAGACTCCAGTCACCCGAACAACTGCCTCTTTGAACTGCTGCGGTCAGGCAAGCAATACCGGAGTCTCAAGGCGAGCACAGAAAGACTCAGAAGAAGCTTCTATCCCCAGGCCATCAGGCTGCTAAATGAACAATGAACACTACACAACAACAACCATCAAACGCACATAGCACACACATCCACACGCACACACTCACTTTAAACAAACACACTGTAGCACCCACTCCACACACTTTATAGCACACACTCACTTTAAACAAACACACTGTAGCACCCACTCCCCACACTTTATATTTATTGATGAAGGATTGCACTACAACTCGTACACCTTACTGTAAATTGTACCTAAATTGTACCTCATCCCATTTCTGCTTTGCACTATATAGTATTGTACATTAGTACACTGCATAGTATTGTATATTATATGGTAACTCAGTTACGTCTATTCTGCATCGAACATTGTACATATGTCTATACTGAACACTGTGACCTCATTTTCTACTTCTAATTTACATGCTATACTATGTTATTTGATACTATCTTGTCTAGCACAGTCTCTGGAGCGTAACAGTAAGAAGCATTTTGTATGAAAGTATTCTGTACTTCTGTATGACAACTATTAAAGAAACTTGGAAACTTGATTGTGCCATTTTTGTGGGTTAGGATATTTTTTTTGTGTTTCACGCCATATCCGGATCGCATGGGTAATTATGGGGCCAAATTTCCGCTCACAGTGCTTGATTGGTAGTTTAGTGTGTGCTATGTCCTTCAGTCTATGTGGGGCTACTATGTTTTCTTCCAATTTTCTCCAGGATACTAATGCTTGGGGATCAAACCATGTTGTCAATGGTCTTAATGTGTACGCCTTAAAATATTGGAAAAAATCTGGAACTGCCATGCCACCGTCTGCTTTATTTCTCTGTGCGGTGGATCTTTTTATACGTGGTGGTTTGTTATTCCAAATAAATTTGTATGTGGAGGAGTGTAATCTTTTCCAGTAACCCTCTGGAGGGGGTAACGGTAGCATTGAACTGAAGAAGTTGATTTTAGGTAGTACATCCATCTTAACTATTGATACCCTTGCCTGTACTGAGTTTTTAAGTTTTGCCCACCTGTCCAGGTCGTCTTTGATTTTGTTCTGTATTTTTGTGTAATTGTGCTTCACCGTTTGTCTTATGGTGGGAAATATTTCCACACACCAACATTGACACTTCATAGTGGGACAGGATACAGGTGCCGCCAGGGGGAGCTGGTGACGACGTTGGGCAGGGAGATACAGGTGAAGAAGGATGGGCTCAGGGGTGGTGCCGACGGGAGGCACTTCCTCTTCAGCGTTTTCCACAGAGGGGAGAGGACGCACGGAGCTGGAGCTCCGGAGATCAAGCATGTGAGATATAAACCCTGTTACGAAGCGGGTTAGTAATGAGTATGCGATAGCTTAGCTTTTAGTTAATGCAGAAGAGACATTGTGAATGTAGAAGCAGTCGAGCGATTGCCGAAGAGTGTGGTAGAGATTGCCCACATTGCGTTTTAGTAAGTATATGCGTCATGACAGGGGGTTCACCACGACCCACAGCTTAGCTTTGTTTAGGCTAGCACTAGAGTTGTTCCGATACCGATACTAGTATCGGAAATGCCGCCGATACTGCCTAAAATGCTAGTATCGGTATCGGCGAGTACACGTAAATTCTAGCCTCCGATCCCATGATGTAATTTATCTCCTGCCGAGTCCTGCGGAGAGTGAGGATTATAAAATGAACATGTTTTAAAGTGTGATGCTGTGTCATTTTAACAGCAGATACACTTTCTTAAATTCCATTGTCCCCGACAGTGCGGTGTGACGGGGAGCTCGGACGGGAATCGGGATGTGTTTGGCTGGTGTTATGATAGCATTAGCTGGAAAGATAGCTAGTTGGAACAACATCCGCTTTTAACGTTACATCAAATCAGATGATCGCCTGTCCTTTCTCCAGGACCTAACACTGTCCGTGACCGTCTATCAACAATAATGCACCCACGGTGAATTGTATTTAAGTTAAGTAGCTACGGACTAGCGTTAGCTGACTATTACTAACGTTATCTTAATGTCGATGTGGGAAGGCGAGCTAGGTCAGTTAGCTTAGCTTGATAACGTTACCGTGTCTAAAGTTGGTGCTATTCACATAATCCAGCAATAATGGCTGCAGACCTGCAAGCAAAGTACAGCAAGTGCCAAAGGATAAGAGTCTGAGGCGGAGTTTCAAAAGAGAATGTTGAATATTTATTTTGCATCAAAAATCACAACATGAACGGTCCATCTGCCACTGAAGACTGAATAGGGTATATCTGCAGAGCCACTGAGTAGCGAGTGCAACACCGTTTAATGTCCGTGTGGATCATTGGAGTAGGGTATATCTGCAGTGCTGCAGCCCATACTCATTGATTAATGATACTAATACAAATCTATACAATCACCTGTTGTTGAATAAATACCATACGTTCTAGTTATTACTAAAAAAAACAGTATAACAGTATCTGAAAAAAAAAAAAAAAAAAAAAGTATAATTTATATAATTTTTTTTTAAATTTTTTTTTTATGCACTGGTATCGGATAAATATCGGTATCGGCCGATACCCAAAGCTTAGGTATCGGAATCGGATCGGAAAGGGAAAAATGGTATCGGAACATCTCTAGCTAGCACCACAGTTTAGCCCGCGTGTCGGCCCTCTTCAGCCCAGCAGCGGACGTCACTACACTGCACGCTCCTCCAGCCCCTCCGAGCCGTTGCCCCAGCAGTCACCTGCCCAACGTCTACCCAGCCCGGCTGCCTGCTATCACGGGACCTCCAGACGGCCATCTCACCATACGGATGGTTGGTGGTGAGAGCGGGCCCGCCATTTGGATAAGTACAGCAAGCGCTCCGAGTGCTGACGTTTTATCGGTAGACATTCGCCACTGGGCGGCGCAGGCTCTCTAAGGGCGAAGAGAAAACAGTGCTTTGAACTGACGCTGATAACAGTAACAGATAACAGTAACAAACTATCATTACACATGGGCAAAACAGAGTCCATTCTCTTCGGTTCAAATAACAAACTCAGCAAGACCGAAGGCTTCTCAGTTACAGTGGGTGACAATATTGTCACAAGGAAAGATGAAATTACCTACCTGGGTTCCATCCTAGAGGCTAATCTCTCCTGTGACAAAATGGCATCCAATGTAATAAAAAAAGTCAACCAACGAACTCGATTCTTGTACCGGATCTCCTCTCTGGTAAACAAGAATACCCTGAAGACTCTGGCAGGAGCACTCATTCAGGGGTACTACGACTATGCTTGCACCTCATGGTACCAAAGCACCTCAAAGGCGCTAAAAACAAAATTACAAACATCTCAAAACAAACTGGTCAGACTACTGCTTGACCTTACTCCTAGAACCCACCTCACCCCTGCCCACTTTGACAACCTAGGATGGCTTAGAGTAGACGACAGAGTACAGCAACTTGCAATGGGCCTGGTCTACAAGATACACTACACGACCAAGGTACCCATGTACATGTCAAAATACTTCCCAAAGGTCAGTGAATACCACGATCACAACACCAGAGGGAGCTCCACAAATCATGTTAAACCCAGATTCGGCTCAAATAAGGGACTAAACACGTTTCGCAATTATGCCACATCAATGTGGAACGCCCTACCCAAAGCTGTAAAGGAATGTGGATCACTACCCACTTTCAAAACCTCTCTCAAGGGACACCTACGGGAGACTGCAATTCAACACTGGCCCCTGTAAATATCCTAACCCAACCCCCTCCAATGTATAGTAATTTACCTAGTATGGTTTTGTCAATAGTCCAATGTACAATTTTGTTTGTTTGTACAGTGTCTCCTCCCCCCCCCCCCCCCCTCAATGTACAGTTTTACTTGTTTATACAGTGTGCCCCCCCCCCCCCCCCAACCACCTCCAATGTAAATTACCCAGTATGGTTGTCAATATCCCAATGTACCCAACCCCCCCCACCCAACCTCCTCCAATGTACAGTTTCTACGTCAAATGTATATACTCCCTTTTCTTGACTCCTTCTGTATCACAAACAGTACTGTATTTGCAAATCTGGTATGTCATAAATGTATAGATGTAGCAGTACTGACTATCTGTATGTCATGTATGTCATATATGTCCTGATGAATTGAAAATGGGGGACCCTGATGTAAACAAGACGAAAGTCTTTCTCTGGTCTGCATCCCCTTAACAATTGTGTGTATTGAGCTGTACTGTATTGTACCCATTCTGCAATCTGTTAATAAAGTTTTCAATCAATCAATCAATCAATATTATTTTGGGGAAAAGCCGGCTATATATAGGACTTTTATTTGTAACGTGGGCCCACTGTCATTTGGTTGAGTGTAATAATAACGTGTGTTCTTTACAAAAATCCCATTGAACTCCTTTATCCCTCTCCCTCTTCTTCCCCTCTCTCCCCCACCTACGGAGAAGCGGAGCAGTAGATAACCCTTAAAGGAAAGAGGTTATTACTGTGTCTAGCCCAGTGTGGGAATAACTTGAGTCTGTAGTATAGAGCGAGAGCACTAGGTGCCCAGTGTGGAAATAACTTTCATAGGTGTGTAATAATATATAGCAGCTAGCCTCCACCAGCCCTGCAGCAGCTGGCCTCCTCCAGCAGCTAGCCTCCACCAGCCCTGCAGCAGCTAGCCTCCTCTAGCCCTGCAGCAGCTAGCCTCCACCAGCCCTGCAGCAGCTAGCCTCTACCAGCCCTATAGCAGCTAGCCTCCACCAGCCCTGCAGCAGCTAGCCTCCTCTAGCCCTGCAGCAGCTAGCCTCCACCAGCCCTGCAGCAGCTAGCCTCCACCAGCCCTGCAGCAGCCTCCTCTAGCCCTGCAGCAGCTAGCCTCCACCAGCCCTGCAGCAGCTAGCCTCCTCTAGCCCTGCAGCAGCTAGCCTCCACCAGCCCTGCAGCAGCCTCCTCTAGCCCTGAAGCAGCTAGCCTCCACCAGCCCTGCAGCAGCTAGCCTCCTCTAGCCCTGCAGCAGCTAGCCTCCACCAGCCCTATAGCAGCTAGCCTCCACCAGCCCTGCAGCAGCTAGCCTCCACCAGCCCTGCAGCAGCTAGCCTCCACCAGCCCTGCAGCAGCTAGCCTCCACCAGCCCTATAGCAGCTAGCCTCCACCAGCCCTGCAGCAGCTAGCCTCCTCTAGCCCTGCAGCAGCTAGCCTCCACCAGCCCTGCAGCAGCTAGCCTCCACCAGCCCTATAGCAGCTAGCCTCCTCTAGCCCTGCAGCAGCTAGCCTCCACCAGCCCTATAGCAGCTAGCCTCCTCCAGCCCTGCAGCAGCTAGCCTCCACCAGCCCTGCAGCAGCTAGCCTCCATCAGCCCTGCAGCAGCTAGCCTCCACCAGCCCTGCAGCAGCTAGCCTCCACCAGCCCTATAGCAGCTAGCCTCCACCAGCCCTGCAGCAGCTAGCCTCCTCTAGCCCTGCAGCAGCTAGCCTCCACCAGCCCTGCAGCAGCTAGCCTCCACCAGCCCTATAGCAGCTAGCCTCCACCAGCCCTGCAGCAGCTAGCCTCCACCAGCCCTATAGCAGCTAGCCTCCACCAGCCCTGCAGCAGCTAGCCTCCACCAGCCCTGCAGCAGCTAGCCTCCTCTAGCCCTGCAGCAGCTAGCCTCCACCAGCCCTGCAGCAGCTAGCCTCCACCAGCCCTGCAGCAGCTAGCCTCCTCTAGCCCTGCAGCAGCTAGCCTCCTCTAGCCCTATAGCAGCTAGCCTCCACCTGCCCTGCAGCAGCTAGCCTCCACCAGCCCTGCAGCAGCTAGCCTCCTCTAGCCCTGCAGCAGCTAGCCTCCACCAGCCCTGCAGCAGCTAGCCTCCTCCAGCCCTGCAGCAGCTAGCCTCCACCAGCCCTGCAGCAGCTAGCCTCCTCTAGCCCTGCAGCAGCTAGCCTCCACCAGCCCTGCAGCAGCTAGCCTCCTCTAGCCCTGCAGCAGCTAGCCTCCACCAGCCCTATAGCAGCTAGCCTCCACCAGCCCTATAGCAGCTAGCCTCCACCAGCCCTGCAGCAGCTAGCCTCCTCTAGCCCTGCAGCAGCTAGCCTCCACCAGCCCTGCAGCAGCTAGCCTCCTCTAGCCCTGCAGCAGCTAGCCTCCACCAGCCCTGCAGCATACAGACTATGTGGCACATACTGCATACGTGGCACCTAGCTAAGCTTAAGCTAACTAGCACCAAGATGTTCCCTACCATTTCTACAGGGGATTATCAAAAACTGCTTCAGAAGATTGCAGTGTTGGAAACGGAAATATTCAGATTAAAAGTGAATGTGGAAATTAATGAACAATACGGGGCGAACGACACCACTATACAACATACTCAAAGCTCCATCTGGGCTCCAAAGAAACACGAGAGCCGTGTACTGGATAAGCCACCTGCCTGGAACCTTCTTGGTGCAAAGCCAAAGGAGATGAAAGAAAGAACAACAGGCAGAACTCTGAGCCCTGTCATTACCAATATGACTGGCTGGCCTGCACTACCACTCCGACTCAGCACTTCTTCCACCCCCCTTCAACAGTGGACAACTGCCAAAGGGAAAAATGCAGACAAATCCCCCAAATACCGTGTGTGCAGCTGGCTAACAGACACACCCCACTGCTAGACGACAGAGACAGCGTCTCACCGAGCTGGTTAACAGTGCAGCTTCTAGAAGACCCCAGAAGTCTCTCCAACAACTCACCCAGAATGGTAAGAACCATCTCAGAAAGGCAGATGACTGTGCCTGATTTGCCTGAGTTTCTGATTGTGGGTGACGCAGCTGTAAATGATGTAAAATGCATAGGAAAGAGGAAGGCAAAAGTACTATGTTTTTCCCAAAGACACAGTCTCTGATATGAATGACAGAATTTTGGATCTTGTCGCTGCACACCCAACAGTGAAAACCCTGATCTTGCACATCGGTACATGTGACACAGAAGATAAAAAGTCAGAAATCCTAAAACAGCATTTCACTGCTTTACTTAGCACACTCAGCTCCCTGAATATCGAGGTGTGCATCAGTGGTCCAATGCCACCTATGAGAGGTGGAGATGAGCATTTCAGCAGACTTTCTGCACTGAGCAAATGGCTTTCAACCACATGTATCAATGAATCTATGGATTTTGTTGACAATTTCAATTTTTTCTGGGATCGCAGACACCTTTTTGCAGATGGAATCCACCTGAACAAGCAAGGTGCAAAACTGTTCTACTCCAATGTGTTCTACACGCTTGGCGTGCCTCCGCACAAGGTCGGAACACAAGTTTCCCAAACAATAGACAAACAACTCCTATCTGCCGAGGTCGCGCCCGCCCCCCCCCCCCCCCCCCCCTCCGAGGCTGGTGGAGAGGATATCAAAACTACCCAACTCTCAGCTGGCAGCACTGACAGCGAGGCAGATGGAGATGGAATCAGAACAACTGAAGAACACAACAATCTCCGGGAGGAGATTGCGACAGAGAGGTCCATCAATGACAATGGGGAGGACAGTGAAGATGAAGCCACATCATTCTCTCCATCCTTCTCCCCATCCCCAATACGTCTCCTCGAATTCACTAACGACATGAATGACTTGATAAGCGCTGGAATTAAACTCACCCCCCTTATCAAACGCAAGGCCCCGCAGCCACCAACTCTGCCCCAGAAAGCGCTATGCCCCTCACCCATCCCTCCTCCACAGCACCGTCAAAATCACACTCTGGTGGCCTCCCAGCTGACAAGCCCAGCTCCAAATGGTTTAGAAAATACATTTGATTACTGACATCAACAGGGTCCAATGTGCCTAGCAACAAACATGTATGGACCCCATGCTTCTTTAGCTGTACAGGATAGCCTTGTAGCAAATGAACCGGAGGTAAAATCCAGAAATCCAGTTCTAAAGAAATATCGTTGCACCAAACTGTTTTATACTCTCAACAATTCCAAATTTGTTTGGGATCCACGATGCAAGCCAAAGGGACTTTTTTGTGGACACCTAAATATTCACAGTCTTGGTAACAAACGTGAACAGTTAGAGCATCTATTGCTTGATTCCAATATTGATTGTTTCGGTATATCGGAATCCTGGTTAAAAGAGTCTTCTCCAGAAGCCCTTGTATCCATGCCAGGATACAATGTTTTAAGGAAGGATAGGATTAAGGGCAAAGGTGGGGGTGTATTACTCTATATCAAGAACACCCTTGCCTGCAAAGAAATTGTTTGGTCAACTGATGTTAATCTCGATTGTGTTGGTGTAGAAATCACTCTGTCAAATGAAATGTCCTTCTTTTTGATTTGCCTCTATAGACCAGTGGTTCCCAAAGTCGGGGTCGCGAGATGATTAAAAAATTAAAAAAAATTAAAAAAATCAATTTTTAATTTTTTTTTGTCAGGCCACTGAACTTAGAAGCAGGCCAGGACAGTGTTTCTAGTTGTATTCTAAAATTATATTCTATTGTATTCTAAAATGTGACTATATGGTTTTATATTAACTTAATAAATAAACAAAAACGAAAAATCTAGTTATTTCAACGAACATTTCAAACTAAATAACAGATTATGCACATAAAACGCTGAAAACAACCGAAGCAACAATAGTATTTTAATGAGGCTATTATTATTATCATTATTATTTTGCAACAAGTTAGCCCTCTCATAAATAGCACATATAAATGAATAACTAACTTGAACTAACTTAATAGGATTGAAGTGATATTTGGCTTAAAAAATCGGTCGCCTGGCAAAAAAAAAAAAAAAAAAGCCTGACAATGTGCATTGGGCCGCGGCTCTCTGACGCCTTATTTTCTGGGTCCTGGCCTGAAAAGTTTGGGAACCCCTGCTATAGACAACCAAGAGCCAACATTTATTTCTATGATCAGTTAAAGCTCCTGTTGAGCTCCTGTGACTCTAATAAAGAGACCATTATTCTAGGAGATTTTAACATAAATTGGGACGATAAACGGATTAGAAAGAACCTCAAGCAAACCATGGATGCCCATAACCTAGTACAATTAATTGAGCAACCGACCAGAGTAACCAAAACCTCCCAAACCAGGATAGACCTATTATTCACAAACAAAGCTGACAGAATTGCTAAAACCTAAAATTTTCTGACCGGCCTTTCTGATCATAATTGAATTTTTTTCGCTAGGAAATTTAATAAAAAACGGTTCCTTAATGCACCAAATAAAAACTCCTCTTCTAACTTCATCCCCAAAAACATGCAACAATGCTTTGGAGATGCTATTAAAAATGTAAATTGGGATGAGACCCTTTCCTCTGCCAGCACAGAGACAAACTGTAGTCTGTTCACAGATAAAACCAAGGAAATAATGTCCTCTTTCTCCAGGAGGGGAAGCCAAAAGGCCAGGAAGGAGCATCACCTCCCCTGGTGGGACCAAAGGTGCAGTTCACTACTTAAGCATTACATCACGCGCAGGAGTGGTTTGTGAACAATAAACCATGCCTAGGGGTGGTCGTTAGACCCCCCTAGGCATGGTTTATTGTTCACAAATCACGACTGCAAGTGGTGTAATGCTTTTATACAACTGCCACATTCATCCAACCTTATTGCTATACAATAAACACACATTAATCGAAGATTTATTGAAAAAACCATCCGCCAGAAAAAGTAGTTCCCACAACTACAAAAAAGACAATTTGCCTCATGTGGAAGCAGCTCGGAAGTGCATCCAACCAACTAACACATCCAACTGTGTGTTATTGGAATGATTGAGAGAAGTTGCCTCATGTGGAAGCAGCTCGGAACTGCATCCAACCAACTAACACATCCAACTGTGTGTTATTGGAATGATTGAGAGAAGTTGCCTCATGTGGAAGCAGCTCAGAAGTACACTGCTTCTCTCTCTCCCCCGCTGTTGCAGACAGGAGTGTGTGTGTATGTGTGTGTGTGTGTGTGTGTGTGTGTGTGTGTGTGTGTGTGTGTGTGTGTGTGTGTGTGTGTGTGTGTGTATGTGAATGTGTACGGGTGCCCCCCCCCCCCATTTTTTTTTTCACACAGAAATACGCAATTTTAGAGTAATTAGAGACGAATACTGAAGAACTAGATTCGAGTTTTTTAAAGTGAGGTCCAGGTCCATGAGAGGGATCTGAGCAGTCCCCATAGAAAATTCAAAGTTAACAGGACCAAATCATCAGTTTCTTATTTATTTATTTAACCTTTATTTAGCCAGATAAAACATTGATATGGTCCAAGAGGCCCCAATGAGGGTACACATATACATATATACACATATACATACATACATACATACATACATACATACATACATACATACATACATACATACATACATACATACATACATACATACATACATACATACATACATACATACATACATATATATACATATACATACATTACATACACACATATACACCAATAACAAAATAAAAACACAGTTAAGAATCATACACATAAGCAAATAAACAAACAAACATCAAACATCAAAAGTATTACACAATTATCAAAACCTTACACTCAAGGAGCAAAACATAGGCCCAGATTTGCACCCATATAAGCACAAAGTCAGCCTCACACTTTTTGCAAAACAATACACACAGTGATTTGCAAAACACTAAACACACTTGCATTACATTACACATAGAATGTCAAATTACCACACATATGAGCCAATTGGTTAAACACAGCAATCAGATGCACAAACACACCATTGCTTAATTGTAGATACACCAATCATGTTTAAGCACTATAAAAATGCAGCAGGTGAGTTCACCTGCCTTCAACCAAAATGGAAGGAGAGTGAAGTACTGTACACAGAGAACGTGAAAATATACAATACATTCACCAAACACTACACAAGACAACCAATGATGCAGACTGATAAAAATATAAATGTTCTCTCCATATACCCAAATCAGTCAACATGTCAACATGGAGAATCGCAACAAAATAATCTCTTGCCAGATCCAGCTAGGCAAAGAGATTATGTTTTACTGTCATTTTAACCTGTACTGGATACAGTATTTTATGTTTGTCTGATATTTGCTGAGCTTACTGTGTTATGCACACTGTAGTAGCATGAAAACTAGGACATGTTTAGTTGTGATTCTCCATGTTGAAATGTTGACTGATTTGGTTATATGGAGAGAACATTTATATTTTTGTCAGTCTGCATCATTGATTTGGGTATATGGAGAGAATTTTTTTTCATCAGTCTGCATCATTGATTTGGGTATATGTAGATAAATAAATTATATTTTCATCAGTCTACAGCATTGGTCTTGTGTAGTGTTTGGTGAATTTATTGTATATTTGCACATTCTCTGTGTACTTCACTTACAGTACTCTAATCACTGAGAAGTAGAATTGCTAAATGTGTTTTAGGTTAAGCACAGCAGTGTGTAACTGGTTCAAACAGAATTAAGTCATATGATGTAGTTTTTATAAATTAGTGTATAGTTTGTGTTTAATTTAGCAAAGGATCTGAGGTGTTCTGATAATTGTGTGTGTGGTTGTGCTAATTGTGTGTAGTGTTTTGAAACACCGGGCCCTGTTTTCAAAATCGTGCTTAAGCAATCGAAAAAATTGAGGAACATACTACCAGCCAAAGGAGGAAGCAGAAAATGATGCACGAGTATGTAGTTGAGTCATCTTGTGGCACAAGCTCAGACCTCATGGAGATCAGCTGAGACAGAGACTGTTCTATCCAGTCCTCGACAGAATGCTGCAAGAGCTTGAGAGCAGGTTCTCATGAGTTGGAGAACAACGTATGAGAGGCATACAGGCATGTTATTCAGCCTCAGACCAGTTTCTCTCAGTGGAATTGCTGCAACCCCTCGCCACACATTACAATATCCAACTACTGCCAGAGGAGATCACAGTTGCAAAGTGTTTCCTGGCCAGGACAGGCAGAGATGCAGTCCCTACTATCCAAAGTGTCTTTTCCCTCCTGGATGATAATAATAATAATAATAATAATAATAATAATAATAATAATAATAATAATAATAATAATAATAATAATAATAATAATAATAATAATAATAATAATAATAATAATAATAATGCATTTGATTTATAATGCGCCTTTCAAGACACGAAAAAAAAATCCACAAATCGGTGAATGAAAAAATTATATAGGATCAAATGAAAACTACTACTTGCTAAAAATCAACGTTTAAAAGTACTAAAAACCTAAGAAAATACCAAACACTAACAAACATTCAGCACAGACAATGGGGATGCTGCCATAAAAAAAAGAAAAAAAAATCTTTTTAAATTTTTTTTAGATCCGGAGGAGAAAAACATCCGGGGCTAAAGCCCCGGAAGCCCAGGGCTAACGACGCCACTGTGTGTGTGTGTGGGGTGGGTGGAGAGCCAGCGTCGGACAGTGTGAGAGTGAGCGCTGCAGTCAGGGGGAAGGAAAAATAAATTGCATATTAATCAATCAATCAATCCGCGATTTTTCTTTTGTTACACAATGATTCATGACCCATAGATTACACAATCCAACATTGTGTAAGAGACTAAGACATTCGCTGTGACAGAATCGGTTCATATTTAGTCGTTATGACGCTATCAACATATCCATTTGTTAAAGATTATTGTCCGCCATCTTGTGATCCGGCGGAGTGATGTGATGTGATTCGGTTGTGGGCGGGTCCTGGGAGCGTGAATATTAAAGGCAACCAACTTGTGTTCAGCTTTTCGTTCAGCGTTTCTCTGATTGGCCACACGGCCAATCAATCAATCCACTAGCACACGCCCTTGCGGCAAGAGAGACGCGGCAGAAGAGCTGGTCGAACCAGCGGTGTTCTGTTGTGTGACTGTACTACAGCGGTGTTCTGTTGTGTGACTGTACTACAGCGGTGTTCTGTTGTGTGACTGTACTACAGCGGTGTTCTGTTGTGTGACTGTACTACAGCGGTGTTCTGTTGTGTGACTGTACTACAGCGGTGTTCTGTTGTGTGACTGTACTACAGCGGTGTTCTGTTGTGTGACTGTACTACAGCGGTGTTCTGTTGTGTGACTGTACTACAGCGGTGTTCTGTTGTGTGACTGTACTACAGCGGTGTTCTGTTGTGTGACTGTACTACAGCGTGTTCTGTTGTGTGACTGTACTACAGCGTGTTCTGTTGTGTGACTGTACTACAGCGTGTTCTGTTGTGTGACTGTACTACAGCGGTGTTCTGTTGTGTGACTGTACTACAGCGTGTTCTGTTGTGTGACTGTCCTACAGTGGTGTTCTGTTGTGTGACTGTACTACAGCGTGTTCTGTTGTGTGACTGTACTACAGCGGTGTTCTGTTGTGTGACTGTACTAAACTCTTCCACCACATGACCGACATTTGACATACAGTACACCTCCTATCTATGTTGGGATTATGTTTGGTCATGACAAAACAATAAAAATCGCTACTGTTAGTAATGCTGCCACCACCCACTTCAATGACAGAGCTCTCATATTTGCGAATGCATAAACTATATCTTAAATTATGGCGATGTGTCTAATATGGCTGTCGCAAAGTCATTGAAAGCGACAGCCATATTAGACACATAGCCATAATTTAAGATATAGTTTATGCATTCGCAAAATATGAGAGCCGCTGTCATTGAAGGGCTTCTACAACGGAGGAACGGCCGCTGCTGCTGCTGGAGCTGAACCGAGTCAAGCCGCGGGCGGCGCACGGAAGCCGGGGATAAACCACCGCGTCGCCCCGCTGGCGCTTCAGGCTCAGCAGCCTCCACGGGCGAAATAACATATAACGTTACAGTTCCACACTGATGTACAGTGAGTGTCTAATATGGCTGTCGCGAAGTCATGCCTCTCCCTCTGAAAGCCCATCCACGCTGTGTATCATAGAGACATAGAGCACTGGGTTTTATCACTGGAGATATATTTCTCACTCACCATTGTATTTTGCGCCATCTGACAATATCATAATGATGTGTTTTCTATATTATATCCACAATCATTCATCTAAAAAATTGTATGGGCTTTGATTAAACATGTAACCTACACCTACTGTAACTTACTGTACCTCTGCTTCCTACAGCACAGCAGGTAATGGCGTTAATCAATGGAACGCGAAACATAATAACGTTACGCTTTCTAGTTCAGCGCATTTCATAACTGTATGGGCTTTGTTTATACACGAGTGAATCTGGTAGTTGGTTGTTAAAAACGCTAAACATAATAACGTTACGCTTTCTAGTTCAGCGCATTTCATAACTGTATGGGCTTTGTTTATACACGAGTGAATCTGGTAGTTGGTTGTTAAAAACGCGAAACATAATAAAACGCGAAACATAATAACATTACGCTTTCTAGTTCAGTGCATTTGCAGCCCAACACAAGTGCGTTGGTACAGCAGCCCAACACAAGTGCGTTGGTACACAAGTTGGTTGCCCGCGCTGCCGCTCGCTTGCTCCTTGGATTTCATTTGGGACGTGGGACGACTGCCGCTTGCCTGCGCGTGGGGGCGGGGGGGGCGCGGCCAATCAGAGAAAAGCCGAACACAAGTTGGTTGCCTTTAATATTCACGCGTCCTGGGACCAGCAGCGTGGAGTGTTCCCTATACATACGTGTAAATGGACTGTTTCAGCCAATCAGAATCGAGAAATGTGCATGCCGTTGTATAATACGGCTTAGGGACTCACTCCTTAAACAAAGCCTGAAATCTGGGCTGTCGACAGAAATGTACCCATGCACGCAATAAGGTGACTCGGACCTTAAGAAAGGCCAAAGCCAACTTTTTTATCAGTGTAATTGAAGATGCAAAAGGAAACGGTAAAAAGGTATGGCATATCTTAAATAAATTACTAGGTAAACAGAACAAACAGGTAAATGACATCCTGGAATTAAAAGTCAACGACATCCTGATTAAAGACCTGTGTACTTTTAATAATTATTTTTTAAATAGTGTATTGGCAATAACAAAACTCTTTGCCCCCTCTGGTGCATCACCCAGCCCAACTGTGGAGGCAGAGCCCCTCTTTGAGCTGGAGGAAATAACAGAGGATGAGGTAAGAAAAATCATTGTGGCGCTGAAACGCTCTAAGGCCAGGGACACTTATAGCCTGGACACAGATTTAATAAAAACACACTCCGGCGCTCTAGTATTAGTGAATCAATCGATCAGTTCAAAGGAGGTACCATCTTCCTGGAAGGTGGCCACGGTAACACACATTTTAAAATCTGGTAGCAGGATGTCGGTAGCCAACTTCAGGCCAATCAGCATCCTATCCACCATATCGAAGGTTGCTGAAAAGTGGGTGTCGAAACTTATGATTAAACATCTGGACAAAGGTCACACCCCACTCCACCCATTTCAATTTGGCTTCCGCGCTCAGCACTCCACTGAGTCGGCAAACTGTGTTTTTATTGAAAAGGTTAAATATATGTTGGACAAAAACCCATATGTAGGTGCTGTGTTCCTGGATCTTAGAAAGGCGTTTGACACTGTCAACCATCAAGTACTTTTGGCAAAGTTGTCTCATTTCAATTTCTCTGCAGATACAATTCAATGGTTTAAGTCTTACCTAACAAACAGAAAACAATGTGTCATGGTTGATGGTGTCAAATCTCCTTATCTTGACAATCCAGTCGGTGTGCCGCAGGGATCGATCCTTGGGCCATTGCTGTTTTCCCTGTACATCAATGACCTGCCAGACATATGCCCTGACTTCAATGTACAGATGTATGCTGACGACGCAGTAATTTTTGTACATGGTAAAAAAAACTGACCTGATCTCATGTAACCTCTCAAATGCAATGAACAAGGTCCAACACTGGTTGCAAAACTCATGCCTACTGCTAAATACAAAAAAAACTGTATGCATGATGTTCAGTAAACGACCAGTCAGAATCACTAGATCTAATGTGTTTCTGGGGGGGGGAGGAACTGGAATTGGTTTCCCATTTCAAGTACCTCGGCATCATCTTCGACTCGAACCTATCCTTTAAGAAACATGTCAAAAAAGTGAAACGCACAATTAATTTTAATTTAGTTAATTTTAGACAAATCCGGCCTTTTTTAACAGTTAATGCTGCAAAAACGTATCTTCATTGCATGATATTCTCACATATTGAATACTGCTTCACAAACTGGTAATTTGCTGGTGTCACTGTCATGAAACACATCGAACAGCTTTATCATAGAGCCATCAAGGTATTTGCCAGGAAACCATTGGCATACCACCATTGCAATATTTTGAAACAATATAGCTTTTTGAGCTTTGAAAATTTCAAAGTCTTAAAAAGCTCTTGTTTAATCTACAAATGCCTACATGGACTAGCTCCCCCTCTTGTACAGGAATTCATCTACAAAAAAAGAAACACTGGACTCTGCACCAGGTCAGACACCAGAGGTGACTGCATGGTCCAACGTAGACTGACCACGTTTGGCCAAAACATCCTGTCCATAAAAGGCAGTCAAACATGGAACAGTCTCCCCATTTCCATAAGGGAAAGCCCCACCCTTGCTTCTTTTAGAGGGCAACTAAAAAAATGGCTGAAGTCCAACCAGTCATGTGAACACATGTGACATGCTGTTATGTATTTGTAATTTCTTTGACTGTTTTTATGTGTCCTGTTTTTATGTATTTGTACATTTCTTACTGTTTCTATGAGTCCAGTTTTTATGTTTGGGGACAACGGATGGAAATTAGCCTCGTGCTAAATCCGGCAATTTTTACACTCCACAGTGTTCATTCATTTTGCATTGTCCCGTCCAAATAAACGAATACATTTTTATTTAATATTTTTTTAAACCCGACCGACACAGCCATCGTGCTCCGGCCCCGGTCCCGATTGGCGGAACTCCACCGCCCCGTCAAATACTGCCCAAAGAAAGGGTGACCGTGGAAGAAGTTGCCGGAGGGTTGAGGGTGACAGCGATTGAAGCCGGAGACAACCCGACGCCGGCGGCCGCCAACGGGGCAACCCGACGACTAGCCGTCCCCGTGCAAGCGAACCTCCAAGACCTCGCCCAAGGGCAAGTAGACCGACTGAACCAGGCATTGGAGAAACACAAGACGGTGTTCTCCCTCGACGACGGAGACTATGGATACACTACCATGATCACTCACTACATCCCCACCAGGGACGCGCACCCCATCAAACAACGGCACCGCCGGATACCGCCTCACATCTTTCAGGAGGTGAAACGACACATGCAAGACCTGGTCGCTCAGGGTGTCCTAGTGGAGAGCTGTAGCCCATGGGCGTCGCCAGCCGTGATAGTGATCAAGAAAGACAGCTCCGTACGATTCTGTTGCGACTACCGTCGACTAAACAATGTGACACACCGAGATGCGTACCCTTTACCCCGCATAGAGGAGTCCCTAGATGCCCTCGGGCAGGCCAAAATCTTCTCATTCCTCGACCTCACGGCTGGCTACTTTCAGGTGGCGGTGAAAGAGGAGGATCAAGAAAAGACGGCCGTCACGACGCCCTTCGGTCTCTATCAGTGGACCCGTATGCCCTTTGGGCTGTGCAATGCGCCGGCGACGTTCCAGCGGTTGATGACCGCGGTGTTAGGGGATCTGGCCTTCGATGTCCTGTTGGTCTACCTGGACGACGTATTGGTGTTCTCACGGGACTTCGAGAGCCACTGTCAGAAGCTGGACCTGGTGTTCGGACGCCTCCGCGAATACGGCCTCAAACTCAAGCCCCAGAAGTGTTTCCTCCTCAAGGTGGAGGTAAAATTCCTGGGACACATTGTATCTGCGGCCGGGGTCCAAGTCGACACCGACAAAGTAAAGGCCCTGGAGGACTGGCCGGCGCCACGCTCGGCGAAGGAAGTGCAACAAGTGATCGGATTCATGTCATACTACCGGCTATTCGTGCCCCACTTCGCCCAAGTGGCGCAGCCTCTGCATGCTCTCATGGGAAAAGAAAAAAAAGGGTTCGCTAAAGGACGGACCGAGGCCTTCCAATGGACTCCAAAGTGCCAGGAGGCCTTCGACCACCTGCAAGGGTGCCTAATGACGCCACCGGTATTGGCATACACGGACCTCCAACTCCCCTTCGTAGTGACCACGGACGGAAGCTACTTGGGGCTGGGAGCCGTGCTGAGTCAGAAGCAAGAGGGCGTAGAGCGCGTCATCGCATTTGCGAGCAGGGGCCTACGAGGGTCCGAAAGAAACGACCGGAACTAAAGCGCGTTCAAGCTGGAGCTCCTCGCCCTGAAGTGGGCGATCACCGAGAAGTTCCGAGACCTCCTGCTCTACTCCCAATTCACTGTGGTCACCGACCACAACCCTTTGCGGTACCTGGACACGGCCAATTTGGGGGGCGGTGGAGCAGCGCTGGGTCGCCCAGCTGGCCGAATACGACTTTGTGGTGCATTACAAGCCCGGCCAACCCAACCAAAATGCAGACGCCTTGTCCCGCATCCCGATGAGGCAAGAACCAGAAGTAGCGGACACCGAAAAAGACTTTCTAGCGATCACTGCGGAAGACGTCCATACTCGACTGGGAGTCCGTGCTTGCCTGAGCCCCGAGGCGCGGACCGGCCCATCGCGGGCCCCCGTAGTGATCCTGGCGGAAGAAGTCCGGGCTCGCCTAGGCCCTGAGGACCGGACCGACCCGCCGGGGGTCCCGGCGGTCGTCGCAAGACAAATAGTGGCGCAGAAGGGGAACAGCGGATACAGCTGGGACGAACTACGGCAATTCCAGGCGGAAGACCCCGAACTGGGACCAGTATGGCAGGCGGTGACTCGTGGGACCCCACCCACTAAAGCCTTGTTGCAGGATGTGAACCCATGCCTCCGCAAGTTATACGGGCAATGGGAGCGGTTCCGTCTACACAATCAAGTACTGTTTCGACGCGTTAGCGACCCCTGAGACGGGGAAGAGGTCCTGCAACTGGTGGTGCCGACGGCCCTGCGACGACACATATATGAGACCCAACACGACTACGGGGGACACTTCGGCAGGCGGGGGACTATAGATCTGATGAGGTGAAGTTACTTCTGGATAGGAATGGCAGCGGAGGTGAATGGCTGGGTGCCACAATGCAAGTGGTGTGCACTGGCCCGGGACGTATTCCCTAAGTCACAGGCCCCGATGACCTGCACCAATGTGACTGCGCCCATGGAAGTCCTAGCCATGGACTTTACCATGTTGGAGATGTCGACGGGCGGTTACGAGAACGTCCTGGTGTTGACCGATATGTTTACCCGCTTCACTATCGCCATCCCGACCAAAGATCAGACCGCCAAGACCACCGCCGCCGCACTCATCCGGCATTGGTTTGTGTACTACGGCTGCCCCGCTCGGCTCCATGCCGACCAAGGTCGAACATTTTTATCTAGCGTCATCAAAGAACTCTGTAGACTTTACGGGATCTCTAAGAACCGTACTACGCCCTACCACCCCCAGGGGAACGGCCAATGCGAGAGGTTTAACCGGACCATGCATGATATGCTGCGTAGCTTGCCCACGGACAAGAAACGGGACTGGAAAGAACACCTGCCAGAGCTGGTACTTACGTACAACTGCCACGTGCACTCTTCCACGGGGTACGCCCCCTTCTACTTGCTCTTCGGGAGGGATGCAAGGATGCCCAGGGACGTACTGGGTGGCAAAGATGCCGTGGACGGCGATGCGGAGAACTTGGACGAATGGGTCCATGGTCACCACGAGCGACTGAAGGCTGCTGCGGAGGCCGCGGGAGCCACAGCTAAGCATACGTCTCATAGACACAAGCGGATCTACGACCGAAAGTTCAGAGGCGCGCTCGTAAGGGCCGGAGACCGGGTTCTGTTGAGGAACCACCGACCCAGGGGTCGTAATAAGATCCAGGACAAATGGGAACCTACGCCCTATCTGGTGGTTGCACAGAGCCACGAAGGGACGCCTGTCTTCACTGTCCGGCCTGAAGAAAGGGGCCCGGAGAAGACTGTCCATCGGGACCAGCTCAAGCCCTGTACCTTTCCCAATTCCGACCGGGAAGGGCGTGCGCGGGTCCCCCGGAGGACTCCTACGCGCTCGCGGAGCTCGTCCGAGACAGAGGTGGAGCCCGCCGTCTATCGTCCTCGGGAACCGTGTCCCAGGGCATGTAACCCACCCAGGTCCCCTCGGGTCGTCGCTGAGGTCGTGCCCGAAGCGGGAGGAGAGGTGGAGTCGGACCCATCAGGAGAGGACGGCGAAGACGGAGGCGAGGAGGGCGATGCGGGCGACCAACCTGTGGCTCAGGAGGACGAGGCCGCGGCCGACGACCTGTCGGTGGGAACGGACGAGTCCGACACAGGGTCTGAAATGGGAGGAGTCGGACCAATCCGGCCACAGAGGAGCACCAGAGGTCGGCTACCCGCCCGGTATCGTCACGACTACGCGCTAAAGAGTGTGTTTGTCGAACAGTGTTTGCAAATTTTTAATAGTTGTGTGAAACTGTTGGTCTAAGGACCGTATACATGCGTGCGTTAAACTGGTGTCACCCCACTAAACTGGGGGTTGTGTAACTTGCATGAGGACTTTGCAAGTTTAAAGTAGGGGGAAATGTAGACACCTGAATATGTCTGAGAATAATTCAATGTGTCGGACGCGAGGACGTTGTGTAACCGGCTGACCGTTCTTGATCCTCCCTACCCTAACATTGACACTTAACTTGCTTCCTCTCTTGATGGGTCCCTATCCTAACATTGACACTTCATAGTGGGACAGGATACAGGTGCCGCCAGGGGGAGCTGGTGACGACATTGGGCAGGGAGATACAGGTGAAGAAGGATGGGCTCAGGGGCGGCGCCGACGGAAGGCACTTCCTCTTCAGCGTTTTCCACAGAGGGGAGAGGACACACGGAGCTGGAGCTCCGGAGATCAAGCATGCGAGATATAAACCCTGTTACGAAGCGGGTTAGTAATGAGTATGCGATAGCTTAGCTTTTAGTTAATGCGGAAGAGACATTGTGAACGTAGAAGCAGTCGAGCGACTGCCGAAGAGTGTGGTAGAGATTGCCCACATTGCGTTTTAGTAAGTATATGCGTCATGCCAGGGGGTTTACCACGACCCACAGCTTAGCTTTGTTTAGGCTAGCACCACAGTTTAGCCCGCGTGTCGGCCCTCTTCAGCCCAGCAGCGGACATCACTACACTGCACGCTCCTCCAGCCCCTCCGAGCCGTTGCCCCAGCAGTCACCTGCCCAATGTCTACCAGCCTGGCTGCCTGCTATCACGGGACCTCCAGACGGCCATCTCACCACACGGACGGTTGGTGGTGAGAGCGGGCCCGCCATTTGGATAAGTACAGCAAGCGCTCCGAGTGCTGAAGTTTTATCGGTAGACATTTGCCACTGGGCGGCGCGGGCTCTCTAAGGGCGAAGAGAAAACAGTGCTTTGAACTGATGCTGATAACCGTGTCTAGGGGCGCCCCGACCATTTATTATTTTGGGGAAAAGCCGGCTATATATATAGGACTTTTATTTGTAACGTGGGCCCACTGTCATTTGGTTGAGTGTAATAATAACGTGTGTTCTTTACAAAAATCCCATTGAACTCCTGTATCCCTCTCCCTCTTCTTCCCCTCTCTCCCCCACCTACGGAGAAGCGGAGCAGTAGATAACCCTTAAAGGGAAGAGGTTATTACTGTGTCTAGCCCAGTGTGGGAATAACTTGAGTCTGTAGTATAGAGCGAGAGCACTAGGTGCCCAGTGTGGAAATAACTTTCATATGTGTAATAATCTGTTACGTGCATCAGACTTCCAGTAAAGGAGAAGTAAATGGGACCACTGTGTGCGTGTCTGTTAATGTGCGTTCTGTCTAACCCTTTCCTTTCCGGGTAATGCTCATTACAGTTTAACCCTTTCCCCACCCCCTGCCTATAGTTCATTGTGAAAGGTCTCTACTCATCATTAAGGAAGGGTACTGCTTTGGGGAGCGAATATATCATCCATCTTTACTGCCATCGGGTGTGTGAGGGCCCAGGAAGTATTGGGGGAAGTGTGGGTGTGTGGGGAGCTACTGCTGATCGCCCTGGAGCGCAAGAAGGACCAGCGTAACATCCCTAGGTCAGTGAATCCTAGGCCCCATCCGCTCCTGCTGCTCGACCTCCACTTCAACATTCCTGGCCTAAAGTCGGGGACTCAGCTGGACCCAGCTCTGCTGCGTCCTCACTACCAGGTGGCCGTGTACATCCACTCCCATAAAGCAGGGATAATCCACCCTGCTACACATACATACACACAAACACACAAGCGCGAAAGCAATTTGCGACTGATCAAAATGAGATTAGATTAGATTAAAATTTTAAATGTATCGTCATGATACAGCACAAGTACAATACAACAAAAATAAGTTTTGCATCCAACCAGAGTACAAATGTCACAGTAAAGTAAAGTGCAATTGTAACATACAAGGCACAGGTGGTTAAATGCTTCCTTTCTGAGAAAATAAAGAGCTAAACCCAATCGCGGCAGATATAGCTACTGTATAGTGGAATAGACTGTATTAATATGCCATATACCGTCTTGTTCTCTATGATATTATTTATTGTTGGTTATATTTATTTATATTGCTTAGTGCGCACATTGTAAGAGCCAGTGGAGAAACGGCTTATAGTGAGGAAGCTGCACTAAATACATCGAGACCCCGGCGTGTCCTTCTTCCTCTACTTACAACTAAGGTTGGCGCTCAAGGCGCATGGGGTACCATGGGCTCAAGCACTACACCCACACCATTGTATTAAGCTTAGCAGTGACAGAACAACCTCAAGAGGGTTTGTCTCAGATTTGTATACACTCTTAATAAAATCCACATATAAAAACGTATCATTGGATACATTCTGGCGAGGGGACATCCTGGAATTAGACTCTGAGTTTGACTGGGATGATATTTGGACTAATGTTACATTAGCCTCCCGCAACCCTAATCACCAGTAAATACATTGTATATGCATCGGACGTACCTCACACCTAGGAAGCTGTATGCTATGGGACTGGTGGCTGACTCTCAGTGTACTCTGCGCTCTGAGGGCCACTGGCACTTATATGCACATGTTTTGGGATTGCCCACCAGTAGCTTGTTTTTGGAAATCCTTAACAACTAAACTTTCAAACATAAATTATGTAACTTGACAATCCCATTGACAGCAGCTACACTACTCCTAAATTATATATCACTACTACCGGCATCCATACAACAAAAACGAATCATTCTGGCGGGCGTTACTGCAGCCAATAAGCTGATAGCCATGAGGTGGAAACAACCTGAGAAACTCACAATGATTAATTGGTCTCTGACACTACTGGATCATTTATATGGAAATCTCTACTGCACGTGTGATTGGGGTTGGACAGGCCAGCATTGAGCTGTGGGTCTCAGCAGCCGAGAATGTTAACCCATTTAGACCTGAAACGCCTGCTAATAATGCATTATATAGCCTGCATATACTGTACACACAAATGTGTTTCCCGGATTCAATGGGTTAAAGCCACTATCTAGCAGCGGAGCGTGGTCGGGGTGTTGGTCCTGGGGGGTCCGGGGGTCCTGGGGTGGGAGGGTGGGAGTGCGGAAGGAAATGTCTTTTATGGTGTCTGTAATAATATCATTTAATTTTAATTTAAATGTTCTGTATTTATAATTTGTGTTATTCTATTGTCATTATTGTTATGGTTAGTACTATTATTGTCCTGTGAATTCCTGTCTATTATTATTATTATTATTGTATTGTTTTTTTGTTGAATATGTACTTATTACTTATACACTACATTACTAAATAACATTTTCGATACAATATGTAAATGTATATTACTATAACATAACGTATATTAAGTACCTTTTTTCCTGTGGTTGATTAGTACTTTATTTGACTTTATTATACAATATACTATATTTATTAAGCAGTTATAATAAGTGAGGAGTACAGGGACCTGGCTTCCCCACTTCTCTCCCTCACCAGCTCTAACACATGTTGCGAGAAGGGAAGGAGACACGTCCCTTAGGTCAAACCTGACGAGGGGACCGAAAAATTACTACCATTATGCAGATGTCCTCCACACTGATCTCAGCATTCATTGCAGCTGACGCAGAGACAGCTTGACTGACGGCAGTGGAGTCAGACCCACACTGGAGGAGGCTAGATTAACTGCGTCTGACACCCAGTGAGCCTCTGTTTTGAAAGAGCCATACCCTGGTTGGTTCTCCTCCATAACAGACCAGCCGCTGTTCTGTCCTGCTGCAATGCGGTCTCATCAGAACATTTTTATAAAGTATGAATCGACGACAGGATAAAAGGTACAAAATGTATGTTATGGTATAGCCATAAGTTATATATTTACATCTTGTATAAGTAATATATTTATGTTGCATAACGGCAAAAGTCCAAAACAGGGAGTGGAACCAACAATGATTGTGGTCATGGGCAAGTTCTCTCACCACTACATCACCCACCCACCCTGATACAAACACAGCAATACTATGATTATGGTTTGCTTTAAAGCCCAACATCCAGGTTAAACCCTACTGATCAATTATGGGTAGTTTACATCATTGGTATATAATTTCATTATTTATTTTTTTCCATTTGACACCGGAAATGCCACTCCGAAAGAGTTAAAAAGGTCCATGCACGAATAACATGCACGCGCGAATCAAAAAAGCGTATCAAACGCCGACGTCACTACAGGTGCATATTAATGAGCCGAATCTAAAAGCTTATCAGACGCTAGCACGGCCGTGACGTCACTTCAGGAAACGTATGCCTTATGCCCGTCCGGGTCATAGTACTACTCGATATATGGCGCTGGCTAACGTTAGCATTATGTCTACTGTCGTGAACCATTTGAGATCGGGGCATGTAGATCAATGGTGGCCCACTCGGTGCATCACAGTTAGCCTATAGCTCCGCCGTCCCTGCTACAGTCGGGACCACTACACTGACGTTAGCCTATAGCTCCGCCGTCCCTGCGGGTGGTTCTCTCCTCTTTGTGTGCCCCCGTCCTCGCGGGTGTCCTGCGGAGGAGCTTGTGGACGCGACAACAGCGGCGGCCGTAGGGTGTTTGAGCCTGTTAGCTCATAGCTATCGTGTACCACTAGCCTTTACGGGCTCGAGCACCCTACGGCTGCCGCCGTTGTCGCGTCCATGGGCCCCCCGGCAGGGTACCCGTGGGGACGGGGTGTACAGAGAGGAGAGAACCATTTTGGGTCGGCCGTTCATGCCGGCCAGCGAGCCGGATGTCGGGATATGTTGTTAGCACAATAGCTACCAAGCTAAGCTATGTTAGCTACTAACGTTATAAACACAATATGTACAACGACACAATGATTTACATTATTACAAATATGGTAACGTGGTTGTGGCTTTTACAAATAGTGGTTAGCTTTAGAGATGGATGGCTATAATCACGGAGCAATAGTGTTAGGTGAAACAGATACATTTTCATTCGGCTAGTAGTAGCAAGCATATATCTATGGTAGCAAGGCTCTCTGCCTGCAGTGCCTGCCACTAGCTGTGTGTGACTCTCAGCGCCCCCTGGTGAGCCCCCTCGTGCCCTGCACCTGTTGTGACGAGATCATTTCGATTACACACGCACGTTATGAACCATTGATTAAAATATCCACGTGCGTGGTGATTGTGTTGGGCAGACAAAATGTTTGATAAAAACGCTAAAACTGGGTCAATTTCAATACTTTTTTTTCCCTTCTTCATGAAAGTCACCGTTGGCCTAGTCCACATTGTTTATTGAACAAAAATACAACGTGAAGGTTGGCCTTTAACGTATTGTATGTATGTATAAACGGTTATGGTTAAGATATAAGGTTAGGGCTAGGGTTAGACGGTTATGGTTAGTTAAAAGTAACAGTGTGGTTATGTTAAGCCCGAGATTTATTTAACGTTGCACAAATCATCAATCAAGATCAATACAGTCCATATTAGGGGAAGTTGTGTTTCTTTTTCCAAATGAAGCCAAGAGTGTAACAGTCCCAGACTAAGTCCTGGCTGGGACTGTGAGGACAAGATGAACAGTGGTCTCATGGCGCCATCTAGCGGGCACCGCCAGATGGTGCAGGCCATTATTTTGTGTTGGTTAAATGTAATTTATTTGATTTCCTCGTGTATGTTGTCCTGGGCTCTTCCTTCCCTTGTTTAAATGTCGTCCTCCTGTCTGGTTGTTGTTTGTGATATTGCTTTTTGTGTCTAGTTTGGTGTTTATTTGTTTCTGTGTTTTGGACTGGCTTGCCAGGTGTTGCCAATTATAATTAGTAGTGTATTTAAGTGTGGGTCTGTCCTCACTTCCTTGTGGCGTCATACCTCCGTGTTCCTGTACCTGTCGTGTCACTGCTTTCGTCGTCCTTGCCCTTTTGTTTGTTTTGAGTCAAAGTAAGTGTTGTTAGTATTTCGTTTTGTGCACTTTGTTTTTCGTGTAACCAGTTCGTGTTTTCTTAGTGCCAGCTCGGCTGTGCCTTTCCCTTTTGTTTTGTACTTGTACAGTATCCTTGCTCTCGTGGTTCTTAAATAAATAGAACACTGTGAATGAGAAGAGCAACTACCGTCTCCGTTTCCTCCTGTCATTCCGCATATTGGGTTCTCCTCTGTCATTCCGCATATTGGGTTCTCCTCTCCTTCCCTCGCCTCCGAATCCTAACAGAATGAAGCCACCATCCAAAAACCCAGCAGACAGACAGCTTTCCACCCTCCACAGCTAGGGCAGCCCCGTCTGCTAGCTTGGTATCTGCGGCTGGCCGGGTCTCCACAGCAGTTGTAGCCCCATCACCCAACACAGCCGCCCCCGCTAGCTTAGCACCTGTAGCTAGCGCAGCTAGTAGGGCCCTATTAGCCAACCCAGCCTCCACTACCAACCTAGCCCCTGCTAGGGTAGCCTCAACAGCTAGAACAGCCCTGTCTGGTAGCCTAGCCCCTGCAGCTAACCAGGCTTCCACAGCTAGTCCAGCCCCATCTGCTAGCTTAGCCCCTGCAACTAACCTGGTCTCGACAGCTAGTACAACCCCGTTTGCTAGCCTAGTTCCTGCAGCTTGCAGACCTCCGAGAGCTAGCAAGGCTCGGAGGACTAGCGTGGCTCTTGTAGCTAGCCAGGCCTCCACAGCTAACCCGGCCTTCACTGCCAGCCTGATTCCTGTCAGTGTATCCCCGGCTGTCACCACTCCCCCTCCGGCCCCTACGCCACGCCTCGTCGCCACGACCGGCCCGGTCTCCACGCCCAGCCCACTGCCCAGCCTCTACGCCTGGTCCGGCTGCAACGCCGGGTCCCGTTTCGTCATCGACTGATCCTGGCTCCTCGACTGGTCCTGGCGCCCTGTCTGGTCCTGGCTCCTCAACTGGTCCTGGCTCCCCGTCTGGTCCAGCCCTACGCCGTGACCGGCGTCCTGGTCCTCGCCGTGGTCTTCGCCGTGGTCTATGCTGGGTCCTACTCCGGGGGTCATCGCCATCACACCTCCGTTCCGGCTCCCCTGGTCCGGTCCCGAGTCCGGAGACTGGAGGGGCCAGAGTCCGGGATCCGGCTCCGGGTTCCTTACCCTCGCCCCTTTGCTCCAGGTCCCCTGATCGGCCCTCTGTTTCCCTCCCTCTGTTTCCCTCCCTAACTTGCCTACACAGTTAATGCAGGGTAAGACATGTTACAGATGTGGCTCTCCTCAACACATCGCCAGCTTTGATGGATGCCCTGCTAGGGATGCACTGTGCAACACAAAAGTTGGTCAGGGTTCTAACAGAGTGAGTGAGGTAACCGAGTCTGAGACTGTACCTGAAGTGACTGTATTGTGCATGGTAGATGGTGCACGTTCTGTTGAAAAGATAGTGTGTACAGTTCAGGTTAGCACAAATGAACGAGACGGTCAGGACATTGAGCTCATGCTAGATACAGGTTCAGCTGTGTCTATTCTGCCCAGAGCGAGTTACATGCAATTATTCCCCAATGCATCTCTTACAACACCAAAGCTAAGTCTTGTCAGCTACGGAGGTAATGCAATCCCCGTCCATGGATGCTTAAAGCGTAGCTTTTGGTGACCGCTGCACTGACGCAGATATTTACATTGTGCAAAATGGGTCTCCAGTGTTAGGGAGGGACCTGTTTACTGCGTTACAGATGCAGATACTAGACGGCAAGGTCACGTCAGCTCAGTGCAACCAGACAAATTCACCTGAGGAAAACACACTCAGGTGCGCAAAAGCATTCACACATCTGGTGAAAATGCGTCCAGAAGTCAGACCTGTACAACAACCACTACGTACTGTAGGTTGCCATTCTTAGTTAGAGCAGCTGTATCCCAGGAGATAAAGAGACTGGTAGAGCAGGACATAATCGAGCCTGTAGAGGCATCTGAATGGATCTCACCCATAGTCGTTACTAAAAAGAAAGATGGAGGATTACGCCTCTGCGTAGACTTGAGGGAGCCAAATAAGGCAGTAGTCATAGATGGGTTTCCACTACCCCACATGGAGGAACTGTTTACAGAATTGAGGGGCGCAACACTGTTTTCGACATTAGACCTTCAGAGTGCTTTTACCAGGTTACACTACACGAGGACAGCCGTAGCTTGACAACATTCATTACTCATGATGGACTGTTTCGCTTTAAGAGAGTGCCGTACGGACTGGCGTCAGCACCCAGCTGCTTCCAACGAATGATGTCAATAATCCTCAAAGGTCCAGTGCTATCTCGATGACATCATTGTCACAGGTACATCAGTGGATGAGCACGACAGGAACCTGACTGCGGTGCTACGAAGCATAGACAACGCGGGGTTCAAGCTCAACTACTCCAAGTGCCACATCAGGAAAACAGAGCTGATCTTCCTGGGGCACACAGTGTCAGCAAAGGGACTACAACCTAACGCATCTCATGCTGCTGCTGTGTCTGAGTTACCCCCACCTACAGATCTCATCAGGCTGAGGTCATTCCTGGGGCTCACAGGGTGGTATTCAAAATTCATTCCAGACTACGCCGTTGTCGTTGAGCCGCTACGAGCGCTGCTCTGAGGGTCAGCAACATTTGACTGGACTCCTGAGGCTCAGCAGAGTTTTGAGGCAGTTAAAGGACTCATAGTTGATAGCCCTGCACTCTCACTCTTTGACCCTGAGCTGCCCACGGTCGTCACTACAGACGCATCAGACTACGGTCTGGGCGCCGTCCTCACCCAGATGCATCCGGATGCCTCAGAGAGAACTGTCCATCCGGATGCCTCCCGCACGCTGTCCCAGGCAGAGAGAAAATATTCTACTGTAGAAAAAGAGGCGCTGGGCTGTGTGTGGGCAACGGAAAAGTGGAGGACATACCTGTGGGGGAGACACTTCACACTACGCACAGATCACAGTCCCCTGACCACACTGCTCTCTTCAAAAGGTCAAGGTAGAGCGGGCATGCGCTAGGTCCGCTAGGTTAATGTCATTCTGCTATGACATTCAGTACAAGCCCGATCGAGAGAACGTTACTGCTGACTGCCTGTCCCGTCTCCCACTACCCAGCTCAGAACCTAACCAGGAGGAGGATGTGGAAGTGGTAGCCCTTGTCTCTAATCTCTCAGCTATCACTGCGGCTGAGTTCAAAGCTGCATGCACTGCCTGCCCGGTGCAACTGAAACTACGTGAGATACTCACCTCCAGATGGCCTAAATCTGAAAAGGATCTAGACCCGGCCCTACGGATGTTCTTCAAACTACAGAACGAACTCTCTCTACAGGATGACTGTGTCGTGCGAGGCACATATAGACTGCTCGTCCCAGAGAGTCTACAGCCCAAACTGATCTCCCTGGCTCACGACGCTCACCAGGGAATCGTGAGGACAAAACAGAGACTCAGAGAAGTATACTGGTGGCCTGGCATGGATGCCCAGGTTGAGTCGGCTATCAAAGCATGCACCACATGCCAGTCACATGACAAGTCAGCAGTCACACGCACCTCTCCACTGCAGCCTGTGCCCTATCCTACTGGGGCTTGGGAGAAACTGGCAATTGATGTGGTGGGGCCCTTTGATAAGGCGCCCCTGGACTGTCGCTTTGCAATCACACTAATAGACTACTACAGTAAGTGGCCTGAGATAGCTTTTGTGCCACAGGTCACATCACGGACTGTGACAATATTCCTATCTACAGTTTTCCGCAGAGAGGGCAACCCAAAAGAGCTCATCTCTGACAATGGCTCTCAGTTTGTGTCTCAGGAGTTTGAAGCGTTTCTCCAAGACAGGGGCATAGTGCACAGGAAGTCATCTGTGTATTATCCACGTGCAAATGGTGAAATAGAACACTTTAACCACAGTTTGAAAGACAGTTTGCAGACTGCCTCGCTGGAAGGCAAGCAATGGAAGGAGTTTACAACAGACTTCTTACAGGCCTACCGGTCTACTCCTCACTCTGCAACACAGCACTCACGAGCAGAACTGTTGCATGGTAGGCCTATGCGCACCAAACTCCATGTGGCTAGTTTTCAAATTCCACAAGCCAGACCACACCGCCGCCAGAGTAGCCGTGCAACAGGACAGAAGCAAGGCGTACACGGATCAAAGGCGAGGTGCGAAGAGTGTGTCATTCCCATGTGGCTCATACGTTCGGGTTAAGAAACCTGGCATTCTTCCTAAGACTCAGTGCAAGTTCTCCAAACCACTCAAGGTGGTGGGACAGAAAGGACCGCACACCTACGTGCTGTCTGATGGACGCTGTTGGAATGCTTCCCATCTGGCACCCGTCTCTCTTTGGAGAGGAGAGGGGGACGGCGAGGGGTTGCCTTTGGACGGTGACATTACAGCAGTGCCACCTTCTGACACACACACAGAACCTTTAAGACAGGCCAGGCCGAGACGAGCACCTGTGTGGACTCAGGACTTTGTGATGAGCCACTGAGAAAAGTGTTATATAATAGTGATGTTGGAAATGCTGAAAAGTTAAAGAGTTAACAGTTCTGGTTACTTATAATTGTTCTGGTTAATTATAATTGTGGCAGACTTGAATGCTAGTAATGCATAGAATTGAAATATGTATAGAAATGTTGATTCTGTTTTTCATAGGCCGGAATAAGAAAGGTAAGAGTAAATGTTCTTTTTACTGTTTAGCCTTAATGGACTCTATGTTAGTTATAACTTAAGAAAGGTAAGAGTAGCCTACACACTTTGAAATGTTATTTTACTGTTTAGCTGTTACAGTTATAACTTAGTACTGTAAGTGCTTTCTTATTGAGAAGGATATGTGGTGTTCTCCATTAGGCCATTAGGAGCTCTAACATAGAGTATGTCTTACACCTGTGCTGGGGGTGTGCTCCTGCGAGACACACAAAGTAGAGAGCATTACAGAGCAATGCAGCTCTTGGTATTCCTGTGAATAAAGTAAGACGCTAGTACTAAAGTGTCCATTCATCGTTCTTACTACGACACAACACCAGCCCACCGCTTTTTTTCACCTGGCAGTGCGGACTCTCACTGGGGGAGTGTAACGTGTGGAAGGGTCACACTGCCTCCCCCAGATCCTTCCCTCGCTGTGCAGGCGCCCCGACCGAACTGTAGGAGTCGCTGTTTACAACGACCAGGACCCACCCCACCGGCTTTCCCACCCGCTGACACTGCCAATTGTGCCAGTATGGACGGCTGACCAAGCCGGAAGTACCGCAGCTGGATTCGATCCCACTGTCTCTGCGGTAGTCACGCTTAGTCCGCTGCGCTACCCGGCCGCCCAAGTAACAATGTTTATGGTTAGTTTATCCTTAACCTCTTGAGCCCTAGCCCTATTTTATGAAAATCTGCCTAAAAATACATACCTAAGTAAGTGGAAGATTGCGCCACTTCTACAAGGTCCATTTGCATGTTATTGGTATCTAGGGACATCTATGGATCTCAGGGAATGTATTCCCAGTGTCAGAAATATTGTGTCTGTTACTAGGCTTGAGTAGATTTTTTTGTACACTTGATCTCAAGAAAGTGCTGAATGAGCTCAGTGGCAATTTCATGTCTGGTCAATGTTAGCATGGTGTTATTCACAGTCAAAGATGAAAATGTATATTCCCCTTTGGTTCATTACAATTTACTCAAGCATAGTAACAGACACAATATTTCCAACACCAAGAACATGCAAATGGTCCTTGTAAAAGTGGAGCAATCTTCCATTTACTTAGGTATGTATTATTTTTTTGGCGAATTTTCTGAAAATATGGCTAGGGTTTAAGAGGTTATGTTAACAGTGTCGTTAAGGTTAGGGTTTGGGCAGGGCAATCACAAAAGTGTGCCTCTGTAGTCTTGAGGTAAAGTCACTTGCCTCCCATGCAAGCACCCTGGGTTTGTTCCCCAGCACGGGAGCTCAAACATTTTCTGAAAGCATTAAAAGTTAAACATTTTGGAATATGTAATACATGTACTTATTTATTTGTAATACATACACATTTTCATAAATACATCAATATATTACTCATGGCTATAACATAACATACATTTATGTACCTTTTTCCTGTGGTCAATTAGTGCTTTATTTACATATTTTAAGCGAGGTCGGGCTGCTCATGTTCTACTGTATGTACACATAGAACGCATCCTTCTGTCCTCCTCACTCCTCCAGGTTGATAACCCTCGACCTATAAGAACTATTGATGCTAAAAGGCCATGTCAGGTTGCAGCCCCGTGCCCCTCAAGGCATCCAAGATTACAGCACAATAATGGGATACTGGTGGGGAGCACTCACTCTTGGCAGAAGTGATCACCAGGAGGAGTGATGACTTCAAGGGTAGACTCCAATGTGGCACGTCCACAATAGCCTTCAGTACCATTGGACAGATCCCATCTGGGGATCTGATGCATCTCATCCTCCACCTGTCCTGGAGAAGTCACTTAACCAGAGGGTGGTTAAAAAAACGATTTCTCCCCAAACCCTTTTTGGCATAGACTGTATGCGTACTGGTTCGTTCTGAACGTTACATGTTTTTTTTCATAAAAAAAAAGAAAAACATTCTGACCCATAAATAAGCTAGGCTATTAACTAGAACCAAGCGGAGAGAGCACATTAGTCCAGTGTGCACTGGACTGATGCACTGGCTTCCACATTTAGAATGTATTTGAATATCCTCCTCCTTATATACAGAACGGTAAATGGAACAGGACCAAGCTACACTAACAATTCTCTTGTCAACTATTTGCTCCCCCGAACATTACAATAATCTACTACTGGTTTAATGAACCAGAGAAATGGTTGGTTTAATGCAAGAGAAAAAAAAGAGGAAAATCAAATAAAATCAAATCAAATTTATTTATAAGGCCCGACAACACACGTTAATGTCCCCATGGGCCGTACATGTCTTCTTTAAACAAGTCAAGAAGAAACATAACAATAAGTCAAGAACAAAACAAGAACACCATAAGGTCCAACAAATTTAAGATAAATGCAAATAAATGAATGAATGCAACACTCCCAGACATACCCCACGCGAAGGTAAGGAAAAACTCACTAAAACCTAACAATAGGGAAAAATGCTCCACAGGCAGTGTGGAGGAGAGAAACCTTAGAAGGGCCATTCAAGGGGGGATCTCCCTTCTTAGATGTCGGTGATAGTAGTGTTGCAGACTAACAGTTGGTAAGCATGCTGTATTGTTGTATTATCAATAGATGGAGTTAATATTGAAAGGGTTACAGAACTGCGTTTTTTGGGAGTATTGCTGGACGAAGGTTTGACCTGGAAACCTCATGTTGCACACGTAAGGAAAAACATTTCTAAGACTATTTTTATTGTGAATAAAGTTAAATATGTATTAGGTAACAAAGCAATGTGAACATTGTACTGTGCACTCATATAGCCTTATATTAATTACTGTGTGGAAGTATGGGGTAACACCTATAAGAGTAATATAAAACCACTGTATCTCCTACAGAAGAGAGCTATTAGGATTATTTGTAAAGCAGACTATCAAGAACACACCAACATATTATTTATGAATTCTGGATTATTGAAATAGCAAAAGCTAGTTAAGTTACAGACATTAGTAGTTATGCACAAGGCCAAAAGTAAAGCATTACCAGCCAATCTACAAAACAGGGTTGTCCTCATATCACAGAATGGAGAGCATAGAAGGGAAGGTCATGTTAAACATCAGTGTGAACGGACAACCCTGAAACAGATGTGTATATCAGTGGTGGGAGTACAATTCTGGAATTCTCTTTATAATGAGTTGAAGTACTGTAAAAATATTTTATATTATTATATGGTATGAAGCTGTAAGGTGCACTTGAGCTGACCATTATGTTAAAATGAATATGAAGTTTGGAAGGGGTCAGGAAACAAGTTTTCTTCATCCTGCTCCTTTTCGGCCATGGGTGTATCATGTAAAAAAAAAAAAATTTTGGTGATATTGTGCAAAGATGAACTGTACCCCCATGTACGAAACAAAATAAAATGAATGAATGAATGAAGGTTCCCAGCAACAGACAAAATAAAAACAGGGGTGCAGCCTTTGCTAATTATCGACCAAAGTTATGGAACACCCTACCTATGGACATTAGGGAAGCTAGATCACAAAATATTTTCAAAAGTAAGCTAAAAACATACCTCTTCACCTTAGCCTTTTAATACATTAAATCCACACTGATTATTGTATTGTAATTTTTTTTTAGCTATTCTATTGAACTGCTTTTATTCTGTCTATTTTATGCTAATTCTATGTCTATTTTTACTTCATTTTATGTCTATTTCTACAGTGGTTGCTGCTGCCACCGCCTGTGTAATACATTTTATCATAGAATTCAGCTGACACTGGGGTCGCCGCTGCCGAAGAGAAAAGTCCTTGGTGCACCCGGTTCATGAAGCCTCTGAAAAGGGAGACCTTGATGCTGGAGAGAATCAGTATGCGGCAGTATGCAGAGCAGAGCCCCTCGTCTGCTGTGACAGCTTGGCACCATCTTGACAGGCATCGTCTTCTTGAGCACCACGGTCCGCGCCATGTGTGGTCCGAACCAAGACGATGCAGCGCTCATGGTTATCTGTCGGATCCAGCAAGCTGTCTCTGCATCCGGGGCATGTCTGCATATCCTCTTACAGAATTGTAGACATTTTCGGCACAGAAAATGTCCTTAGTGGCATGGTCATTGTGTACGATCGGCTGGCTGTTTAGGATTACCCAGAGTGCTATCTTTGAAATCTTTGACTGGAGCGGTACATTTTCAGATTGCAGTTTATACAGTTACACTCTCTGAAACAAAGGGAACAGTATTTATATTTATACTTACCACATTCAGACAGATGTGGATATATATATATATATATATATATATATATATATATATATATATACTGTATCCACATCTGTCTGAATGTACCTGCATATAATCCTTTCTATTTACCCATTTACTGAGTTACCTATTACTCAGTAGTACTCATTTATATATTTTACATCTAGTTTAATCACTTGTGCATTGTATATACATATTGTACAATGTATAATATATATATATATATATATATATTGCTATTGCACTTTACTGTTACATTTGCACTCTGGTTAGATGCCAACTGTACTTGTGCTGTACGTACGATGACAATACATTTGATTCAGTCACCAGGGCTTTTTGTCAAAATGGTATAGCTCACTAAATGTACAACGTTTTCCCTCTCAGTGTGCTGTAGAACCACCCTGTTTTAAGTGAAGCAGTGGGTCTTTTATGCTGTGGAACAAACGGAGAGTAAGAATTCCATTGTACTTGTTGCATATGGCAAATATAATCTGAATCTGAATATCTGAATCTGAATCTTGTTTTGGTGGGTCTTGTTTTAAGTTGAGCAGTGGGTCTTGTTTTAAATCAAGAGGTGGGTCTTCTTTTACATCAAGCGGTGGGTCTTCTTTTACATCAAGCGGTGGGTCTTCTTTTACATCAAGCGGTGGGTCTTCTTTTACATCAAGCGGTGGGTCTTCTTTTACATCAAGCGGTGGGTCTTCTTTTACATCAAGCGGTGGGTCTTCTTTTACATCAAGCGGTGGGTCTTCTTTTACATCAAGCGGTGGGTCTTCTTTTACATCAAGCAGTGGGTCTTCTTTTACATCAAGCGGTGGGTCTTCTTTTACATCAAGCGTGGGTCTTCTTTTACATCAAGCGGTGGGTCTTCTTTTACATCAAGCGTGGGTCTTCTTTTACATCAAGCGGTGGGTCTTCTTTTAAGTTAAGTCAAGCAGTGGGTGGTCTTTTAAGTCGAGCGGTGGGTCTTGTTTTATGTCAAGTGGTGGTCCTGTTTTAAGTCAAGCCGTGGGTCTTGTCTTAAATCAAGCGGAGGGTCTTATTTTAAGTTAAGTCAAGTGGTGGGTCTTGTTTTAAGTTAAGTCAAGTGGTGGGTCTTGTTTTAAATTAAGTCAAGCTGTGAGTTTTGTTTTAAGTCGAGTGGTGAGTCTTGTTTTAGGTCAAGCAGTGGGTCTTGTTTTAAGTTAAGTCAAATGGTGAGTTTTGTTTTAAGTCGAGTGGTTGGTCTTGTTTTAAGTCAAGCAGTGGGTCTTGTTTTAAGTCAAACGTGAGTTTTGTTTTAAATCAAGCAGTGGGTCTTGTTTTAAGTCAAACAGTGAGTTTTGTTTTAAGTCAAGCAGTGGGTCTTGTTTTAAGTCAAACAGTGAGTTTTGTTTTAAGTCGAGCCGTGGGTCTTGTTTTAAGTCGAGCCGTGGTTCTTGTTTTAAGTCGAGCCGTGGGTCTTGTTTTAGGTCAAGCGGTGGTTCTTGTTTTAAGTCGAGCCGTGGGTCTTGTTTTAAGTCGAGCCGTGGGTCTTGTTTTAAGTCGAGCCGTGGGTCTTGTTTTAGGTCAAGCGGTGGTTCTTGTTTTAAGTCGAGCCGTGGGTCTTGTTTTAAGTCGAGCCGTGGGTCTTGTTTTAAGTCGAGCCGTGGGTCTTGTTTTAAGTCGAGCCGTGGGTCTTGTTTTAAGTCGAGCCGTGGGTCTTGTTTTAAGTCGAGCCGTGGGTCTTGTTTTAAGTCGAGCCGTGGGTCTTGTTTTAAGTCGAGCCGTGGGTCTTGTTTTAAGTCGAGCCGTGGGTCTTGTTTTAAGTCGAGCCGTGGGTCTTGTTTTAAGTCGAGCCGTGGGTCTTGTTTTAAGTCGAGCCGTGGGTCTTGTTTTACATCAAGCGGTGGGTCTTGTTTTAAGTCGAGCGGTGGGTCTTGTTTTACATCAAGCGGTGGGTCTTGTTTTAAGTCGAGTGGTTTTAAGTCGAGTGGTTGGTCTTGTTTTAAGTCAAGCCGTGGGTCTTGTTTTATGTCGAGCGTGGGTCTTGTTTTATGTCGAGCGTGGGTCTTGTTTTACATCAAGCGGTGGGTCTTGTTTTAAGTCGAGTGGTTTTAAGTCGAGTGGTTGGTCTTGTTTTAAGTCAAGCAGTGGGTCTTGTTTTAAGTCAAGCGGTGGGTCACGGAGGAATCTCTTCTAATTTGAAATCTACTGAGGTGACAAAGCCTCCAGGGAGAGTTTTGCACAGTTCTATTCTCGTCTGTAAAAAGATCAGGGAGGGTAATCTCTTTACAAGCCAGGGTAGAGTTGCTGTGTAATTCTGTCTTTATCCTGAATCCTGAGAGAGAGAGAGAGAGAGAGAGAGAGAGAGAGAGAGAGAGAGAGAGAGAGAGAGAGAGAGAGAGAGAGAGAGAGAGAGAGAAAGGGAGAGAGAGAGAGAGAGAGAGAGAGAAAGGGAGACTGCGGCCATTAAAAAACCTATATGCTTCTGAGTCTGTTAAAAACACAGTATAATGGACAGCCTTCAAAATACATAAGGTTTTTTGGTTTGGTCCTTGTTCTCTTCTCTACTGTGACCTCAAGAGAGTCTGGGGTACAACCTTTCTGATCATCTTATTGATCCTGTTTCTATTATCCGCATCTGAAAAAAACATGAAGAGTGTCTCTTGCTAATATTAACAATACCTAAGCTTTCTCAAGGAGAATAGTCTTGAATCCAACCTCGGTGTTCTTTTTCCAGTTTAAATTACTGTCCAGGTCAATGATGAGATATCTGTAAGACTGGACAATAATTCACTATTTGGTCTCCTCTATTTTGTAGGCCAGGTCATTGCCTTGGTTAAAAATGTAAAAACAGGGCGGCCGGGTAGTGCAGCGGACTAAGCATCTGTCTACCACCACAGAGACAGTAGGATCGAATCCAGCTGTGGTGCTTCCGGGTTGGCCGACCGTCCATACTAACACGATTGGCTGTGTTAGCGGGTGGGAAACCCGGCGAGGGTGGGTCCTGGTCATTGTAAACAGCGACTCCTACAGTTCGGTCGGGGCGCCTGCACAGCAAGGGAAGGATCTAAGAGAGGTAGTGTGACCTTCCACACGTTACACTCTCCCAGTGAGAGTCCGCACTGCCAGGTGAAAAGAAGCAGTGGGCTGGGTACACATGTATCGGAAGAAGCATGTGATAGTCTCTGCCCTCCCGGACCGATGGTAGGGGGTAGAGTGCGACCAGGAAGGGGATTGGGAATTGGCATAACGACTAACATTGGGATGGGAGAAAAAATCGGAAAAAGGAGGAAAAAAGATAATTAAAAAGAAATAAAAAAACAATGGACTTCTTCATCTTCTTGTGTCACCTTCCCCCACTCCCAGCGCCCATCTTGGATAGCTTTCAACAACATTCATTTTGGACCTGCACATTTTCTTTTTGATTCATTCATCAATCATTATTTTTGGGGAAAAGCAATAAAAGCTAATTTTTTTATAAATTTTGTAACTAAAATTTGTATTCACATTTATAGACTTACAACACTTCGACAATACCTACAATAACATCAATAACACAACAGTATACAGACATGGGCCCCTTGAATTACTGTAATACGGCTGCATTCAGCCACCCAGACCCCCATAAGAGGGACCCCTAGAAATGGGGCTCCCCCACATCAAGTCAAGTCAAGTAATTTATTTATAGAGCACATTTAAAAGCTCGAGAGCCAACCAAAGTGCTGTACAGTACAGTCAAAGCATAAAATCAATGTCCTATAAAATACACAAATACAAAAAGGCACAACAGGACAGGACAGTACATTAAAAAAAATAGGACAAGCGGATAGGGGAGCACAAAGTATAGTATAGCACACCAGGGACAGAGGAGCACAAGAAGAGATACAAGAGGGGGGGGCAAGATAAAATTGCATGGGAGTGTGTGGGTTAGGGTGTGGGAGAATCAGGATTAATCGAAGGCTAGGGAATAAAAGTGGGTTTTTAAACGGGCCTTAAATGTCTCCAGCGTAGGGGCAGATCGAATCTCCAGGGGAAGCTGGTTCCATAGTTTGGGGGCTACGGCCTTGAAGGAGCGATCGCCTCTCTTTTTTAGTCTGGTGCGGGGGGGGGGGGGGGGGACCAGCCGGGCCTGGTTGGAGGATCATCCCAGATCCGTCCCACGTGGGGCCGAGCACTCAGCGACATGGGTCCCTTGAATTTAATTGGGCCAGGCTCAGTAGAGGAGCGAGGGGTGGTACTCCCCCCCACCGAGCCGAGCCCGCTACCTCCCATGTCACCAAGCACCCCTCCCCACGCACAACGACCCCACAACATACAAGACCCCACTCTCCTGGGCCAAACCGCGGAAACGATGCCCCCCCCCCTGAGCTAAGCCCATAGAACTCCCCCATATACCAGGCAGATACGCGCAGAGCCGGGACCCCAGCGACACGGGTCCCTTGAATTAATTGGGCCAGGCCCAGTAGAGGGGAGGGAAGGGGACTCCCCCCCACAAGCCAAGCCCGCTACCTCCCATGTCACAGAGAGCCCCACCCCACGCACACCGATCCCGCAACACACAAGACCCCACTGGGCAAAGCTCAGCTGCTCTGACCCCAATAAGAGAAACCCCTCCCTCCCGCCCTCCTCCCCGAGAAACAGAACACCCCCATATCCTGGTCCACCATGCGCGGAGCCAAGCACCCAGAGCCCCCCCCCCCCCCCGCCCCCGCCTGACCGCCCAGCCCCTGGCCCACGAGAACCCCAAGTCCAGGCCCGCAGAAGGCCAAAGCACCACGCCTCAATGGCCCCCCGACCCCCGCGACCCCCGGCCTGGTGACCAGACCACCCAGGCCACGGCGGCCGAGGGCCTCAGGAAACCCCACCCCCCCCATACCGATCCCACAACACGCAAGGCCCCCCCTCCCCCGGGTCGAACCGCCGGAACGATGGCCCCTCCCCCCGACATCCCCCCCCCACTGAACTCAGCCTGCCCACCTCTGTACCTCCCATGTCACCGATATCACTATATACATTTATGAAAAAATAAACTGACAACACATTAAGATAAAATGAAATGAAAATAAGCTATATGGTTAGCACTTTTTGCCCCAGTTGGTGGTTTGGAGGGGAATCAGCTCTCCTATGGGAGAAGCCCCCCCCCCCCCTAGTGACGGAGATATCCCCCGTGGAGATTCTCCAAGCCTCTATTATTGTCCAACATTTTGAATTCTTGTCCTTCACAAATGTCCATGTGCACATTTAAAGCAACTGCTATTCTAACATAACTCAGATTCTGACATAACTCAAAGAAAAAGACAACATTGGTGCTCCCATGGTGTTAGAGGATCTTATTCGTATCCCTCTGTTCCCCGTTGGAAGGGTGAGGAGTAATGGCTCTCCTAGTGAGAGGGCTCCCCCTAGTGGTGAAATGCGCACTATATAAGTCCAACATCCGTTTTGTGGACAGCCTCAGAGCTCCCGGTCAATGCTCTGAATTTGTCTTTCTTATGCTCATGTTCATTTGTATTGTGTGTCACATGTAATCCTGTAGTTCCTTCATACCAGTCTATCGTGTATTATTCCCCAATATGTTTCCTAATCAGCGTGTCCCTTTTTAAAATACATTTCAAATAGTTTGTCTATAACGTGTGTATTGTAAATCATAGTGTTAATTATTCTAAATTCTGGTGTTATAGTTTTATACTTCTTGGGGTAACTGTTCAATTATCTTTCCTCTGTTGCATCTATTCTCATCCCCAGGTCCCCTGTGTATGTTTGTATTGGGTACTCTTCCACGTTGATTTTGTCTTGTATCTTTCCTTGGATCACCGTGTCCCTTCATGCCCCTTTCTCGTGTCCCTTTGTCGTTCTTCATAGTTGATCTGCTTTGAATCGGTTCAGGTCCCCTCTTTTCTTCCTCCCATCCTCCTCTTCTCGTCCTCGTCTCTCGGTTCTGGTCCACCTGCACGCCCTCTCCATCCTCTGCATCAGCGTAGGCCCAGGCCGTAGGCCTCTCTCCTTCCCCTCCCGGCACCTTCCATCCTCTCCGCGCCGTGTCCCTCGCCGCCTCCTGCATGCTGTTGGGACCTGGGCCCTCATTCATCAACGTGTTCTACGCACAGATTTGTGCTTACCCTGTGCGTACGATCATTTCTAAGCAAAGAGTGGGATTCATCCATTTCAACTTGAACTTGACTCCGTGCTTACGTCTACGCACAGGTCAGACCTGGCGTACCTGGCGCCCAGTGGTAGAATATATTATTACAACAAGGAAATGAGCTTCTGTGCATAATAACACTGGCATGTTCTGTACGAACCGTAGTTCATTATAGTTCATTGTAAAATAGCAACAGTAGTGTAATTATGGTCAAAACCCTATAAATAGCATTTGGAATAATAGATCTTTCTCTCAGAATGAATGCAGCATGGTTTATATAGCGTTATCGGAATATACGGGGTGTAGGCTACTGACTGACTGCGCTCCGCGTAGCTTGATTGATTGATTGATTGAAAAGTTTATTAACAGATTGCAGAATGGGTACAGTACAGTACAGCTCAGTACATACAATTGTTAATTGGGGATGCAGACCAGAGAAAGACTTTCGTCTTGTTTACATCAGGGTCCCCCATTTTCAATTCATCATAAATCATAAAGCTCAACTCGTTATTATTTTGCGCAGACCGCAGAAACACGGGAACGTTCTGATTATATTTAAAAGGCTTTACGTTAAACGAAACAAGTGGAATTTCGAAGCTGTAAGCAGAATACAAGTCATATGAATATAGTGTTCTTCCCCCTTTTTACTGTATAAGAAAGAATAGAAAACGCATTGCAATGACACCAGATAGTGGACAGACTATGTATATGATGGGATTCAAGTTCGCGTTTTTGTTGATCATAGGCATGCTGTCAGAGTATGATATCTTAATCAAACATTCTAGAACATTTGTCGTCACAGATCATGTCCTAATAGAACATAGGCTATGGCATGGATCGTGATATTGTGTGGACTGTTATTATTACTGTACCGGTACCACCCATTGTGACAACAGCCTTGTGAGTCCCGCACACAAACATGATGGAATTCAAGTTCATGTATTGAAAGGCAGGCTACATCATACATGCAGTGAGATTCATTGTTCTTGTATATGCTCTCGTATTATTGTTTATATAGGCTACCCAATACTGACATCAAAATAGATTGTAGTATGCCTCTAGAAATCATATGCAGCAGGTAGAAAATTGACGGGAGATCCATCGCGATTTGGAATAAAATTGAGGAGAACTTTAATCCCTGGGTATTAATCAAACAACACGGGAAAAGGCAGTCATATTCCAGCGCGGTATTTATTAGTGTTTGCGCTGCCCAGGCAGCAATGGTTAATAGATATCATATCCGACATCACCGTAAGTGTACACGTCTGTCAGCCTGTCTCATGACACGCTTCCCTCGGCTTAGTACATTTTTCCACATTTCATGGGTGTATTCCATTACCGTATATGGTTAATCGGGGCGTTTCTGGTATGCAAATACGTGGAAGTGTGCACGAGCCTCGGCGCAGAGCCAAGGTGGGATTCATCATGACAGGTGTGCGTAGAGCCTGCGTACGCACGTGTGATGAATCCCGACTTCCCTGTGCGTACACTGGTTCTACATTCCGTGCTTACGTGTGGAAATAGAACATGTTCTACGCACACATTGATGAATGAGGGCCCAGGTTCCTTTCTTTTTCAGAATTTTCTTTATTTCTACATAGCTCCGACGTTTCATTGCCACATCCGTTGGATTTTTCAGTGTTACATTATATGCTCCGCATTGCTCCTAATCCAATCTGCGTGGTGGCCTGGTTAGTGTCTATGTTAGCTTGTAAGCTAGTTTGTATGTTAGCCTGTAGCTTCTCTGCACTGACATTCAGCGTCCCGCTAGCTTGTTCTCGAATCACTCCACCGCCAAAGTACAATAAGAAAAGCAAGACAAATTATCTCTGACCCCACTCATCCAGCACACCATATCTTCCAGCTGCTGCCCTCCAGGAGGCGCTACAGATCCCTGACCACCAAAACATCTCGCTTTAAAAACAGTTTCTTCCCCACTGCCATACGGACATTGAACTCCCTGTAGCAACCCCCCTACCTCTGCTGTTATGGACATAAACTGTGATATTGTGGTCTGTGTAATTATGTATTTATGTATTTAACTGCATGTAGTATTTATGTATTGTAACTTGTAGGTAGGGATGCTCGATATTGGATTTTTTACCGATACCGATATACCGATATTGTCCAACTCTTAATTACCGATACCGATATCAACCGATATCAACCGATACCGATATATGCAGGGTCCCCCCCCCAAAAACGGAATAATTTTAGGTAATTAACATTACATATATCTTGTTGTGTAATTAACACAACATTATGCATACTTTGACAATAAATAAAATAATAATTTGTTCTTACTTGCTTGCCTGGGTAAATAAAGGTTAAATAAATGTAAAAAAGAAAAAGAAACGATACCGATATTTTCCGATATCACATTTGTATGCCAATATCGGCCGATAATATCGGACATCCCTAATTGTAAGTGATGTTATACTGTATGTTCTATGTTGGGACAATGCAATGTAATGCACTGAAAACCTCAGACCTACTCCTATCCAAGCTCCGGGAAGGTCATCAAAGAGAAGTCGCCTATTCTCAGTCCTTGCCCCACAATGGTGGAATGAACTACCCACCCCAGTTAGGACAGCCGAAACCCGTCCAATCTTTCGCAGTCGACTAAAGACGCACTTCTTCAACCATTATCTGAATAAAAAAATGAATAAAAAAATATCTAACCCTAACTAACCTTACTGTCATGCACTTGTCCTAATAAACTAACCTACACTGTAGCACTCAACACTTTGATGAACATTGTTACTCAGCTGATAGAGTTGTGCCCTTCCTGATGACTTGTGAAGTAGATTCCCAAGCTAAAACGGTTCTGCTCTGTACCAGAACCGTGCGCTGATCTGCTCTGCGTTGTGTTTCAATAACTCTAAGGCTCTGGGAAATACTTATGAACTTCTCAGCGGTGCAGGCAGGAGAAATCAGGAGGAAAAGGTAGTTAACAACAGCTGTTTAATCAAAGTTAAGAGTTGTATACAATTCACAATAAAGAATGCTATAAAAGATTCCAGGTACCGGAGCACTATGCCGCTCTCGCCCTATCTAAGAAATCAGATTAAAGAATAGAGTTGATAAGTCGTTGATGGCTTTGTTCTCTTGGCTAGTGAATAAAGTATAGTTCTGTTTTTCCCTCCAAAAGCTCTTTGTTGTTGTCCTGCTGCCGCTCCTCTGTGTAGATGGTAGGTGTGGTTCCTGGTGAGTTGGGTTTCAGAGTCCCCCTCCCCATCACAACATCCCATTATATCCCCAAGGCCCAGCGTCCCTGTGTGATGACATCATCAGCTGTGGTTTTCCAATCACAGCCTCTCTACGTTTGAATGCAAACAGGGGCAGTCCTTACACAGACAACTATATATTTTCATTTGTTTAAGTCAAGGAGCAACCATCATCTAACAATCTACCTAATACATTGCATTTATTCATTTCCTAATATCTATATTTGAATTACCATTGGTTACATGAACCCAGAGATATCATATTTAAACACATTTCTTATCATTATAACCTATTTTCACTTTAAGTGAAAACTAATCTTATTCTGTAGGAGACTTAAGTTTATACTCTAGTGTTCATTTAATAATATGCTTTTATACATTTTCATTAATCATATGATTTTACATAGTTTAGTATGACTTCAGAATTATTACCCCAATGTAAACAGGCCTAATTATATTTTAACTTACATCAATTTCTTTTATACAAGTTATACTTTTAGCATTCATTTATAATATATTCCTCCATGATTTACCAAGCTCTAGCCTAAACATTCTACCTCAGTAAACACACATAAGTTAACAATTGCATGTCCTTGCGTCCCCCAGGCCGTAAAACAGCTGATAACACTTCATGGGCACTTTGACCCTGTTAACCTCATCACCTCATTGTGTTCGCTAGGACTTATCTGCAATCCTTCCTGTCCCACCCTAGGAACCAGGTGGCTTCTATTGTTCACTTAGATTTAGCTTGTTCAAATAGTTCTTGATCATTCCCAGCCGGCTATTTTGAGTGGCCATTTACACACAACTCTTTGGTGAGGGGTAGACAGGGCAAAAGGTTGGAGTAATTTGATCACCAGAAGAATGTATTTGGTTGGCTGACTAGTAGTGCAGCTGTTTTCTTAATCAAAACTTAATCTTATGACCTTTTCTATAAACAATGATGGTTATGATCTATGTCTATTAAAAACTACCACACTTGTCATACAGAACTTGTCAGCTAAATGACTAAATGTAAATGTAAATGAAAACAAATCCTGCGTTTTTGGGCTGGGTGGTCATTAAAGAATCTAATCTAATCTAAACATTATGTAAAAATTCAAATCTCTTAATGTATTGCACTTTTGCGCGCTTCCTGGGCTAATTTCCACTATCTGTAAGCCTACAGTACAGTACGTATAGCCTATCACAAGCGACAAACTCTGTTTCCTAATGATTGATTGGCGATTGAAGTTCTTGATCTTCTTGATGGCAAAATTGACCAGCGTTTTGAGCTTGACCTGGAACGTCTGATTGTAACTGCAGCTAAAGGGGAGATGGGCAGTTTCCCATCCTCCACACTGTCACTCTACGAGAAGGATTTTGACTTCGACAGTTTATGCGCACAGTTGAATATGGTGCCAACTTCCGGTTTGACGACAGTATGTGACAGTCGCATTGGTCACAAGCTCCGCTCCAGTTTTTGTTAATTTCGCTTAAAAACCTACTTTATACAACACTAATGTGTTTAAACCTTGACGTATATATTAACTTAGACCTTCAACTAACTATATCAACAGGAAAAATCAACATGCCAGCAAAGAAAGATAATACAAAGAAGCAGACACTCCAACGGTTGACGTTGCGGTGACGCGCTCTACTGTGAAGGAGAAAGCTGACGCTATAGAGAATAAAAAGCTCGACAATCTCATGGATTCCAACATTCCTACGACCTCATCCGAGACAGACATGGAGAGTACTTCACCCGATTTCAAAACGCTGACAGCTCTGATAAAGATCTTAACCGACAAGGTTGATAAAGTTGATGCCAAGGCTGGTAATATAGCTAGAGCTGTTGAGAGAGCCGAAGCTAATGCTATCACATTTAAGTTAGCTATAGAGGCTAAACTTGAAGACATCAATGCACAGGCTGTAGTACAATCCGATCGCATAACGGCGGTTGCAAATACTGGGATCGAATACTCACTGAAACAAGAGGAGAAGAATAAGGAACTATTTGAGAATATCGCCGAAGTATCGAAGGAGATGCAAGTGGGGGACAAACAGCTTTGGCAGATGATCCAGGACAACAAAGAGGAAAACACGGTCAGATTTAACCTCCGTATAGTGGGTTTGGATGAATCAGTCAAATGCACAGATGCCACGTTTGCTGCAGTGCTAGTCGAAATTCTAGGTCCTGAAATCCTACCTACAGAACCGATAGTGGACAAACGCTACAGAATAGGCACCGTAAACTACAACAACAACAAGGAAAGAGTGATCATTGCTAGCCTACGGGAAACTGGAACAAGAGACATGATCATCAGGGAATCACGCAAGAAATGGGGAAAACTGATATACAAAGGGAAAAAAGTGTGGTTCTATGAGGACATGTGCAAGGAAGCCATAACTCTACGGGCCCGCTACAAGGATGTAGTACATCAGCTCTATGAGAAAGGTAGACACCCCGTCCTACGATATCCAGCTATTCTTTCCATTGTGGAGGGAGATGGAAGGAGATTCGTGCTACGTTCGCTTGAGGCGGCAGAAGATTACATGAAGAATATAAAAAGTGGATGACAAGATTAATCTTTTCTGGATAACTCTACAATCGCATGGACATCAAAAAACTGCATCATACAAGCTTTTGACAACATTAAGGGATAAGTAATTTAATATAAAACGCTAAACACCTATATATATAGATTCATGGTGCAGGTCATGATTTGATACCGACTATTTTGGAACATTCTAGAATTTTCAATTTTTTTTTTTACTTGAAGGCTATGAGTCATAATGGAATATACTGGAATACACTGGATTATTATTGTTCTATGACACGAGGAATGTACTGGAACATTACAACAACAATCTGCAAGTCATGAGCGGCTGACAGCATTCTGGAATACAATGCCTTTTTCAATGATGGCCCCCGGAAAATAACAACGACATGAGACTTGGTCATGAAATAGATGTGAAGAACAACGACCACCATAACAGATTAATGATCACTCTTGACGGGGGACGATCTGCATACAAGTATTTAAAAATCTCCTTGTCAGTTATTTAAAAAAAAAGGGACATTTTAAGTAGTTATTCCCTGACTTTATGGGTTTCGATAGCTAATTCTAAACATCATTATTTCTTATTCTTTATTTCTTTATTCTGAAATGTTCTAACCAATACATGTTAGTAGAAGGTTTAAAAAAAAAAAAAAAAAGAGGTTTAAATGAGTATACTAATTGAGGTATATTTTTCGTTTTGTTTAATTACATTAACGGGAGAGTGGCTTGGCCACAGGTGACATTCTATTAAATTAGAATTAAAAGTATAGATTCTATGGTATACATAGGAAAGTTTAGGATAAATTGCTCATTCTGGGCTGACCGGAGGTGCAGGATAGGAAGAAGTTGTACGCGAAGGAGGTATCAAATAGGTACCTTGTACGCAGGGCCGCCTGGGAGAAATGCGAGGCCCTGTGCAAGATTTAAACGCGAGCCCCCCCCCCCCCCCCCCTAAAAGGTAAAAAAAATAAAAAAATATATATATATATATTTTTTTTCATACAGTCAACATATTCTTAAATAATAGCGCTGCCCGAGGCTGGGCATGATACAGTCAACATATAGCAAGAGAGAGAGCGAGAGAGAGCTCCCGTTCTACAGTCAATATACAGTGTTATCGCTGCACAGACCCGGCAATGCCCCTGACCCTCCACCAGAGCAAGGCCAGAGAGAGAGAGAGAGAGAGAGAGAGAGAGAGAGAGAGAGACACATTGGAAAGAAACAACCCAAAACCAGAGCAAATTGAAATGCTATTTGGCCCTAAACAGAGAGTACACAGTGGCAGAATACCTGAGCACTGTGACCAGGGGTGCAGTGCTGGGCATACGCGGTCAAACGACGTTTGGGCTTCGTCACTGAGGCAGAATTGCGAGCATCCTATTATTATGCAAAGTCTAGGTGATAAGTGCTGGCCGTGTGTGTGTGTGTGTGTGTGTGTGTGTGTGTGTGTGTGTGTGTGTGTGTGTGTGTGTGTGTGTGTGTGTGTGTGTGTGTGTGTGTGTGTGTGCGTGTGTGTGTGTGCGTGTGTGTGGAGTGTGTTATGTGACAAAAGACCGCCCGTCTCGTCCCCAGCTCCGACAAAGAGGAGAGATACATGTATGCGCGTGCGTGCGGGAGCGCGCGTGCACGTGGCGTTTGGCCTTGGCCCATATTACGACTGCACCCCTGACTGTGACTGACCCAATACTAAGAAGATCCTTGACTAGGTACAGACTCAGCGAGCACAGCCTAGCCATCGAGAAAGACATATACTTCCCACAAATTGCAAACACCCAAAGAGACTTTGAAAACATGGACAATAACTCAAAACTCCCATACCTACTGGGAGAAATACAAGAATGTGAAATAAAGCCCATTTGAATTGAAGAGAGAGAGATAGATAGAGCATGTCTGTGTGTGTTAGATAGAGAGAGATAGAGAGAGAGCATGTCTGTTTGTGTGTGTGTGTTAGAGAGAGAGAGCATGTATATGTGTGTTAGAAAGAGAGAGAAATATAGAGAGAGAGCATGTCATTTTGTGTGTTAGAGAGAGATATAGAGCATGTCTGTGTGTGTTAGAAAGAGAGAGAAGAGAGAGAGAGAGAGAGAGAGAGAGAGAGAGAGAGAGAGAGAGAGAGAGAGAGAGAGAGAGAGAGAGCATGTGTGTTTGTGTGTGTGTGTTAGAGAGAGAGCATGTATATGTGTGTTAGAAAGAGAGAGAAATATAGAGAGAGAGCATGTCATTTTGTGTGTTAGAGAGAGATATAGAGCATGTGTGTTTGTGTGTTAGAGAGAGAGAGCATGTCTGGCTCAACATAACGTTAGCCAACATAACGTTAGCCTTAGCCACGATAGCTGGCCGCCCGAGAGAGAGAGAGAGATATATCCATGGCGGGAATAGAATAGAGTGCATTAAAAACTCACCAAACGTCCAAGAGGATGGAGACAACCGCGTAGAGTTGACGAAGTTCATCTGCCGAATGACTGTCCTCTTCATCTTGGCATAACAATGCTACACGCGCTCTCTCTAGGTTAGCTAATGGTAGTTAGCCTTTAGCTAAGCTAGCTACTAGCCGACATGGCTATCCCGACTGTCTGAACCACACGTTAGCACTCGATATTATAACGTAGCTAAAGCTAACTAGCTGTCCCTGCCTTTAGCTAAGCCGACATGGCTAGCCTGACTGAACTGTCTAACATGCAACAACTTTCATCTTCAGTCCATCTGACTGTCCTCTTCGTCTTGGCTGGCATAAGCATAATAACCTCCAATGCTGCACGCGCGAAATAGTCAAACGCAGCTGACGCACGCCGGCCGACTGTACACATGTAAGTTGTAACCCCTCCCTTCGTTGAAACCAATAGTATGTCTGCTGCAGAGCCCCAGAGCTCCAATAGTGAGTATGTCTGCTGCAGAGCCGCAGAGGAACAAGTCAGACACATTCTACAAATGTGTCTAATGTGAAATATATAAGCATATAAGCTAAACTAGATTTTAGGTCTGTGATGAAAAGGGGCCTCGCGGGAAAAAAAATTGTGCGAGGCCCCCCTTCCCGCGAGGCCTTGTGTGACCGCACTGCTCGCACACCCCCTGAGGCGGCCCTGCTTGTACGGCTCTGTAAGGGAGGGGGGATCAGGGGTTTATTTGTATAATATATGTATGTTTTTATGCTCAGCTCTCAACGGGACCTCAATAGTAGGATGTAAATCCATTGTGAATTCGCACTCCAGAAGTATTACCAACAAATACAAAACAATATGTATAGATTATGGCTAGTTTGAATATAATGATCTGGAATACTGGGGGAATAAATAATCAACATAAACGCAAAAGCGTGCTCACATTGATGAAAAACAAACAGGTTGATGTGGCTCTTTTAAGCGAAACGCACATTTTAGTGAAAGACAAAGCTACGTTAGCGGACAACATATACCATAACATTAGTCACTCTTCCTTTGGAACGAGAACCTGTGGAGTTGCTATAGTCGTGAAACGGAAGTTGAATATTGAATTGAAGGGAGTATGGTCTGATGCAGATGGTCGGATAACCATAGCTAAGATTGTACACAGGAATAGGAAAATATCATTGGTAGCGGTATATGCCCCAAATCTATACGAAGCTAATTTCTACACTATACTTACCAGAACAATGTTAGACCTTCCAGAATACTAATTTATAATTGGTGAGGATTTTAATGCCATTTGGGATCCTGGGTTGGATAAATCTTATCCCACCTTTTCCAACGAACAAAAAAATTCATCTAATGCGTTAAAGGATTGGTTGAAGAATACAGGTGTAAATGATCTATGGCGATCACTCAACCCCACGACCCGGAAGTACTCTTGTGGATCTGCAAGACATAACACACTTTCCAGAATAGATTATGTTTTTGCAACCCCGAGACTATTTGATAACTATGAAGTGGAAATGGTACCCAATGCATTATCAGATCACTGTTATTTACTCCTAAAAGGATCATTTGGTATACTGTCATCCCGAGCCCCAAGATGGCGATTTAACACGATACTGCTGAATAACAAGGAATTCATTACACAACTCAAAAAAGCTCTTACAGTATTCTTACTAGAGAATGCGAAATCGGTGCCGGACCCCAGAATATTATGGATGTCGGTAAAGAGATTGAGAGAGGATTTTACCGGGTGCTTTTCTTCCAAAATACGCAAAAATCGCTGCTCAAAACTGGCAGGGCTGGAAACGCTTTACTCTACGTTATTTTCTTCTTTACATTATAACTACTCGGTTCGACTGGAAAATCAAATTAATGTGGTAAAAAAAGAGATTAATGCTATTTATAAACAACAATCTGAAGTACAAATACGTAGCACAAGACAACAAAATTATTCTCAAGGTTCTAAACCAAGTCACCTACTAGCTATGCGATTAAGAGTCAACGCAAAATTCGCAGATATAACTACAATTAAAGCACAACAAGGACTTGTTACAGACACTAAAAAAATCAACAAGACATTCAAAGAGTTCTACTCCAACTTGTATAAATCAGAAACGACCTTCGATCAAAACAAAATGGACAAATATCTTAATCAAATTAAACTCCCTAAACTATCAGAGGATGACGCTAAACAGTTAGAAACACCCATCACACTAGATGAACTCAGGGAGGCCATATCTGAAATGAAAAGTGGTAGGGCTCCAGGAAGAGACGGTATCCCACCAGAAATGTACCTCTCATGTTGGGACGTAATTGGACCCCTATTACTTAATATGATTTTATACTCAATCAAGGAGGGGAACTTCCATAAGAACGACAATAGTTCTTATGGAACTTAGTAGTTATAGACCCTTAAGCCTCCTCGGAACCGATATCAAACTGTACTCTAAGGTATTAGCCATCAGACTTCAAAAGCATATGACGTCTTTGGTTCATCCGGATCAGACTGGCTTCATAAGAGGCCGCTTGATCACGGATAACATAAGACGATTACTACATGTACTAGATGCCAGCAAGGATGACACCACACCTAAGGCGATGCTGTCCCTGGATGCGATGAAAGCGTTTGATAGGTTGGAATGGTCGTATCTATGGGCAGTATTAGAAAGGATGTTAGGAAAAGGATTCATTGATATGATTAAAGTATTATACAAAGACCCATCGGCCATGATTACAACAGGTATAATCACCTCCGAAATCTTTCCGGTATCACGCTCTTCTAGACAGGGTTGCCCTCTTAGTCCCGGACTATTCGATTTATCATTAGAGCCTTTAGCACAATATATAAGACAATCCCAATTCATAGAACCAATCGTAATCAAGGGCACACAACACAAAATTAGTTTATATGCGGACGACGTAATACTGTTCATGCAAAACCCTAACACCGCAATGCCTCATCTTCTCAAGTTGATTGATGACTTTGGCGATCTATCGGGATTTAAGATAAATTGGCCAAAGTCGGCTTTCCTTCCACTTAACGCCCCTGCAAAAAATATACTCCTTCCAGTAGAAATACCAATGGTTAAACACTTTAGATGTTTGGGAGTTGAAGTATTCCAAAATAAAATCAAATACGACTTTGACAGGTGGTCAAAACTTAAAAACTCAGTACAGGCACGGGTTTCAATAGTTAAGATGGATGTCTTACCTAGAATCAACTTCATCAGCTCAATGCTACCGTTACCCCCTCCAGATGGTTACTGGAAAAAATTACACTCTTCCGCATACAAATTTATTTGGAATAACAAACCACCACGTATAAAAAGATCCACCACACAGAGAAACAAAGGCGACGAGGTATGGCATTTCCAGTACACTTTAAGACCACTGACAACCTGGTTTGATCCCCAAGCATCAGTATCCTGGAGAAATTTAGAAGTAAATATAGTAGCACCACATAGACTGCAGGACATAGTATACACCAAATTATCAATTAAGCAATGCGAACTGGAATTTGGCCCCATTATTACTCATGCGATCCGGATATGGCGTGAAACACAAAAAAAATATTCTAACCCACATAAATGGCATAATCATACTCCCTTATTCAATAACAATGCACTCCTGATTGGAAAACGACCTATACGATTCCCTAGATGGGAAAAGCAGGGCATACACACATTAGTAGATGTTTTCAACAAACAGGGTTTTTGTAGTTATGAGGAAATACACAAAAAATTTAATCTCACAAGTTCCACATATTATTTTTACGCACAGTTATTGTTATGTTTGAAGGCTCATGGTGTCCCATTAAGGATACCAATTGAACACCACAGATACCACAAATTCTTCTATGAAAGAGAGACATCGAGAGGTTTTGTATCAGATTTCTATCATCAATTACTAACGTCCTCGTATGAAATCCTCCACCTAGATTCAGTCTGGAGGAGGGATATACCAGACCTGGAAATAAATTTTGATTGGCAAGAGGCCTGGGCAAATGTTTGACTTGCGTCACGTAACCCGGACCATCAACAAATCAATCTTAACTGTTGTGAAGGGCCAGATTAAAGCTGAGAATCTACATTTATTGTTTTATATACATTGTATATTATTTATATATACACGGTATATCCCTTTAAGCCTGCGTTCGAATCATAGTAATATTCGCTTTCCTTATTGGATAACGCCCTCGGCGCCAGACCGCAAGCCCCCAAAGTCAGGTTCAAAGACGAGCCCAGAGACAGCGTATTGATTCGAGACGAGAACTGAGGTTCGGGACTAGATAACCACTTAAGTATATATGCTGCGGCAGGTGCGAACAGTAGCTGTTCATCAAGTTCATCCCGATTCAACGTGTAGTGAAGTGAGCAGCAGTGCGTCTAACAGAGCGTTGAGAACCATGTGCGAATGGAATAGTAAAGTGTCATATTTAATGCAGTAACGTCAAGTTCGACTTAGTTTAATGTGAAGTAAATAGTCGTTAATTTATTGTGTATCGTGCCAACCACAGTTCGTTCGTGTGTAGCATTACCCAGCGGTTCGTTCGTTTTAGCTAGTGGACCTTAGCCAGTGCGCGTGGACTAAATACATTGGTGCCAGCACACGAGGATGCATAGTCGGAGAACCTGCTGGACATGTGCACAGGAGAACCAGCGGCGGCGATTGCAGAACCATTACTGGTTGGATTATATTGATTGTGGAACGTATTACCCGGAGAAGCGCATCGTTAATCTCCACTGTCGTTTGGGATTTAACCTCGTGAGGATTTACATTCGGGCTGGCCTCATGGACCGAGGCTAGCTGGCTATCATCGTTGCTATCGTGCAATTGGATTACAGTTATTGCTTTTGTTGCTGAGCTTTGGATTACAAGAACTGGCTTCTGTACGTGAATTCCCTTCTTCAATTGATCAGACTGAGTATCCGAACATTCCTCTATCCTCCAGACCTTACAACTCTGGGAGGAACCCAGTGTCTCCAGGCGGTACCAGCGTTGCCCTCTATAATTGCTATTATACGCCAGGTGGCGTCAGCCTAGTACCCATCGTAGGAATCATTCTATTCCCAGTGACTTATGCTACTGACTGACTTTATGCATATTCTTCGCCATACAAGCGCGACCCTAATTCTCATTCTGTAACCTAATGTTGCATAATAATAAATACCCTCAAATACTATTTCTTTGTCAATGCCGTGTTATTATGAGTGTCCACCATATATTCGATGTACTGTCTGGCCAGTAATTAAAGTACATACCTAGCAGTGGTTTAATCTATCACAATCTTTAATACAGTCAGGGTTTTGTAACCCCTCAGTTACAATTGGTCCTTCGAGCCGGAGGGTATCAGTAATCTTAAATACCAAACTAGAGCGCCCGCAGCGCAAACGTCAGCCACCTCCATACCTGGAGGACTACGCTTTCGTTTTACCTCCTATCTTATCTAAAAAGACGTTAAGTACGGATAAAACTGATAGTTTAAGCATGCCCAATCCTATCGACTTGTCGGCCCCACCAGTAGAGACCCCAGTGGGTTCAAACTAAACTGACTTAGCTCACGGGGGGACCAAGCGGGACATGACGTGACTATACCTCAAGACAGCGCCACCGGTATAGACCCCGGAGCGCCCCAGGATAAAGAAAGCGCCACCGGGAAGAGGTCAAGGTCCTGGCGGGATGGTGCCAGGAAAACAGCCTCTCCCTGAACGTCAGCAAAACAAAGGAGATGATTGTGGACTTCAGGAGGTCGGGGGTCAAGGACTACAGCCCCCTCAGCATCGACGGGGCACCGGTTGAGAGAGTCAACAGCTTTAAGTACCTCGGAGCCTACATATCCGAGGACTTGACATGGACCACACACATTGACAGTGTTGTCATCTCCAACGGGGACATGGCTCACGTCGGCGACCCCGGACAAAAGCGTATCTCCCTCGGGTGCCTTCACAGTCTTACGTGCAGATCGTACCGCTGCCTCAGGAAAGACCATCGGCGGCGGGGTCTGCCTCATCACGAACAATTCCTGGGTTAATCCCGAGGGGGTGCATGTTCTCTCAAACTCGTGTTCCCCGGACATGGAACATCTTTCTATTCTGTGCCGTCCGTTTCATCTCCCGAGGGAGTTCTCCGCGGTCGTCACGCGAATACGGGCAAAGCGCTGGGAGAACTACACGATCATCTCAACAAACACCAGATCAAATATCCAGATGCAGCGATGGTAGTAGCCGGCGATTTCAACCAGGCCAACCTGAAGAAAGTGATGCCGACCTTTTTTCAGCACATCGCTTGCTCCACCAGAGGGAAAAACACACTCGACCACTGTTATTCCCCGTTCAGAGCCGGATACAAGGCAGTAGCCGCTCCGCCATTAACGGGGTCCACAAGCTCGAGCGACCACGACTCCATCTTGCTATTTCCGGCATATCAACAGTGATCACGTGACGCCGTCGTGTCACGTGAGACAAAGAAGTGGACCGACGAATCAGAGGCCACGCTCCAGGACGTGTTTACAGATACGGATTGGGATATGTTCAAAGGAAGCGCCAGTGACGTCAGCGAGCTCGCAGACACAGTGGTGTGCTACATTACAACAATAGCCGATGGTATTGTCCCCAGAAAAACGGTGCGGATTTTCCCAAACCAGAAACCGTGGGTGGATAGCACTATTAGAGCAGCGCTGAACTCTCGTACCACCGCCTACAACCTGGGTAGAGAGTCAGGAAACATGGAGGAGTATAATGCTTCAGTCTATACTCTACGCAAGGCTGTCAAACTTGCTAAGAGGACATATGCTGATAAACTGGAGACACAAATGGCACAAAACAACACAAGAGGATTATGGCAGGGACTGAAGACAATAACTGACTATAAAGTCAGCGCCCCCTCAATGGGGAGCGACGGCGCCTCCCTCGTGGACAAGCTCAACATCTTCTACGCTCGGTTTGGTGTAGACAGTGGCGCTGCTGGCTCTCCGGCTAGTGACGTCACTGGCGCGCCGGCTGTTGTGGAGGGGGGGGGGGCAACCGCGGGGGGGCGGGGACGCTCTCTCGTTGTCAGAACACAGTGTGAGAAGAGCATTTATGCAGGTGAACACCAGGAAGGCTGCTGGCCCAGATGGCATAACAGGACGCATACTCAAGTCCTGTGCCAACCAGCTGGCCCCTGTGTTCACCGCCATATTTAATCAATCACTGGCGGAGTCAGTGGTCCCTGCCTGCTTCAAGATGTCTACCATCATCCCTGTGCCGAAGAAACCCTCCCCAACATGTCCAAATGACTACAGACCGGTGGCACTCACCTCTGTGGTCATGAAATGTTTCGAGAGGCTGGTCAAGGACCACATTTGTGCCTCCCTCCCCAGTGATATGGACCCTATGCAATTTGCATACAGGACAAACAGGTCCACCGACGACGCGGTCTCCCAGGTACTGCACAGCACCCTCTCGCACCTTGACCGTCAGAAGGGGGGCTATGTGAGACTGTTGTTCATTGACTACAGCTCAGCGTTCAACACCATAGTCCCCACCAGACTGGTGGACAAGCTGATCGAGCTAGGTCTGAGCTCCGCCCTGAGCGCCTGGGTACTGGACTTTCTGAGCGAAAGACCCCAGGCGGTCAGGGTGGGGGGTCAGACCTCCAACACCATCACCCTGAGCATCGGGTCCCCCCAGGGCTGTGTTCTGAGCCCCCTGCTGTACTCACTCTACACACACGACTGTGTGGCCAAGTTCAGCTCTAACTCCATAGTGAAGTTCGCAGACGACACGGTGGTGGTGGGGCTGATCTCGGACAATGACGAGAAGGCCTACCGGGAGGAGGTTGAGGTACTGGAATGCTGGTGCCAGGACAACAGCCTGCTCCTGAACATTGGTAAAACCAAGGAGCTGATCGTGGATTATAGGAGAGGACAGCAGGAGACGCACACACCACTGATGATTAACGGGGCCACCGTGGACAGGGTGAGCAGCTTTAAGTACCTGGGGGTCCACATCTCAGAGGACCTGACATGGTCAACACACATAGACACAGTAGTAAAGAAGGCGAAACAGCGCCTCTACCACCTGAGACAGTTAAGGAAGTTCAGAGTATCGGGGAAGATACTCCAGTCCTTCTACTCAGGAGCTGTAGAGAGCATCCTGACCGGAAACATCACTGCCTGGTATGGAAACAGCACGGCACAGGACAAGAAGGCCCTACAGAGAGTGGTGCGCTCAGCCGAGCGTACCACGGGTATGGCACTACCCCCCCCTGCAGGTTCTATACAACAAGAGGTGCAAATCCAGAGCCTGCAGGATAATGAAAGACCCTCACCACCCCAATAACAGCCTGTTTCAGCTGCTGAGGTCAGGCAGACGCCTGCGAACCCCAGCTACTAGGACAGAGCGGCTGAGGCTCAGCTTCTTCCCCCAGGCCATCAGAGCCATGAACAAGTGAACATTGAGTGCTCAGAACATTGAACTATTCACACACAAGCACACATGAACACACACACGACACGTGAAGTGGATTCCCAGCTTAAATTCCCTATTACTACTTCTGCGTTGTGATTTAAACCTTTTTACAAGCTCTTGGAATCCACTCTTGTCAAATGCAGATAACCACTGTTTTTAACCTGGTTACTGCTTACCCAGAGAGAAAATACGGCGCTGCCGTTTGAAATGAAGCGAGATCTGAGCAGTTTGAAAAGAACCCGTTTTTAATGAAAATGGATTTCAATCAGATGTTACAAAAAGAAATATGTGCAATGAACCTACGAGAAGCATCCAATATGCCGGAAGATCGTAGAAATTCAGACTAAATTCTCAATAAAAAAGCTTGTCTATAAACATTCTCGCGTCTCGGCTTCGATCTCGATCTCCTGCGTCGATCTCTTCTCCTCGCTGGGTTCTAGTGGAGAAAAAGGGTGTGTTTGTTGCTTCCTGGGTCTCTGGGTTGGTTGTGTGTCTCTCCTGGCGAGGAGTTTTGGCTATATCCAATTTAGGCTCCGCCTCTAATTTTACGGCAAGCGGGCGTTTCCAAAACTCGCCTCGAGCGTTCCTATTGGAGAACACTTATTCTCAGCTCTCATTGGCTAACTCCCTACCGTGACGTTTTGCACTTATTTAGGTCACGATGTGGATTCAACTGGTCTGTCCTTTGATCAACTGATCCTTTGTTTCAGAAGAGACTGTCTGGCGTCTCTCAAGGCAGTTTCTTTGTATTCAATTTGGTTGGACCATTTGCCTAGAACTCTGGGTTGTAAAATCACCCATGTTTATTAACTTTCCCAGGAAGTTCAAACGAGACTATCTCTCACTCAATCAGCAGCTGCCTGCTTCAACACCCTTTTTAGGAGTCTTGAGCCACGCAGCTGCGTTTTCAAATCAGCGATGCGTCTCGTTTCTTTTGTTGATAGAGGCAGAGGAGCCAGGAAGAATAGTGAATGCATTTTACCTGTCTGTGTTTCTGCCATTCTGAGATCCAAGGTGTACAGTACAATAAATACAGTTTGAATGGAAATCTACCACAGTTTCCCCGGTTTGGGGATTAATGATCCCCAAGATACATGTTAGTAATTTCTCAAACAAACTGTTTACAATTACCTTAACCTTACTGTTTAACCTAATTACCTCAGAGCCAAACCTTTCCAGAATCCTTCTGACTCATTTTCCATATTTGTTAGTATCATTTGCTTTCAACACCCACATTACTCCCTCCTCCACTGACCGACTATGGACCCATTTTTATTTACACAGTTCTCTATTCACTCACACCGTTTAACAATTTCCACTCATTTGCAGGTTATACACAATGTATCAGTTATATCAATTTCACTTCAGTCTAGGTCCGTCCCTTTATACAAAAAGATGATCGTACCAATTACCAGGTTTAGACTATACTTTATGTGTTTTTTATCCAAATGTGTCTGTTTTGTGCAATTCACTCTGAAAGAAAAGACCTTACATTACATTTACTATCTAAACATTTCTAAAAAAGGAGAGAGCTCAGCTAATGAAAAATGAAAAATTAATATGTACACGCCCTCTCCAAGGCCTATCAGTTACACTATCCCTTCTTTCGCCTATGTATACCGTTTAGGCTTCTGGATGACTCGTTTTGGTCGAGTATCTTGTTCCGGGCTTGTGCTAAGCACTGGTTCCTCTGGCTCTTCTGGTACCTTCTCCAAGTCCACAGAGGAGAAATTATTATGTTCCAATTCATAATCTTCTCCTCTGTCTGGTTCCTGTAAAAAACCTTCATCTTCTACTGGTGGCCAATCGTGGCCCCCTCGGTCTGGCTCGCCATAATCATCCGGGTCTTCCCCATCGTTTGGGGTTAGCGCCGCCTTCACTTCGCCTTCGTGTAACGGTTGCGACGCCCCGGTTTTACCGTCAAGGTCTTGTGGTTCAGGTTCCCATTCTTGGTCCGTATTGGTTGCTTTTACACAATGAGTAACGTGAAACCACATAGGCGATCCTTCAACTTGTAAAGCCCTCTCGGTGGCTCGAACGACTTTGTATGGCCCTTCTCGTCTCGCGCCAAACCACTTGCGTCTAAATACTTTGACATAAACGTAGTCGCCTGGTATGATTTGAGGTGTAGTCTGCCTATTCACCTCCTCCCCGGTTTCATGCTCCTGTCTACTGGAGACATGAACCAGAATACTTTTGTGTATCTTTGACATGTATTTTACGTACTCACGCATGTCGTTGTCCAGGATGTCCAAACTCGGACCTTTGCCTGTCGCGCGCAAACCTGGTACCACCATGCAGCGACCTAACATCATTTCGTGCGGTGTCAGACGCAGACCGCGAATTTCGCTCGAACGACAAGCCAACAGTGCTAGAGGGAGAGCGTTCAACCAAATCAGTCCTGTGTGTTGACAGATCTTTACCAGCTTGTTTTTAACTCGTTTTTGACCGTTTTCTTCTTGTTGTACCTTGTGCTAACCACAGCCTCTTCTTTGTTGTGTGCAGGTCTCGGTACTGCTCCGATTTTCCACAGAAGGAAACGATTTTCCCTCTGTCCTTTTTTGCATTTTTGGATTATTATTTACAAAACACATAATAGATTGGAAACATTTATTTTCGCAGATACATTCTCTACTGTTCTGCATTTTGACAATACATTTTTCTCCAAATCATTTATCTATGTATTTTACAGCTTCTTACGTTAGCATTCAATCAAATCACCTTTGTCTCATTTCTTATTTGTGCTGTACTGTTTTACTAGATCAAATATCTCAAGCTCAACACAACTATCTACACCCTTAAAAGTGGAATATTCATTATTTCACTATCAATACCTTGTTTCCCGACAGCTCCTCGGTCCGGACAGCCAGCTCTAGACGAGGCCAATCACCAACAGAACCTATGTGCATGGTCAACAAACCACAGTCTCTTTAAACACACATCACACACACTCCGCCAGCTTTCAACAAGCCGGTGCAGAGCCTCCCATAAGTCAATCATCAAATTCACATGTCTGCACCCTACATGAACACTATCTGGCCAATTTGCGACCAGAAACCTACAGAGCTTTCTATAGACAGAGAAATATGTTTCCCCAACACTTAACCCAACATGTGACACAACTCCCCAGATTCTACATCTGGACTCTTAATGAGCGGAAAACAAACCATGAACCAGCTCCCGTCCATTCTCAGTTTCCAGCTCATTATATCAGACTTCCTACCAGTCTCGCTGTGTCACCACCACCTGCTATCCCTGACCGGCGAAAGATCCCTCCCAGCCAGCCAGTTCCTAAAAAATATAGTCAAACAAAAACAAAGAAAATTGTAAATAAACAAAAAAATTGTGAGTGCCTAAATGCTACACACTCATCCAACAGAATTAACTATCATCTAGAGGCATAAATACCCCCGCAACAAAATTAAATAGTCCTTTGTTTCCAACTCTGTCTAACATTAAATGTTCCATTGTTCCTGTCTACAACCATCAATTTTGTTAGTTTGATTAGCTCATGCAATATTCAGTTACGTCATCCCTCTATAGCCCCAACTTACCCTGGTTAGTCTTCCAAACCATTTTAGTAACTCGCACACCTAATCAAACCTTATCTATGTATCCTCATCTCTATCCTTATTCTAATCAGTCTCATTCTCTTCCGACTGAGCTAGCCGGGCCATTGTTCGCACACTCCCGTGAGATATGACCAGTCTCCCCACACGTCCAACACACCACCTTCCGCACCGGGAATCCATTCGGATTCCGGCCTCTGCCACCTTTTGGTCGTGGTTGCCACCCTTTGTGTTGGGAGGGGCCTAGAAACTCACCCCTCCTGCGGTTTTGTTCACCCTGTCGCGGCCCAGTTCCCTGTCCGGGCAACGGAGCACAGGGCACTCTTTGATCACGGCGGCCTAGGTCAGACGCCCGAAGCATGATCTCAACAGCTGTCGCTTCTAGTAGCGCAGCCTTTCTTGCCAGTTCTCGCGGCTTGACCAATCTCCAGCTGTGTCTTCATCAGATCTCGATGAACTGCCTCGTGTTGTTCGAACGCTGTCACAAACGCTCTCTGTTGTCTATAGGATGCTGCCTCTTCCCCCATCTCAGCACCGGCGGTTTGACTTCCCATCGCTGGGCTGGGCCGATGTTGAGGTAGCTGTCGATGGACAGCACAGGGTTGGTTCTGTTCCGGACGGCTTTGGGGAACAGCCTGTGGCAGCAGCTCTGCAGAAAGGTCTCCAGCAGGAACTGGGCCGGGGCGGCGAGGAGGGTCTGCTCGCTGTCTGGAGCACACACGTACTGGAACGGCCTGATGGGGGAGGGGTTCTCCATCACCATGTGTTTGGGTTTGACCACAAAGTCGTTGTGTCCTCCGAATGGAATGTGTTTCTTCTCGCCTCTCATCTTGGCTTCGGTGCTGAGGGCAGGGTGGACATGGGAAACGGGTGGGCTGTAGAAGCTGTTCGTGTATTCCGTACCTGCTGTCGGTCTCAGTTCCAGCCATCCGGTCAGAGTGGACTTCGCGGGACCGCTGTAACAACGCCGCCCTCCTCAGTCTCTTTTTCTGTACCTTGGTTAAACTGCAGTCGCCTGCAATGGACACTCCAGCTTGAATCGGTTCTGGTTGGAGTAACACCGTTGTCACTGGTTCACTCCCCTGTATCGGAACCAAAGTCAACATTTCAAGTCCTTCTGTCGTACTGGTCACATGAGAGAAGTCCATATTCCAATTCCAATCAATCAGATCATCACTGGTAAAGTCTATCTGGGAAATGTCTGCAGAGGCTCTCGGCCTTCTCCCCCCAATGGCCCGACTACTAAGGCCCTTTTCCATATTGTTGTTGTTGTTATTCTATTGTTAATAATATTGCATTTACCGCTCCAGTTGTTCCTATCAATGTTCCACTAAGGTGAACTTCCTATGTTACTGTCATTCATTCCACTTCAACCACTCCTGCAATTACCGTTTGAAAAAACAAGTTTCTCTGTCTTACACTATTTCCACTTACTTGAGTTAAAACACTCACACTGTCAAATTTCTACTGTGCAGACAAGGATTGATAACTGGCTTATCATTCATACTTATACCAAGGCTCATTACAGCCGTTTTCCCCAGATGGTTATGGAAATCGTTCAGAGCTCCTGTCCAGTCGAGCACCTGTACAGAAAGAAAGCAAAAACATCCAGACTTAATACAGTGGCATTTCCCTGTTTATTTCCACTATTCGTTATGCATTGGAAATGTCGGGCAACACGATACTAAAATATTTAGCAAGACACAGTGTGATCTGTTTGAAAATAACGATATAACGATACAGCTTATCTCGTTCGATCTCTGTCAACACACTGGGTTCCTATTTTTTGTTGAATCTCCGCTCTCCTTTACTTCCGCTTGATCCTGCTCCAATTCTGATACTCCTCGGAAAACCAAAACATCTTGATTAATATAGTTACATTCATTTTTTACATTCTTTTCCATTATTTAGTACCACACCCCCCAGGGGACACCTGTCACCCAGACACGTGTCCCCCAGAGGTAATCTAAAGAATGCCACAGACGCCGCGCCACGCACGCCGTGAGGTGTCGACCCTGTTTACTGAAGAGACCTTGACAGCCCCTCCACAGTGGCCTAAACCCACCTCACCACAGGTACACAGCAGACAGCATCCCGGCAACCTCTCCCGTCCTTCAGGCCAGTATCCCCAGAGTCCAGTGCCCTGCCGGACGGCCATGCATAGCCGACCAGACCCAACACCGAACCCCGGGCACACCGCCCCACATCATACAGCCACTCCAAACGTACCTACTATGGGGGAAAAAAACACAATTGTACACACAACCCTATCCCGTCAACTGCAACGCACGGTCGTCCAGGAACGTCCCCCGCCTCACACCCACACGCACGCCCCGGCCCTCCCACTCCCCAACCCTGAATGTCCACCACCCAGATCAGAGAATAGTCGCCAGCGCGGACGCCGGGCACCACGGCTTTATCGGAACGCCCACACCTACCCTGCCACCCTCCGCGCCATCCTTTATCACCATCATCGCATACGCAGGTGCAACCGAGCGGTGTGGGTCCCCAGACGCAGAACCAGCCGCGCCGAGAGTCTTGAACACGTACGTCACACACACCCTGATAACATTCACACAAACTACTATAACCGCAAACATCACCACAGCACACAGCAAATACTTAGCAATTGTCCATCCTATATATCCCATCAAACCTTGACCCCAGCCCTCCCACGAGTCCTCCCGCGTGGGCTGCATCTCCCTAGTAATATTCTTCAAATGCTCTATAACCTCCTGTATGCCCATGTCATTTTCTGGGACAAATGTGCAGCATTCCTGACCAATCAATGCACACGTGCCACCCGAACTCGCCAACAGGAAGTCTAAACCCGTCCTTGACTGCAGCTCCATCAGTCTTAAGGACCGTAACTCTTGATTCTCCAGGGCCATACCTCTCGCGGTCGTAGCCGTCATATCCTCAAACACGCGAGCTAGATGGTCCAGTTCACCCATGTTTGCATACGTCCCCCACCAGGGAAACGCCACCCTGAAAAAGTGGTCCGCATCCATCATCCTCCTCCTCCTTGACTTGGGAATCGTCGGCAAAACATCTGACACCCTCATAGCTGGCACCAAATACCCCAACGCACACCTACCCCTCCACTTAATAGGCAACGCCGCGTACGCATACTCACCACAAATCCAAAACGCCCCCCCTAGGGGCCGGCGCCTCCGAATTCTTACCCCATACTCCACTCTCACCCTTGCAGCCGTCCAAATATCCCACATCCTTACCACCTGACTTCCCCTCTACGCACATCTCAAACCCAGCCGCCCTAAACGCCACTGGAATGGGGCTAGTGTCCTTAAGACCCCCATAACCCACTGCCTTATTCGACCCCTGTTCCCGGCCCAAATACCTCAACATCCTATCATGACCCACCCCGTCGCATAGGCCGAGCAGAGGCTCGTCCCTCAACACATTGGCATGACACTTCGTTAAGGGGTGTGCAATCAAGGGAAGACCTGCGTCGCCTGCTAGCGGGGCCAAGCCACACACGTAACAATCCGACCTATTGGCTGCCTTAGCCACAGTCCTCGCCATCCCCAAAAACAGATTACCGTGATGGTCTGGCTGCGACCTCCTACCCACTATCACCACCTCTGGCTGTTCAGGTCGCAGATATGGATCATACATTATAGTACCGATCACCACACACAACCAAATCATTGCCACGGCACACCCCCGAAGCACCTGCCTACTACTGTCACTCAAACCAGGAACCATGTTTGTCTGTTCCGTCCTCCTCTTCCTCCCTCCGTCACCGGCGCGTATCCTAATATGTCCTGCAATCCCCACAAACAACAACACAACTTTATAACCGAACATACCCTCAGTCTACTGACATGAAGACCCCAACCTAAACACAACACCAGGACATGTAAAAAAGGCCGCAACGTAACCGCCAACCGGCCAAGAGAGAACCAGGCCAGAGGGAAAACATGTAACCCCATGTCGGTCTTCAGAAGGAAGAGGGGGAGGGTGGAGAGAGGCACAGCAAGTGGGGCAAAGGATGGAGTGGGGGGGGGGGGGGGGGGGGAACGGGAGAGAGGAGGGAGCAAGAGAAAAGGAGGGGGGGGGGTTTGAAGGAACATCAGGGAAGTGGGGGGGGGGGGGGTTTGAAGGAACATCAGGGAAGTGGGGGGGGGGGGGGTTCAAAGGAAAATCAAGAGAGGGGGGGGGGGGAGGGGGTTTGAAGGAACATCAGGGAAGTGGGGGGGGGGGGGGGGTTCAAAGGAAAATCAAGAGAGGGGGGGGGAGGGGGTTTGAAGGAACATCAGGGAAGTGGGGGGGGGGGGGGTTTGAAGGAACATCAGGGAAGTGGGGGGGGGGGGGTTCAAAGGAAAATCAAGAGAGGGGGGGGGGGGGGGGTTTGAAGGAACATCAGGGAAGTGGGGGGGGGGGGGGGGTTTGAAGGAACATCAGGGAAGGGGGGGGGGGGGGGGGGTTCAAAGGAAAATCAAGAGAGGGGGGGGGGGAGGAGGTTTGAAGGAACATCAGGGAAGTGGGGGGGGGGGGGGGGGGGTTCGCAGTCCCGAACAGACCTGTTCCAAACCATAAAACACATTACACAATATGCCATACTCTGCACTGCCCAAACGTCTCCTATGGAGAAGGAGGGAGAGAGAGAGAACAGCAAGAAAGCTAGAAAAAGAGAAAAGGGGGAGAGAGAGAGGAAGACGAGGAGAGAGGAGAGAGGAGGAGAGGAAGGGGAGGAAGGGGAGGAGAGGAAGGGAAGGAGAGAGGAGAGAGGAGGAAGGGGAGGAGGAGGAAGGGGAGGGGGTAGAGAGAGGAGGAAGAGGAGGGGCCAGAGAGAGGAGGAAGGGGAGGAGGAGGAAGGGGAGGGGGGTAGAGAGAGGAGGAAAGGGAGGGGCTAAAGAGAGGAGGAAGGGGAGGAGGAGGAAGGGGAGGGGGGTAGAGAGAGGAGGAAAGGGAGGGGCTAGAGAGAGGAGGAAGGGGAGGAGGAGGAAGGGGAGGGGGGTAGAGAGAAGAGGAAAGGGAGGGGCTAAAGAGAGGAGGAAGGGGAGGAGGAGGAAGGGGAGGGGGGTAGAGAGAGGAGGAAAGGGAGGGGCTAGAGAGAGGAGGAAGGGGAGGAGGAGGAAGGGGAGGGGGGTAGAGAGAGGAGGAAAGGGAGGGGCTAAAGAGAGGAGGAAGGGGAGGAGGAGGAAGGGGAGGGGGGTAGAGAGAGGAGGAAAGGGAGGGGCTAGAGAGAGGAGGAAGGGGAGGAGGAGGAAGGGGAGGGGGGTAGAGAGAGGAGGAAAGGGAGGGGCTAAAGAGAGGAGGAAGGGGAGGAGGAGGAAGGGGAGGGGGGTAGAAAGAGGAGGAAAGGGAGGGGCTAGAGAGAGGAGGAAGGGGAGGAGGAGGAAGGGGAGGGGGGTAGAGAGAGGAGGAAAGGGAGGGGCTAAAGAGAGGAGGAAGGGGAGGAGGAGGAAGGGGAGGGGGGTAGAGAGAGGAGGAAAGGGAGGGGCTAAAGAGAGGAGGAAGGGGAGGAGGAGGAAGGGGAGGGGGGTAGAGAGAGAGAGAGAGAATGGTGCGTGTGGGAGAAAGAGAGAAAGAGAGAGAGAGAGAGAAAGAGAGAGAGAGAATGGTGCGTGTGGGAGAAAGAGAGAAAGAGAGAGAGAGAGAGAAAGAGAGAGAGAGGAAGAGGGAGAGAGGGGCATTACACACATCCAACCACACTACAGCCACACATGACACGCTGCTCAGGACGGGAGTCCAATGCCTCTACCGCCCCCCAGTGCACATCACACCGTACACTCCACTTTAAAACGGCCGCGTCCCCCAGGTTGACTCTGACGCCACCTAGTGCACTCTTAACCACATCATAATTAATTTCAGTCTCACACGCCTCACACACAATGTTCTTTCTCACAAGTGCGCATGCGCGCCCTCTCATACGGCCTACTCACTCATCACTCATCCTGCATCCGTTCAAGCTTTCAGCCAATACCATTGTAAACATTAGCCCACACCGCAACTCACACAGCTCATTCACCACAAACGACCATTCAGTTACACTGCAATATCGCCCCATTCACAACATACAGCATTAAACCCCCCAAACGAGCCACGACGAGCTATCGTTTGTAGCATGTAGCTAAGCGAGCCACGACGAGCTATTGTTTGTAGCCTAGCCGCGCGCTACGATACGCACGAGTTCTGACGAGAACGCGCTCTGTCCAGCACGAGCATGCACGCGCCCCTCCCTTTTACTAGCAGTTGAGTGACTCAATGGACGAGGCGCTCGCCTCCACGTACCATATCTAATATTAAAAAACCGTCTTCAGTCATATTTTAAGTGCCAATTTACAGATCTAATCCATATATATCACACAACGTTCAATCATAACCATAAGTCCTTTCACTCATACACAAACATCATACACCAACAAATGTTTAACCATAGCTTGCAACATTCGACTCCCCATTAAGTACTATCTTATGTTACAGCCTATCGCCGTCTAAATTTAACACGCCCGCCGTGCCCAAGGCTAAACCAGACCTATTTGTGCTCAATCTCTACTTTAGAAAATACGACGCACGGTGTGCTTAAGCCCTTACCTTAAGGCATACGACGCACACTTGTTTACCTTGCTTAACCTTGAGCACAAATCTAGACATGTTTCCTACTTACTCCCTTACCTTTTTGAATGTTCCGACTGCCAGCGGCGTCCCGTTTATTGTGCTAAAATTTTACTTTAAAATGTACCACGCACGGTGTGCTTTAGCCAATACTTTAAGGCATACGACGCACGGTGTGCTTATAATCCTGCTTTCAGGACATACAACGCACACTGAACCTAGAGCCGCCATCCTTTAGTCAGAACATTCAATTCAATATCTCTTTACAGTCATATCTTTAGCAACCCCCTTGTTGGTTCGAATAGAGCCCCCAAATATATCATCACACTCACCTCTTAGCAACTTCCTAGTCACTTGAAGACGATCGATCGATCAGTTGTTTCCCCCGTTGACCGTCGTGAAGAGAAAAAAAAAATAACTTTTCTTTGTTGTGATGACAAAACGAGCGCGCTGATTCTTGGCTACGGCACCACAATGAAGTGGATTCCCAGCTTAAATTCCCTATTACTACTTCTGCGTTGTGATTTAAACCTTTTTACAAGCTCTTGGAATCCACTCTTGTCAAATGCAGATAACCACTGTTTTTAACCTGGTTACTGCTTACCCAGAGAGAAAATACGGCGCTGCCGTTTGAAATGAAGCGAGATCTGAGCAGTTTGAAAAGAACCCGTTTTTAATGAAAATGGATTTCAATCAGATGTTACAAAAAGAAATATGTGCAATGAACCTACGAGAAGCATCCAATATGCCGGAAGATCGTAGAAATTCAGACTAAATTCTCAATAAAAAAGCTTGTCTATAAACATTCTCGCGTCTCGGCTTCGATCTCGATCTCCTGCGTCGATCTCTTCTCCTCGCTGGGTTCTAGTGGAGAAAAAGGGTGTGTTTGTTGCTTCCTGGGTCTCTGGGTTGGTTGTGTGTCTCTCCTGGCGAGGAGTTTTGGCTATATCCAATTTAGGCTCCGCCTCTAATTTTACGGCAAGCGGGCGTTTCCAAAACTCGCCTCGAGCGTTCCTATTGGAGAACACTTATTCTCAGCTCTCATTGGCTAACTCCCTACCGTGACGTTTTGCACTTATTTAGGTCACGATGTGGATTCAACTGGTCTGTCCTTTGATCAACTGATCCTTTGTTTCAGAAGAGACTGTCTGGCGTCTCTCAAGGCAGTTTCTTTGTATTCAATTTGGTTGGACCATTTGCCTAGAGCTCTGGGTAAAATCACCCATGTTTATTAACTTTCCCAGGAAGTTCAAACGAGACTATCTCTCACTCAATCAGCAGCTGCCTGCTTCAACACCCTTTTTAGGAGTCTTGAGCCACGCAGCTGCGTTTTCAAATCAGCGATGCGTCTCGTTTCTTTTGTTGATAGAGGCAGAGGAGCCAGGAAGAATAGTGAATGCATTTTACCTGTCGGTGTTTCTGCCATTCTGAGATCCAAGGTGTACAGTACAATAAATACAGTTTGAATGGAAATCTACCACACACGCACGCTGTGCACGCTCACACACGAGCAGCCACTTAACACTTTAACATGAGCGGGCACACACTCATGTCGCACACACGCACACTTATGGCCAAAGGAAAGGACACTTTAAATTAGAATAACAGGAACAGTGTATTGCACTACCAAAGCTAACTAGCATGTCCCATATGCTCTGTAAATAACTATGTACAGATACCGAGATGTCACTCCATGTTACCTGTTACCTGTTTACTGCACAATGTTGTTTTTTCATTTGATTCTACTATATGTTGTACCACTGTATTGCACATCGTTGCGGGCAAGACCACCCGCATTTCATTGTATACCTGTATGCCGTGACAATTAAAACTCTTGACTTGACTTGTGAAGAAGGCACGACAACGCCTCTACTTCCTCAGGCGCCTAAGGAAGTTCCAAGTCAGTCAGAAGATCCTTAAGAACTTCTACTCATGTACAATAGAGAGCATCCTGACTGGCAACATCACCTCCTGGTTTGGGAATAGCACTGCACAAGACCGAAGCAGACTACAAAGAGTGACACGTTCAGCCGAACGCACAATTGGAGGGGGGCTCCCCACCCTCCAGAACATTTACAACAAGCGGTGCAGGGGCAAGGCTAAGAGAATCATTAAAGACTCCAGTCACCCGAACAACTGCCTCTTTGAACTGCTGCGGTCAGGCAAGAGATACCGGAGTCTCAAGGCGAGCACAGAAAGACTCAGAAGAAGCTTCTATCCCCAGGCCATCAGGCTGCTAAACGAACAATGAACACTACACAACAACAACCATCAAACGCACATAGCACACACATCCACACGCACACACTCACTTTAAACAAACACACTGTAGCACCCACTCCACACACTTTATAGCACACACTCACTTTAAACAAACACACTGTAGCACCCACTCCACACACTTTATATTTATTGATGAAGGATTGCACTACAACTCGTACACCTTACTGTAAATTGTACCTAAATTGTACCTCATCCCATTTCTGCTTGCACTATATAGTATTGTACATTAGTACACTGCATAGTATTGTATATTATATGGTAACTCAGTTACGTCTATTCTGCATCGAACATTGTACATATGTCTATACTGAACACTGTGACCTCATTTTCTACTTCTAAATTACATGCTATACTATGTTATTTGATACTATCTTGTCTAGCACAGTCTCTGGAGCGTAACAGTAAGAAGCATTTTGTATGAAAGTATTCTGTACTTCTGTATGACAACTATTAAAGAAACTTGAAACTTGGAGAGACCCCGGAGCGCAAGAGACCCAAGAGCGCGCACCCGAGACAGACCTCGGCGCGCAACCAAGAGAAGAGTACCGCGCTCAAGAGATGGACCTCGGGGCGCGGGAGAAATCAAGAAGCAGCGCTCAAGAGATGGACCTCGGAGCGCGCCAAGAGAACAGGTCTCCACCAAGCCCTGTCAGCGCCCGATCACCTCCATCAGTGTCATCCCCTGACCAGAGACTAGCGCAAGCCTTCATCGCCACGCTGACAGCTTCAACCGAAAGAGACCGTATCCAGGGTGAGCGCGACCGTCTTCAAACACATACACTTAGTGAGCGCGAACACTCTGCAGCGGAACGAGAGCGCCTCCAAGCGCAACAACAGAACGAAAGAGAACGCATCCAACTGGAAGAGAGTCGCCTCCAGGCTGACGTAGCGATGACTATCAGACTGGAAGAGAGGCGCCTCCAGGTTGAAGAGAACATACAGCGAGACCGCACCAACGCGCAACGCGATGCACAGCGCGACGCCGCCAACGCGCAACGCGATGCACAGCGCGCCGCCGCCAATGCACAGCGCGAGATGGAAAGAGACCGGCTGCAGGCGCAGACGGTGGAGCAACTACTCCAGAGGGTGACCCCTCACTCCTCCACCCGGAGCTCCCGGAGATCATCACGACACGGGTCGAGGGCACCTTCCCCTCCCCGACCAGTCTATACGGGACCCAGCCAACAGGAAGAACCTGTCTACGTCGCCGAGCCCCCTCCTCGACCGGCCTATACGGGACCCAGCCAACAGGAAGAACCTGTCTACGTCGCCGAGCCCCCTCCTCGACCGGTCTATACGGGACCCAGCCAACGGGAAGATCCCGCCTACGTCGCCGAGAAACTAACTAAGAGACTCCAGGACCTAGCGGAGGACGGGGGAGGACATCAAGCCCACCGGCACGAACCGATCTTGGACCAGGAGGCCCAGTACAGCCCCGACCCCAGCCCCGAGCCACTGCGTTACGAACCCCCGACCCAACCCAGGGTTGAGTTTAATACACAGTCAGCACCGAGGAGCAGCACCTGGGGGCCCGGCCTCTGGTACCCACCCAGCACTAACCCACGACCACCCGTACGGGGAGACTCGCCCAGGAGGCCTCTCCCCCTACGCTCATCGGTGTCCCAGCCATCCATGGCGTCTTACCTTGGAACACAGACGTTCCCAGACTTTACGCGCGAGGACAGAGCACAGTACACAGAATTACGCATGTGTTTAGAGACTATAATGTCCGATGTCCACGACGAGTCTTATAAATATGCCATCCTCCTCAAGCATCTCAAGGTGCCCAGAGCGCATAACATAGCGCTGGCATATTCGAACTCAAGAACCCCCTACTCAGATGCTCTGGTGGCCCTCGACGCGCGCTATGGACGCATATGGGATTACGTGATCCAAGAAATACGAGATATCGACCGCCTCCCCCCAGCCAAAGACAATAGAGCACTCGATGACCTTTCTATCAAGGTACAATCCCTCGTGGGGATGCTGGGGTCACAAAAGGAGAAGGGGAGATATGAACTGTATGCAAATTCGAACGTGGAGCGGATACTGGAGAAGCTCCCTCCAGCCCGTCAAGAGCGTTTTCGGCGGCAGAGAGACCACAGTGACCCCAACGGCCCAGAACCATCCCTCCTAGACCTGGCTGATTTCCTCGCCAGGGAGGTCAGCAGTCTACGATTGGACACATTCGTGTGGAGTGGCTCTGACCCTAGAGATGGACCGAGAAGGTTCAACGACAACCGCCGGTCCGTGACCGTGATGCACCAGGCCGAGGTTGTGTCACGGCACACGAGCCACAACCCCCAAAAGGAGAAGTGGAAGGCTGTCTGTCAGTACTGTGACAGTGAACACCAGCTGTCACAGTGCGACGCCTTCAAAGACTTAACCACAGCCGAAATAGGTCAGTGGCTTAAGGACAAACGCAGCTGCTTCCGCTGCGCGCGCGGCCACATGGCAGCCGATTGCCGCCTGAAGAAAAGATGCGGCAAGTGTGACGGCGCCCATCTAGAAGTCCTGCATGAGAGCAACAAGCGTTCGCCAGGAATCCAAAGTAGGCCCGTCACGGTGATGTACCAGGCCGAGGCGGTGTCACCACCAACCCGTCCTGAAACCACCCCCTGGTGTCCCGACTGTTGCAGCAGACACAGGGACCCACGGCCCCACCCGTATTACCACGAGTCGGCGCCACCACCGCCGAGTTACAACTCCCCCGCCAGAGAGGAATGGGAGATCGCATGTACCTACTGCGACGGCGGACACTGGCTGGCACAGTGCGACGAATACAAAACACTGAACCCCGCCAACATTGATCAGTGGCGTGAGGCGGACCAGGCGGGCGCCGCTCACCGCGCATCACTGTGCGGGGCCCACAAGCGAAGATTAGCCCGACAAGGCAACCGACCAACAGGAGTGCTCCACATAGACCCCAAGTATAGCGGGACCCCCCAAGTGCTCATTAAAGTGGTCAGAGTGCTCCTGAGCTACGAGGACAAGGTCCTGGACACTTACGCCGTCCTCGACGATGGGTCTGAAAAGACTCTCCTCCTCGCTTCCGCCGCAGCCCAGTTGGGCCTGCGGGGTACCAAAGAAACAATGACAATCCGTACTATTCAGCGAGACCTGAAAACCATAAAGGGCAAGGACGTCTCATTCACAATAGCAGCGGTTGGGCAGCCCGCGAAGCGGTACAGCATCACTAAGGCATTTACAGGCCATGACATAGGTCTGTCAAGCTACAACTACCCCATCCCACAGCTGATGGCGAAGTACGCGCACCTACGCAGACTACCTATACCGCTCATCGACGGCGCCACACCAACCCTGCTCATAGGCTCCGACCACGCGGACCTCATTGTCCCAATCGAGGCGGCCCACATCGGACCCAAAGGGTGCCCAGTCGCGGTCAAGACCCGCCTGGGCTGGACGCTGCAAGGCCCGCTCTCCGGGACCTCCAACCAACCCACGTCTACACGCTGCCTGTACACAAAGGTGAGCGACACAGGCCACCCTCTCGTACAGCCCGTTGAGAGGCTATTGACATTAGACGAGAGGCCTGTGAGAGAACAATGGACCAAAGAAAAGGGAGTTCCGAACTCCACCCCCCTCAGCTGCACGCCAAGCGACGTAGCTGACCTCGAACCCAGCACCCCACACTACCTCTTGAGGGGGCGGCCGGACCCGGCCCCTCCTCAGACGGGGTACCGAAAGAACAAGAGGAACGGACGGAGGAGGTGGAGACACAACCAAGCACAGATCGACAAGTCTTGGGCCTGCTTCCTCCCAAGCTACCTACCATCACGTCCAGCCCGTCAGAAGTGGGTAAAGGACAGGGACAACCTGAAGGTGGACACAGTCGTTATGATCATAGACCAGTCACTACCCGAGCTACGTGGCCGGCTGGCCGCGTAAGCAAAGTGATCACTGGTGCCGATGGGAAGGTCAGAGCGGCAGAAGTCATAGTCCAAGGGCGGAACTACACCCGGCCCTTGTGGAAGCTGATAGAGTTGCCAGAGCTCCCTGACCCCCCTGATGACGACCATGACCCACTGACTTTGTAGATTGACCTATTCCTCACAACAAATATTGATCAGTTGACTGGACTATTAATCTGTCTCCCTTAACTAATTAGGTGCGGACTAATTAGGAGGCGGCTGTTGTGAAGGGCCAGATTAAAGCTGAGAATCTACATTTATTGTTTTATATACATTGTATATTATTTATATATACACGGTATATCCCTTTAAGCCTGCGTTCGAATCATAGTAATATTCGCTTTCCTTATTGGATAACGCCCTCGGCGCCAGACCGCAAGCCCCCAAAGTCAGGTTCAAAGACGACATGTCGCAACATGCCCGGAGACAGCGTATTGATTCGAGACGAGAACTGAGGTTCGGGACTAGATAACCACTTAAGTATATATGCTGCGGCAGGTGCGAACAGTAGCTGTTCATCAAGTTCATCCCGATTCAACATGTAGTGAAGTGAGCAGCAGTGCGTCTAACAGAGCGTTGAGAACCATGTGCGAATGGAATAGTAAAGTGTCATATTTAATGCAGTAACGTCAAGTTCGACTTAGTTTAATGTGAAGTAAATAGTTGTTAATTTATTGTGTATCGTGCCAACCACAGTTCGTTCGTGTGTAGCATTACCCAGCGGTTTGTTCGTTTTAGCTAGTGGACCTTAGCGTGGACTAAATACATTGATGCCAGCACACGAGGAGGCCTAGTCGGAGAACCTGCTGGACATGTGCACAGGAGAACCAGCGGCGGCGATTGCAGAACCATTACTGGTTGGATTATATTGATTGTGGAACGTATTACCCGGAGAAGCGCATCGTTAATCTCCACTGTCGTTTGGGATTTAACCTCGTGAGGATTTACATTCGGGCTGGCCTCATGGACCGAGGCTAGCTGGCTATCATCGTTGCTATCGTGCAATTGGATTACAGTTATTGCTTTTGTTGCTGAGCTTTGGATTACAAGGACTGGCTTCTGTACGTGAATTCCCTTTTTCAATTGATCAGACTGAGTATCCGAACATTCCTCTATCCTCCAGACCTTACAACTCTGGGAGGAACCCAGTGTCTCCAGGCGGTACCAGCGTTGCCCTCTATAATTGCTATTATACGGCAGGTGGCGTCAGCCTAGTACCCATCGTAGGAATCATTCTATTCCCAGTGACTTATGCTACTGACTGACTTTATGCATTCTTCGCCATACAAGCGCAACCCTAATTCTCATTCTGTAACCTAATGTTGCATAATAATAAATACCCTCAAATACTATTTCTTTGTCAATGCCGTGTTATTATGAGTGTCCACCATATATTCGATGTACTGTCTGGCCAGTAATTAAAGTACATACCTAGCAGTGGTTTAATCTATCACAATCTTTAATACAGTCAGGGTTTTGTAACCCCTCAGTTACATTAACTATATTCATAGGACATACCTGACTCCTATAAGACTGAACAGAATGGGTCTTAAACAAGACTCCAGATGCTCCTTATGTACAAATGGGGATGAGGGTACATTTATGCACATGTACTGGGATTGCCCACCAGTTAAGATATTCTGGAAAGAAGTGACCCAGCAATTATCAAATCTCTTAACTCTGAATATACCTGTACACCCCTCTGTATTACTGTTGAATGATGTTTTCGAGTTTGCAGTCCCTACACAGCTAAAGAGATTGGTTTTATCTGGTATCACAGCGGCTAAAAAGCTGATAGCATCACGATGGTTTCAACCGGAAAAAATTTGCCGGAAGGTCTGGATTCTTACATATCTCGAAGTGATTTATCTAGAAATATCTACAGCAAGAATTTTGGGTCTCAGTGAATCCAAAATTACAAGGTGGTTAGAAGTGGTGGAGAGAATAAAAACTAGCATTTGAATGGTAGTGCCTGGTTAGGAGCGAATGATGATGGATGGATTATCTAAGGGGGGGGGCCCGGGGGGGGGGGGGGGGGAGCGAGCGAGAGCATATGTGTATAGGGTATTAGATAGCAAGTATTAGGTGTATACCTTGTATATTACATTTATTTAAATGGTAATTTCATTGGATGTGCACTGTTAATTAATGCTTGTATATCTAATTGTATGTTGTTATGTTTATGTTTATGTGTTTAAAAAATTATAAAAAAAAGATATATAAAAAAAAAGAAAAATGGTGCCAGATGCGATCCGAACGTCTGGAATTACCGCCACAACAGTAGCATCAGTAACATCAGCAATGAATGCTGCTCCGGTAGCGAAAACCCTATTGCCAGATGTACACAGGCTGTTGAAATTGTTTTATACAATTCCTGTGTCAACTGCCAGCGCCGAGAGGTCATTCTCAACCCTTCGTCGGATGAAGACTTATCTAAGGTCAAGAATGACTCAAAGGAGACTCAATGACTTGATGTGCAGCCACACACATAGGGATGCTTTGGCCAATGTGGATGTTCTCACCATTCCCAGGGACTTCATCCAGCACAACGAGAGACGGAGGAACTTCTTTGGGAATGTTTAAGATGGGTGGTAAGTGTTGACATTTTAAAATCCTATGCAACTGGTCTTGACGTGTCAAATTATTTACACTTTCTAATCATACTGGTTAAGTAATGCATATTACGATACTATTTGATTATGACTAAAGTGTAGGCTACTGTATAATCAATAAACTAATGCGTTACGAGCAGGGGCGTATCTCCCGCGGGGGACATTGGAATGGGTCCCCCCCATTTTTTCAGAATTCAGTTATGTCCCCCCCCCTTCTGACTACCTGTCCTATTATTATGCAAAGAGGAGTAGATGGGGGTCGCATTCTTGCCCTTGCCTAGAGCTAAACCAGCAGCAGTGACGACACCAGCAGTGTGTGTGTGTGCAGTGGTGTGTTCCTGAAATCAACTGGGAGTGCACTCGCTATTTGCATATCAATAGCACCGGTCGTCAGGTGTGTTAAATACGACCGGCGCTATTGATATGCAAATAGCGAGTACTTATCTGGGCTTGCACTTAGTAGTTAGGAGCACTTAGGAGTTCAAAAGTGCGTTCATTCTCAGCACTCTGTTATAACGGCGTTCAAAGATGTGCCAGATTTCATATGTATTTCAGCCGAAAACCCAGTTAAAATACACCGTAAACAGGCTTTAAAATTATGTGGAAAACCAACCGATCTGGCAACGCGCCTGTCAACCCCTGCTACGTCATCAGACTCATCACAACAACAGCTGAATCTGCGTCTGCGAGCAGAAGCTGAGCACTGCGCAGCAGCAGGTCGAGAGCAGCACTCGCTCAGAGTCAGACTCTACCTCTTGACGTCGGTGCTTGGGGATTTAAAATAGTTTAACGTTAAAGTCAGTACTGACTCAGACGGAAACAATCTAACGTTTGTCTGTAAACTTTGTCCACCCGGTTTGAAGAAGCAAGTCCCCACATCGACGCGATCGCGACGACGTCGACAGCAACATTGAGAATATGCAAACGTCCTGTTTTAGTTTTCATAATAAAGACAATTCAAGCAAAGTTGTTCCTCATGTTTTTGAAAATATACTGTAGAGATGAAAGCTGCAGTGTGGACTGAATGCGCGGTGGCAAAGCGTTATGGAAATGCCAGTATTCTGATTGCTGTCTGTGTGGTTCAATATTTAAAAAAAATAATAGTTTGCAGCAACGTATTGAAAAAAGAACTAACAAAATGGGCCGTTCAATATCTCCTTTAAATATGTTCGAAATGTCAAACAGACCTGGGTACCTACAGGCTACAGTCTATCACTACTTTTGGGAATCTAAGTGTTTATCCAGGTTCTGGGGCCAAGTGATTGATTGATTGAACACTTTATTAACATATTGCAGAATGGGTACAGTATAGTACAGCTCAGTCATGAATTGAAAATGGGGGACCCTGATGTAAACAAGACGAAAGTCTTTCTCTGGTCTGCATCCCCTTAACAATTGTATGTATTGAGCTGTACTGTATCAGGGTCCCCCATTTTCAATTAATCAGGACATACATGACATACAGATAGACAGTACTGCTACATCTATACATTTATGACATACCAGATTTGCAAATACAGTACTGTTTGTGATACAAAAAAGATACAAAAAATGCGGTATTGCACCCCTGGTATTTAAAAAAAAATCTAGGTAGAGAGGGGGGGGGGGGCCCCCCCCTAACCCCCGCCAGCGAAGTCACTCGTCACGCCCACAAATCTGTCCCCCGCACACCTGGAGAGAGAGTTACGCCACTGGTTACGAGCAGGGCCGGACTGGCCATCGGGAGCACCGGGAGTTCTCCCGGTGGCCTGACCTGGACAGATTAAAAAAAAAAAAAATTATATAATTAATTTTTTTTTTTTATTATTATTATTATTATAATATTTTTTGCCCACAGTCAGGCCACTGAACTTAGACGCCATTGTTTCTAGTTGCGGCGGTGCGATAGTTAGATAATAGGTGGGTGGGGTGGGGGGAACAACCAGGATTTCACTGTCTGCGACAGAGTTGGAGTAGTGTCTGACTCTCCCCCTCTCGCGGAGCATTCTCACACACACACAAATGGAGCCGTGCTGTGATTGGTGAATGTGATTGGTGGAGGCGGGACCAGGCCATACAACTGATTGACAGCGGAGACGGCGAATGGAATGGCAGAGATGGCACTCTCACGAGATAAAGCTGGGAACGAGGTTACACTGAGCCAGGTAGTGAAGTGGGGACTCGGGAGAGAGATAGAGCGAAAGTAACATTGATGTCAAGATGGACAGTGGAAGAAAGAGAAAGGGTGGATCAGAGAGGGAGAAAGCAAACAAAAGAAAGGCCCTTGCATCAGGAGATGCTGCTAAATCCGGGAACATTTATCAAATGTTTTCTTGCACCAAGCCCAAAGTCAAGGGACCAGGGCCCCGTTCCCCGTACCTGGATAACTGAGTTAGCCGGATAACTTTCGGTGAAGTCTGACTTAAGCCGGACTTTCCGGTTCCCCGTACCTGGATTGTCCAAATCACCATGACAACAGATCCAAAAGTTTGAGCCTGGTCGAAAGCAGGGTTTAAGTTCAAGTTAGCCGGATGAACCATCGCCACGCCCCCGCAAAGAAGTGACAGCCCGTTTCCTGAAATTATTCCCACAGTCTACAATCTGCATTATACCATTCTGAATTACGTTTTTGTGCTCCATTCTTCCAGAGGGGGCTTTTGAAATGTAAAATAGACCCAAAATGCTGATACTAAATTCACTTTGTCCTAAATAATGCACGTTATATATACCGTGGCGCTCGCTCGGTGCGATGTACACATTATGTGGTTATTTTAATTGTAACTGGGATTAAGATGTCTGATGAGATGCGCTGTTTGACGGATTTGAGAAATTGAATGAGCCGTTGACGTCACATTAATGAATGAGGATAAAGAGATAAAACTTCATTAAAAAAAAAAGAATATTCTAAACACGGGTCTCTCGTTCATTAATGTATAAACAATGAATTTATCCCATCTGGCACAGTGGCGCAGCGGTAGTGCTCAATCCTGGCAACCCAGCGACTGGTGTTCGAAACCCCGTGTTTCCAATATAATTTTTTGGAATATAAAATTCATGATTATACGCCAAAGTAGCCTGGTTTTAAGTTAAAATATTATAAATCTACATGCATTGAGGATGTCATTCTTCATATAGCTCTCAACGTGCACCAAATTGAATTATTCCTACATCGCAAAAAGAAGGGGAAGACTAGGTTTCGAACCCCGGTCGTCTGCGTGAAAGTCAAAAGAAGAACCCGTTACACCACAGTGGAGATAAGTAAAAGATTGACCATACATCAATCAATGGGAAGAGAGCCGTATCGTTATCCTGTATAACAGTTTAACTAATTATTTTCGCTAGCAAGATCTCATTTGATTATTCAATCCAGCAGGCAAGTTTAAAGAAATATAATCTGATTGATTGAGGTAATGAGGGACTTAAAATTAGCCTATAGATAACGCATTTAACTTGTCGGCGAGGCGATTGAGCCGTACTGCAATATGTCAATAAAGTTTTAAATCAATTAATCAATCAATGCCGCTAGAGAATCAGGATCTCTGCTATCGATACGTGCTGGCTTTTCAACTGGAGCGGCCGCGCGCACTTATCCTGGGTCTCAAGTCTGGCTTGAGTTAACGAGACTGAATCCACCTTCGAGGAACAGGAAAATCCCGGCTTCAAACATCGGGTTAACTGAATCTGGATAATGACATCTTGATCGACTTAGTTGAACCAGGTACGGGGAATAGGGCCCAGCAGGTTAGTCAGTGAGAAAAATAAACACGTGGATGTTAGCTTGATTGATTGATTGATTGATTGATTGATTGAAAAGTGTATTAACAGATTGCAGAATGGGTACAGTACAGTACAGTACAGCTCAATACATACAATTGTTTATTTGTTTATTGTTATTCGCACTTACAAATATACATTCTGGAATAAAATAAGTAAAAAGAAGAACAGTTAAAATGTGCAGGAAAGGTCAAAAAACCCAAGGGCTTATAAGCGACCTCCCCTCTTAAACCTATATAGGATAACTACACAAAAACAATCCCTCCCGTCCCCCCCGTCCCCACATTATGCACAAACACATGTGCATATCCCTCTCTCATACACACAGATACATACAATACAGCATTATATATTATATTATAATGTTGGGTAAAAGATTTTAAAATACTTTACACAAATACACATGGATACTATAGACTACAATTGTTAAGGGGATGCAGACCAGAGAAAGACTTTCGTCTTGTTTACATCAGGGTCCCCCATTTTCAATTCATCATAACATATAAGACATACATGACATACAGATAGACAGTACTGCTACATCTATACATTTATGACATATCAGATTTGCAAATACAGTACTGTTTGTGATACAAAAGTGTCCAGAAAAAGAGTGTATATACATTTGACGTAGAAACTGTACATTGAGGGAGGTTGGGTAGGTGGGGTGGGGTTGGATGGCTGGGTGGGGGCTGTACATTGGAGGTGGGGGGGGGGTTGGGTAGGGGGGGGACACACATTGTACACTGTACATTGGAATACTGACAAAGCCATACTTGGTAATTTACTGTACAACTAGGTTAGGACATTTGTAGGGGCCAGTTTCGAATTGCAGTCTCCCGTAGGTGTTTTTTGAGAGTGTTTTTGAAAGTGGGTAGTGATTCACATTCCTTTACTCTTTTTTGAAAAGAGTTATTATTATTAAGAGTATATATTATTATTTGGTGGATTATATTAATATGTACTGTTGGTCTGTGGTAATTCCATGTACGAATAAATAAATAAATTATGATGATGATGAATATGGTATTGTGCTCTTGCTCTGTTTGAATAGGTGGAGAGAGTGGTTAACTGTATTATAATAGTAAATAGACAAATATGTTGTGCTCTTGCTTTTTTCTTTTTGAAGGTGGAGAGAGTAGCATTGCTAGTGCCACAACAGTTTTATTTGAGGTTCATAACAGTACATTGTACTAAGCAATTGTTGGCTCATTAGTTTGTGATTCACATGCACTAAAATTCACCAGAATGCAGGAAATTAAGTCTTTGTAACAAAAAAAATCCTGGTGGGGGACCCCCAGACCCCCCGCTTAAAAAGTGGCCTGACTGGGGCTATATTTCGCGCTATATCTCCCGGTATGAATTATTTCCCCAGTCCGGCCCTGGTTACGAGCATGTGACTTGGTTTGGGCAGGGGGGAGCAACGTCACGTAATTTTTGGCCCTACCCATTCGAAATGCGTTCCGCGGCCCATGCCTCTACTACTTAGAGGAGGCTCTTGTGAGGAGCAGATAAATCAAACCTAGCAAAGAACTGATTTGTCTAGTTTACATTTATCCCAAAATCGAGGAAACAGTCAGTAAGAGATTTAATACCGTTACAAAGGCCCCTTGTGTTACCATTGTACATCTGTCCTTCAACATCTTCCTTGTATTTAAACATATCCTGTTTTATTATAGCTTTCAGCTCCCTTTGAGCAATTGTAATCTTATCTTTTTCACCACGAAATAATGCAGTTGTCTTCCTATTATACTTGTCCTATATTGCTATTTTATTTTCATTGTACTGTACTTGTGCTATACAATGACAATACATTTTAATCTAATCTCATTTATCTATTTATTTATTTGCATTTATTTAGTTTTAACCTTTATTTAACCAGGCAGGTCAATTAAGAACAAACTCGTATTTACAATGATGGCCGGTGAGAGGACAAAAGGGCCTCTTAAAGGGTAACAGGGAAAATAGGACAAATAAATAAAATAAAATAGAATAAAATAAAATAGAAAAGAGACAGACTTTTTACTAGTCCTGGTCGTTCAGGCAAATGACTGGTCCTAGTCATTTACAGTAGACAAATGACTAGTCCTGGTCAGGCAGAGCCACCAAATATGGAATGGCCTACTTATTTTTACTTTTAAAATAATACATGTGAGCTCATTTCATTTAAAATATAGTGTTTTTAAGTAATGAGAGCTTAACAGCCCATTGGTTCACACTGAATGACCACAATTGGTTATTTGTAATTGACGCTTATAATAATAACTATCTGGAACTTATGAGCAGAAGGCAAAATACAAGTAGAAAGGAGCAAACATCAGCATCTGACCTAGATTATGTTGGTTTAAAAAAATATATAAATTCTATATGGAGCCTCTCCCCAGGGTGCATGTAATATTTCAGATTCTCTTACAAACGTATTTATGTCTTTCATTAGCCAGTGTAGGGTTAAACCCATTTAATTAGTACACTCTTATGGGAGAGAAAATTGAAAAACTAAGATTTAATTTCATGTCTCTCTATTTTCAGGGGATCGTCAGTGTCTCCAGTGCCCTTGCACTATCACTTGTCACGCATAAAGCAATTACAATCAGCGCCTAGATGGGACGTGTCATCAGAGATCCCATTACCGACATCCCCTGACCTTATTTACACCGTCTTACTTCCAAATGTGGAGCTCTGTGTTTTATGAGTTGTGAAGGTTACTTGATTAAAGGAGATGATCAACGCGCGTATCATTTTAGATCTTGAGCTCAATCCATTATTCAAGCAACATCGTACGGAAGAGAAGAAGAAAAAACTGAAAGGAAAATGTAATTCTACTGTTTGTACGAAAGACAAGGTATATCGTTCTACTGTATGTATGTAAGAAAAGGTACATCGCTCTACTGTATACATAAGACAAGGTTCATTGTCCTACTGTATGTACGTATGACAAAGTACAGTACATCACTCTACTGTATGTATGTAAGACAAGGTACAGTACATCACTCTACTGTATGCAGGGCCGGATTACCGACCGGGCCGCGGGCCGACCGGGCCGCGGCCCGTGGGCCTCGAGTGATGAGGGGCCTCCAAAAAAAATATATATTTATTTTTTATTTTTTATTTTTTATTTTTTATTTTTTATTTTTTATTTTTTATTTTTTATTTTTTATTTTTTATTTTTTATTTTTTATTTTTTATTTTTTATTTTTTTGGAGACCCCTCGTCACTAGAGGCCCCAAATAATTTATATATTTTTTTTAACTTTAATTTTTTTTTTTGAGGCCACTCGTCACTAGAGGCCTTTTGGAGGCCCCTCGTCACTAGAGGCCCCAAATTATTATTATTATTTTTTTTACTTTTATTTTCTTTTCTTTTGGAGGCCCCTCGTCACTAGAGGCCCCAAATATTTGTTTATTTTTTTTTTACTTTTATTTTAAACATTTTTGGAGGCCCCTCGTCACCCCACATTTAATTTTTTTTTTCTTATTTTGGAGATCGATGTCATACTGTGACACTGAATGATTGGCACTGACTGACGCTCTCTGATTGGCCACTGACATGTTTGCCCAATCGCGTGACGAGCTGTGTCTTTGCCCATTTCCTCGTCAAACAGCCTGCAAACTACCTGGCGTTCTATCGCCATGCTCTAAGACAAACTCTAACCTTAACCAACTTCGAAAGAGTGCCTAAGCTTAACCGTCGAAAGAACTTGCCGTCAGCCCGTCACGCTCTAAGACAAACTCTAACTAGGGATGTCCCGATCGCCTTTTTTTGCTTCCGATCCGATCCCGAGCATGTGATTTTAAATATCTATCGATCCGATCGTTTCCGATCCGATCTTTCACATTAGTAATCAATTTTGACGCATTTTTGTCAGAAACTGGCAGAGTGAGACAAGCCCATCTGTTGCCTATAATAGTCCGGGGGCGCGAGCGCGGAGGCGTTTGTTATTACATTCACCCTGAGAAATGTGCTTCTGCTTCATATGAGAAATATTAAAAGTTTCAATATATGTTTGCACATTAGTATACATTCAGTGTTCGACTTACGTAATGGTCTGAAACGCCGACGATAAACCTCAGTCACGTAACGTTATCCTCCAGGTGAAAATTTAGTCTGAAAACTTCGCCTCCAGCCTGCTGCTTCATGAGTTTTTCCTCCACGCGGAATCTCCTCCTTGCAAACATTGCAACTGGCTTGACTTTATATTTTAAAATGCTTAGTACCAAACCTCTGACATTAAGTCTAGCTGCTCAAGTCAGTGGATATTAACCGTGTTTCGGGAGCGACGTGTTGTTGTTGTGGTCGCGTGTAGCGTGTAGCGTCTAAATTAAAGGGAATGTTTGTTGCAACGGTGAAAATTAAAGGGGAATGTGTTTGTTGTGGATAATTATTCTGCTCTGTGTGACAATAAATACATTAATGATGATATATTATATGTAATTTAAAACCAAAACTAAGGCCTCCGTATGAGTTTAAGACGTGGACATGGTCATGTTTGTTGAATAAATTTTTTCTTTTTTTGACTGCCGATTTTTATTATTATTTTTTCCCGATCCCCGATACTCTGAAAAGCACGTGATCGACGCCGATTCCGATCACGTGATCGGATCGGGACATCCCTAACTCTAACCTTAACCAACTTCGAAAGAGTGCCTAAGCTTAACCAGTGTAGAAACAGGCATCGGCCAATCAGAGAGCGTCTTGCCAGAAATGCGGCTAGGTTTAGAAATAACGCGACTAGGGGCCTCCACACTACACACTAGTACTAGTACTAAATACCTATATGTCCCTATGCCATAAATGTCATGTATGTTGTGTATGTCATAAATGTCTATATGAATTGAAAATGGGGGACCCTGATGTAAACAAGACAAACGTCTTTCTCAGGTCTGCATCCCCTGCCTTAATAATTGTGTGTATTGAGCCGTACTGTATTGTACCCATTCTGCAATCTGTTAAATAAAGTTTTCATTCATTCATTCAGTAAAAGAAATAAAAGAGATACGAAAATTAGAAATATAGGCCTCTCTCTTATACATGCCTCCTCCTAATACAAGCCTGGTATCCACTACAGTTGAAACAAATACAAGCCGGGGTTACTATTAGAGGAATTACGGTATTCTATATATTTTTTAAAGTGACATATAAAAACGCCACTGTGCGTGCGTGCACGTGTGTGTGGGGGGGCCTCCACAATAATCTGGCCCAGGGGCCTCTGAAGTCTTAATCTGGCCTTGACTGTATGTACGTAAGACAAGGTACATCGCTCTACTGTTTGTACGTAAGACAAGGTACATTGCTCTACTGTTTGTACGTAAGACAAGGTACATTGCTCTACTGTTTGTACGTAAGACAAGGTGCATTGCTCTACTGTTTGTACGTAAGACAAGGTACATCGCTCTACTGTTTGTACGTAAGACAAGGTACATCGCTCTACTGTGTGTACGTAAGACAAGGTACATCGCTCTACTGTTTGTACGTAAGACAAGGTACATCGCTCTACTGTGTGTACGTAAGACAAGGTACATCATGCTACTGTGTGGATGTACAATGAGGATGAGGTACATCATGCTACTGTGTGGATGTACGATGAGGTACATCATGCTACTGTCATAGGCAGAGTTTGAACTTGACGCCAGGGGGTGCGACTGCTTGGCGAACTATACCCGCGCGCACGTGTGTGTGCTGCTGTATGTTTTTACAATGCCCTAACCCCTAATTTTTTATTTTATTTAGGTAGTACAGCAGCACACACACACACTCACACACACAGCACTACGGGGATCATTTTTAACTGACTTACTCTTAATCATTGACAAAGTGACAAAGATAAAGAAGGAAATACTAAAATAAAAAGACCACAACAAGTATATTGCTGCTCCACTAGACCACTTTACTGTACCAAACATGACATACAAAAATAACAAAATACTGTGCAACACTCTGCCAAGCGCACAGCCGCGCACACGTATGCATACAGTAGGTTGTCAAAGGCTGTACAAACAAAAGTTCACATTTTCTAATAACAGCATTATTAGACATGCCAATCCAACGAAAGATGTGCTGGTCGCGCTGGAGAAAAGAAAAGAAAAAGATGTTGCGTTTGTCTTTTACGTGTTATTTGTTATTCTAAGATGCTAATTCATCTGTATCTGGATAACCAATGAACGGATTCTGTCGGGGCAGGTAGCGTTATTTCGGGGAAATTGATATCTATAGTCTGGTATATTTTTCGTCCATGAAAAATGGATGCTCTAATTATTATTATTCATAGAGACTCGAGCAATAATAATTATTACAGCCTCCATTTTTCGTGGACGAAAAATATACCAGACTATAGATATCAATTTTCCCGAAATAACGCTACCTGCCTCGACAAAATCCGTGCATTGGTTATCCAGATACATTAATTATCATCTCAGAATAAGTGGCTTTGTACAAGCGTTACAATGTACTATCGCGCGGGGCATTCTGCTGCTGCTGCTGCGAATGGTGGTGCTTGGCCGCGCGTTAACCCTTTCACTGCCACACTACAGAAGGTTCGCCTTATAATGTGACATGATTACTACTATAAAATGAATGTATTGTAAAACAAAACATAATAGAATTCAGATTTGTTTTATACAATTATTATAATTTTATTAAAATAAAAATAATCTTGATTAAAAAAAAAAAAAAAAAAAAAAAAAAAACAATTTCACCCCCGGCCACCAGGGGGTGCAATGCACCCCCTGCACCCCCATAAACTCCGCCCATGGCTACTGTCTGTGTGTATGTACTGTACGATGAGGTACATCATGCTACTGTGTGTATGTACTGTACGATGAGGTACATCATGCTACTGTGTGGATGCAAGATAAGGTACTGTATGCATGTAAGATGAGGTACTCTACATCATGCTACTGTTTGTACATAAGACAAGGTACATCATCCTACTTATATTGTAACAAGCTTGAAATAATACATAAACCAGAAATAAAGATGAGAGAACATGCTGTATTAAATAAAAGGAGCAAACAAATGGGGCCTCACATTGCAACACAAAACAAAACAATATCAAGCCATAATATTAACTATTAACAGTCAGAATTGCAGTCCATTAATAAAAATAAATCCACAGGCCTACCAGTCCTTGCAGTATTGCTCTTTAGAGCCAATAGTGTCAAACGATCCCATGTCGATCCACATTCCAAAAAACATATTGGGCCCACACATTTCATATTGTTTTCTTACATTGATATTTTCCTCTTGGTGAACACATTACAATATCTCGTTAGATGTTCCCAGATTTCCTTCGGCCAATCCTCCTTCCAATTGCTGCTTCCAGCAGTTGGAACGAGATCTATGCAAAACACAACATTTACAAATGGATCCCCTCACTATTTTTAAGAACTCTATCACAGTGTTGTTTACACACACCTGCAACTGTCTCCCAGTCTTTTAACTGACATGTAAATTGTCTGTTCTGCCTTACATACAGTATTGTAATTGTATTTGGTTGTTTGTTTGGTGTTTTAATTATTTCCTGTATCTTTGTGAATAATGTATCATCTGTGTCCAATAATCGTATCTTGATTGTTCTATTTTTTATTATAAACATTTTTGTTAACCTTTGAGAGGCCCGTTTGTCCTCTCGCCAGGCCGTCATTGTAATTAAGAATTGTTCTTAATTAATTGACCTGCCTGGTTAAATAAAGGTTAAATAAATTAACGTAAGACAAGGTACATCGTCCTACTGTATGTGCACACAAATAAGAAACCAAGGTCATAGAGTACATGATGTCTACCTCACAACAGTCACGTCATCTGTTGTGACAGGGTTCTGTCAGGCAGGATTAGACATGTTTACACTGCTATACAATACGTACCTTTACTGGTAATGTTAGGCAGCAGCCAAGATGGAATTCTGAAAATATTACAGAATTATGCCAGGGATACATTGTTAGGACACAAGTTATCTAATAACACTGATATGGTAATACAGATTTGTTGAATTAAAATGTATTTGTAATTCTGAGGAGTTTACTTTTAGTCAGAGTTCATCAGAGAGATAAAAGTGTGGTTGTGTGTTGAAGGTGACGTTGCATATTGGTAAAATGTTAGCGGGTAATGACTGATGAGGGGTCTGCATGCCAGTGTGGAGGACAGGGGGATTCGATTAGTCCTAGTGAGGGTGAGGGGCACCAATCTAAAATCTTGCCTAGGGCCCTAGGGCACCAAACGCAGCAGGGACAGCCCCCCGCTACGCTACCTATGTCATTACACCACACAGTATTATGGAAATATTAATTATTTCCAGTGCAGTCAGGGGGGGGGGGGGTGGGGGGGGGGGGAATCGCCAAGAGCAATTTGGGATTATCAAGCTATCAAGCTATCAAGCTCTCAGAACAACTCTGCGACATCTTTGACATGCCCAAACTTTTGTTTTTCCACTATTTGGACCTTTCACATTGCCGCATCCATTATTGAGGCACATAAATAATTGTACAGCCAGAAAGAGAGATTTATGATGAATAATTCCAGTTCAGCTGTGAAGCTGTTTCGTGTTATGTCCCCCATTGAAGTTGCGTGTGAAAATGAATGAATAAATTGATGTTTTGAGGGGGTAACTCAGGTCTTCTGTGTTGGTGAAATGACGGCACTGTGGTAGCTTCTCTGTCTCCGGTATATTCCAGGGCCTGTCTCTCCTGGCCCCCTGACCGGGTGTGACACTGCCTGGTTCACACCCTGCTGCTTTCAATCTAATAGAGTAGGACCTTGTCTCTCGGAACCCTCCATGTACAGTACGGTTGGTCACACGAACCATGTGTATGTGCTCATGTATACGTTTTATTTCTAAAGCACATTTAAAACAACTGTAGTTGCACAAAAGTGCTGTACATATAAATAAGTTAAATAAAACACAGTAAAAACAGTGTAAAGAAGGCAATACACATACGACAAATAAAACAACAAGTACGATAAAAAAAAATAAGAAATAGAAAAATACACATCATGAAACAGGGTAGGTGTGAGATGAGACTATCCATGCACAAAAATAAAAGCCCAGTATAAAAACTAAAAGGCCTGGGTTAACAGGTGTGTTTTTAACCTGGATTTAAAGGGTCATGTAACCCAGAGAGTACAGCAACTTGCAATGGGCCTGGTCTACAAGATACACTACACGACCAAGGTACCCATGTACATGTCAAAATACTTCCCAAAGGTCAGTGAATACCACGATCACAACACCAGAGGGAGCTCCACAAATCATGTTAAACCCAGATTCGGCTCAAACAAGGGACTAAACACGTTTCACAATTATGCCACATCAATGTGGAACGCCCTACCCAAAGCTGTAAAGGAATGTGAATCACTACCCACTTTCAAAAGCACTCTCAAAGAACACCTACGGGAGACTACAATTCGAAACTGGCCCCTGCAAATGTCCTAACCCAACCCCCTCCAATGTAGAGTAAATGACCAAGTATGGCTTTGTCAATATTCCAATGTACAGTGTACAGTGTCCCCCCCCTACCCAACCCCCCCCCCCCCCCCCCCCCCCCACCCATCCAACCACCTCCAATGTACAGCCCACCCCCCCCCCCCCCCCCACCCACAACCCCACGGTCCCACCCCCACCTACCCAACCTCCTCCAATGTACAGTTTCTACGTCAAATGTATATACTCTCTTTTCTGGACTCTTTTTGTATCACAAACAGTACTGTATTTGCAAATCTGGTATGTCATAAATGTATAGATGTAGCAGTACTGTCTATCTGTATGTCATGTATGTCATATGTTATGATGAATTGAAAATGGGGGACCCTGATGTAAACAAGACGAAAGTCTTTCTCTGGTCTGCATCCCCTTAACAATTGTATGTATTGAGCTGTACTGTACTGTACCCATCCTGCAATCTGTTAATAAAGTTTTCAATCAATCAATCAATTAAATCAATCAATCAAACCAAGGTGCTCTGTCGTCTAATTTGCTCTTAACACTTTCGCGGCCAACCACGTATACGTTATTGGGCGCCAACGGTTAACGGCCAAAAACGTATATATATACGTTTTTGGATAGTTTTCCCTTTTTTCAATTTTAATATCCTATTCAATGTCAGGGACGCGTCTATTCGAATCCCAACCGGTTCATGCTTCCTCGTTCGAGTTTTGCGCTCTGATTGGCCACTGACCTACGCTAGTTTTGCCCCCCCCCCCGGTATGAGCGTAGAAATAATGCGTGGACACTTTGAAATGGGTATCACAGTAGTACGCCCTACTGTAGAACATATTAGCATGACATCTGAATGCGTGGACACTTTGAAATGGGTATCACAGTAGTAAGTCCTACTGTAGAACATGACATATTAGCATGACATCTGATTTATTAATGCCAATACTAAAGATTAGGGACAAATGCAATTGGCACAAGTGTAAATCATGGATTAGTCACTTAGTTTAAACATCAGACTTAGCTCACCTCGTTTGTCTGCAGCTTGTGGATCCTATGGTCACAAGTTCAAATCACTCTTGGTTCAATTTTTTTTTTTTTTTTTACGTTTAATTAATTTATCCACTCTGGTTGGATGGTGTGTATGTATATGTATGTATTGTGCTGTATAATGACAATACATTTGAATCGAATCTCATTTTGATATCGCTACGCTGCCTATGGCAGCCTATGACAGTGGCAGCCAGCTTCGGAGGTGATTGCATTGCACCATGGTGATCCACTCAGGGGCGTCCATTTGGTATGGCAAGGTATGGCACTCGCCATACCTTGGCAAATAAAAATGTAAACACTTTTTTTTTTTTTTTTTTTTTTATACAATTTTTTATGTTGATTTAGAATTCGAATGTCAACATTATGAACGAAGCTTCGAACTATTCGGTACAGCCCTAGCATGTTTTGATATTGTCAATTATCTCACTTTTACTAGGTGACTTTTGCTGTGACTAACTGAAATATGCCCAAAAAAAAGGGAAAATGGACATAGGGAAGTTTTTTTTATCAAAAGGCAGCAGAGACAAGTGATACAGGGACACAGGTAAGGTCTGGCTTAGTGATTATAATAGTGCAGTTCAGCATTCAGTAACCCATACTTTTTGTGAATGTGTTTTTGATACTACATTCTGTTGAACACACACCTCAAAACCGTACCTAAGGAAAATTGGCTCAATTGCAAGAAAAGTAATAGACAGTTATGATATTACATTCTGCATAATTCGCATGCAAAATATTGTGGTTCCCTGCTTTAGTCTGTTGACACATTTCTATACTAAAAATGCTTGTGTAGTCCTGTGTCATACCTAAATGTCATATAACTGAATTGTATAGAAACAACTCACCAAAAGTGACTATTGCACAACTGATTTGACAAAAAAAATCCACCAAGGGGGGGAAACCCCCCCTTCACTCCCCCCCCCTTCCTCGCCATACCTTGCCTTTTAGTGAAAGGACGCCACTGGATCCACTCAACAGGTAGCGATTTCAAAATGAGATTCGATTACAATTAGGGTGGCCAAACGTCCCGATTTGTGCGGGACAGTCGCGCATTTCAGCCCTCTGTCCCGCATGCCGCAAGAGAAGAACATTGTCCCGCATTTCAATAAGTGTCCCGCAATTCAATAAACAATTATTATTATTATTATTATTATTATTATTATTATTATTATTATTATTATTATTATTATTATTATTAATATTATTATTATTATTATTATTATTATTATTATTATTATTATTATTATTATTATTATTATTATTATTATTATTATTATTATTATTATTATTATTATTATTATTATTATTATTATTATTATTATTATTATTATTATTATTATTATTATTATTATTATTATTATTATTATTATTATTAATAATAATTGTTTTTGTCCTCTCATTAATCCCCAAAACATGCACTAATGCACGTACAGCAAGTACTACATACGTAACGTTATGTAACATAGCCTATAGTCTAACCAGCACAAGGATATTATATATACCTGGCGCGAGCTGTTTATTTCCGGTCGCTCAAGTTGCGCTGCAATAAACAGCTTGCGCCAGGTACTGTCTATATATGCAAGCTGTTATTGGCTATTGGTTATTGGTTATTGGGGGATGACGTGACTGTATGCGAGGTCTACCCCATACCCTGCGTCTGGCACTGACAAGTCCAAAAGCTTGTCTGTTATTGGCACAACCAATTTAAAATTAGAAACGGTAAAGGATCATGAAATATCAAACGGCCACATACATATTCTAGCTACCAAGCGGGCGAAGACTGGTCTGTTAGAGGAGAGTGTTGCGGTCAGATCCCTGGTCTCAATGAAATCAGCTCATATGGACAAGTTGCTGTTCCCGCAACATTCACGCAATCAGGAAGAAAGGAAGACCCTTCACCGACTATTTGTGGATGTGCGAGTAAGTATTAGACAAACTAACATGTATTATGTAATGTGTATTATTAAACTAATATTACAGTGTTTGTTAGCTAGCCACATTCATTTAACATTAAGAAGCATACGGGCTCCAGACTAACACAGCCCCTTCGCAAATATTCAGAACCATGGACAGCTGCCCCCTCTCTCTCTCTCTCTCTCTCTCTCTCTCTCTCTCTCTCTCTCTCTCTCTCTCTCTCTCTCTCTCTCTCTCTCTCTCGCTCTCTCTCTCTCTCTCTCTCTCTCTCTCTCTCTCTCTGTTCCAATTTACTAGGATAGTTGTGTATGAATGGTGACGATGATGATGAATACCCATCCCTGATAGAGGGTGAGAATTTGAACGAAACCTCCACGAATTTTGATTACGAGAGTCTAGAATTTGAAACGTTTGAGTATACTGACTATTAATCTCAAAATACGGTGAATGAAATTGATCCTGCTAATAACATATTTTTTTTTTCCACTTTTTCTCCCATTTTTCTATATTTTTCTCCCATCCCAATTTCGTATCATCCAATTCAACCCTCCCCTGTCACGAACGCTGTTTCTTGCCTCCCACAAGCCGGCTGCAATGTGGACTAAGTCATACATAGCACAAGTCCCCTCCGGTACTTGAGGTAACAGCAGTCGCATCTTTTCACCTGCGCAGCTCGATCTTTCAGTGGCGAGGAGTAACGCGTGGGAGGCTCACGCTGCCCCCGACACTTCCTGATTCTACTGCGCAGGCGCACCAACCGACCTGTAGGAGTCGCTGTCCACAACGCCCGATCCCCACCCATCAGTTTCCCACCCCCTAATACGGCCAATGTGTATTAGTATGAACGACCAGCTAAACTGAAAGCAATGTGGAACGCTGGGCTCGAACAGGCAAGCCCAGCGTCTCCGTCATTCGTGGCGAGCGCCTTGCCCACTACGCCACGTAGCCGCACCTGCTAATAACATCTTTATAGATATTAAGAAAGACTGCAAATATTATACAGAAACTAAATTTAATGAAATGATTGATGCAAAACACAAAATATCATTCATTCATTTTAATAGTAGGAGCCTGTATGCTAATTATGAGCACATTCAGGATTATTTGATGCAATTTAATTCACCGTTTAGCATAATAGCCATTTCAGAGACTTGGTTAAACCTTGACAGAGGTACAGATCTTAATATGCCTGGTTATGACATGTTTTACACAAACAGACACAATAAAAGTGGAGGGGCTGTGGCATTATATGTTGATAGTAAAATGGATTGTAAAGTGTTGGATAAGATGTCATTGGCAGTAGAAAATGTGTTTGAATGTGTAACAGTTGCAAAAAAGAAGAATATAGTTGTTAGCTGTATATATAGGACACCAGGATCAGATATTAATGTGTTTAACAACTGGATGGAAAAACTATTTTCTATAAATAATCAAAAAGTTGTATTCATATGTGGGGATTTCAATATTGATCTGCTAAATCCACAAAAACATAGATTGACAGAGGAATTCATTGACACTATGTTCAGCATGAGCCTATATCCTAAAATCACCAGACCCAGCAGAATAACTTCACATAGTGCCACACTGATAGATAACATTTTTACAAACATAATAGATAACAATACTGTGAGTGGGCTATTACTTAATGACATTAGTGACCATCTACCAATTTTTGTTGTGTATGATACTATGTATAGAAAAGTTCTGGAGGCAAAAAATGTATACTATAGCTGTGTAAGAAGTGAGGAGTCATTGACTGCTCTGAGAAATAACTTAATTGAACAGGATTGGAATACAGTATACCAAGCAAATAATATCAATGTCGCCTATGACTCTTTTCTGGAAATATTTAAAGCATCATATGACAACAAATGTCCAATAAAAAAACAGGGCAAGAGAAGAAATTCCACAATGAATCCATGGTTAACAAAGGGGCTATTAAATGCTTGCAAAAAGAAAAACCTGTTGTATAGAAGATTTATTAAATACAGAACTAATGAAACAGAGTCTAAATATAAAATGTATAAAAACAAGTTAACTATTATTATGAGAAACTGTAAAAAGGAATACTATGCCAATCTACTAGAAAGTAAGAAAACATGATATTAAGGGTATTTGGAAGGTGCTTAATAATCTTATCAGAAAGGGGTCTAATGTTGTGAACTATCCAGATAATTTTATTGTAAATGAAAAGTCCATAAGCAACATGGATGAGGTGGTTGATGGTTTTAATAAATTCTTTGTATGTATTGGACCGGAATTGGCAGAGAAAATTACATTCACAACTGGGTCACTGGATAAACTGATAGACTTCAATTCAAGCTCAATGTTTCTTTATCCGGTAGATGAAAATGAAGTAATGGACACTGTATTGAACTGTAAGAATAAAAAATCTAAAGATTATAATGATATTGATATGGAGACGATTAAGAAAATTGTTGGGGGAATTATAAAACCACTAACTCACATTTGCAACTTATCCTTTCAAACAGGAACATTTCCAAATAAAATGAAAATAGCTAAAGTAATACCATTATTTAAATCAGGGGATAAGCATACTTTTACAAATTACCGGCCAGTCTCTCTCCTACCTCAGTTCTCAAAAATACTAGAAAAGCTTTTTTCAATAAGACTTTTCAGTTTTATTGAAAAAAATGACTTGCTTTCCGACAGCCAGTATGGTTTCCGACATAATAGATCAACTTCATTGGCACTTACAGACCTAATTGAGGAAATCACCACATGTACGGACAATAAGAAATTTGCTATAGGAATATTTATAGATTTTAAGAAGGCGTTTGATACTATAGATCATGGTATATTATTAAAAAAAACTGGATCGATGTGGTATTAGAGGAACTGTTCTAAATTGGTTGGAAAGTTATTTGCAAGACAGGAAACTAATTGTACAAATTGACAAACATAGGTCAACACTGATGAACATAGTCTGCGGAGTACCGCAAGGGTACATTTTGGGTCCGATACTGTTTTTATTATACATTAATGACGTAGAGTATCATCAATCATGAAATTCATTCTTTTTGCAGATGACACTAATATAATTTGTTCAGGGCAAAATTTGCAGGATATTTAGCAGGTGATCACACAGGAGTTGATAAAGTTAAAAAAATGGTTTGATGAGAATAAATTGTCGTTGAATTTGAGTAAAACTAAATTAATGTTATTTGGAAAGCGAAATAGTGATATAACAGTGAAAGTTATGATAGACAATGTATGTATTGAAAGAGTAAATCAAACCACATTCCTGGGTGTAATCATAGATGACAGGATATGCTGGAAACCACACATCAGTCATGTAAAATCCAAGATGGCCAAAAGTGTGGGGATTATGTATCGATCCAAGAATTTTGTCAACCAAAGGTCACTTCTCATCCTCTACCATGCACTTGTAGTCCCATATTTAAATTATTGTCTGGAAGTATGGGGTAATACTTATCGTCCAATATATCACCTCTTTATATTCTGCAAAAAAAGGCCATAAGGATTGTGTACAATGCTAAGTACAACCAACACTCTACCCCATTGTTTTTACAAGCATCAGCTTTTAAATTATGGGGATTGATCAAAATTTAAAACTGCCAAAATCATGTTCAAAGCTTCACATAACTCTCTTCCAACCCCCATCCAATATAGGTTCACTGAGAGGGTAGGAACCAGGATTTATAATCTTAGAGGGAAACAGAACTCCAGCAACCGGGTGTAAGAACCACTCTAAAATCTATGTGTATATCTGTTTGTGGAGTAAGATTATGGAATGGATTGGACGAGGAGGTTAAATTGAGTAAAACATATATCAGTTTAAAAGAAAGTAAAAAAAAAGGAATATTGGAAAGGTATAAGGAGGGGTGAACATGATGTTTGGCATTAAAAGGAGTATGTATATAAAAATATGTATTGACTGGTCAGACTCATGTGTGTCTTGTTGAGATGTCGGGGGATGTGGGAAGCGGAGCTGTGTTGCATGTTGTGTGTGTAGCGGTTGATGGTCGGGGTGTGGGGAATGGAAGTTCACAGGCTTGGCTTCTTCCATCCCACTTTTCGGACCATGGGTGGTGTCTGTTGTTGCTGTTGTCTATTGTTTTGTGGTGGTTGTAGTGCTGTTCTGTGGTTGTCTTGTATTGTATAGGTTGTATGGTTTGAAATGAACAAATTAAACTGATACTGATACTTGTTTAGTTTAAGAATAGGGGGCAGGTAACCAGGGCCGCCTGGGAGAAATGCGAGGCCCTGTGCGAGATTGAAATACAGTCAACATATTCTTAAATAATAGCGCTGACCGAGGCTGGGCATGATACAGTCAACATTAGCAAGAGAGAGAGAGAGAGCGAGAGAGAGAGAGAGAGAGAGAGAGAGAGAGAGAGAGAGAGAGAGAGAGGAGAAGAGAGAGAGAGAGAGAGAGGAGAGAGAGAGAGAGAGAGAGAGAGAGAGAGAGAGGAGAGAGAGAGAGAGAGAGAGAGCGAGAGAGAGCTCCCGTTCTACAGTCAATATACAGTGTTATCGCTTTGTAACACTGTACAAATGTCTCCACAACACACATGTACAAGTGGCAATAATGCAGAAAATCCAGCAAGGGAAGAAGCAGTGTAGAAAACAGGTGGAGTTTTTGCCTAGCAATGGGAATGCTTTGGTTGTACTGTGTAGATAGAAGTACACACTCTAGTGTTGATGTCTTTGTTTACAAGGCTTCAGGTATGGCTACAAACACAGTAGAGCAGCTGTGTGCACATCCAACCTGTTTTAGGCCAGGTGCAGGATAAAACTAAATGTGACTGAAGGAAAAATTGCAATGAACTGACCGACACAATTGACAACTATAAGCAATGCAATGCTCAGAGAGAGAGAGAGAGATAGTCTGTGATGATCCAGACAGAGAGAGTCTGTGGTCCAGAGAGAGAGAGATGAGTATGTGGTCCAGACAGAGAGAGAGAGAGATGGGTCTGTGGTCCAGACAGAGAAAGAGAGAGATAAGGAAGACAGCGAAGATGAGCCCCTAAAGGATATTCAACTTTTAATGGAAGAACAAAACAGAAGGAAAAGATAACTTCAAAGGCAACATGAATATACATAGATCCAAAAGGACAAAGATCAACACTTAAATCCAAAGAGAAGAGGATCTATACCAGAGAAAACAAAGTAGCAAGGAGCCAACGGCCGACATCAGCTAAGGAGGCTAACTGCAAATAGAGTAGCCAGGTACTGACACCAGGTACACACCGTTAGCTACGACAGCTAGCCGGCCCGTTTGGCTCAATATAACGTTAGCTACGTTAGCTAGCCGGCCCGCTTTGGCTCAATATAACATTAGCTACGTTAGCTAGCCGGCCCGCTTTGGCTCAATATAACGTTAGCTACGTTAGCTAGCCGGCCCGCTTTGGCTCAATATAACATTAGCTACGACAGCTAGCCGGCCTGCTTGGCTCAATATAACGTTAGCTACGTTAGCTAGCCGGCCCGCTTGGCTTATTATAACGTTAGCTACGTTAGCTAGCCGGCCCGCTTGGCTCAACATAACGTCTACGACAGCTAGCCGGCCCGCTAGCTCAACATAACGTTGGCTACGATAGTTAGCCGGCCCGCTAGCTCAACATAACATTAGCTACGATAGCTAGCCGGCCCGCTAGCTCAACATAAGATTAGCTACGATAGCTAGCCGGCCCGCTGGTCCAACAGAACGTCAGCTACGATAGCTAGCCGGCCTGCTGGCTCCACATAACGTTAGCCAACATAACGTAGCCACGATAGCTAGCCGGCCCGAGAGAGAGAGAGAGAGAGAGAGAGATATCTCCATGGCGGGAATAGAATAGAGTGCATTAAAAACTCACCAAACATCCAAGAGGATGGAGACAACCGCGTGGAGTTGACGAAGTTCATCTGCCGAATGACCGTCCTCTTCATCTTGGCATAACAATGCTGCACGCGCTCTCTCTAGGTTAGCTAACGCTAGTTAGCCTTTAGCTAAGCTACTAGCCGACATGGCTATCCCGACTGAACCACACGTTAGCACTCGATATTATAACGTAGCTAAAGCTAACTAGCTGTCCCTGCCTTTAGCTAAGCCGACATGGCTAGCTTGACTGAACTTTCTAACATGCAACAACTTTCATCTTCAGTCCATCTGCCGAACGACCATCCTCTTCGTCTTGGCTGGCATAACCTCCAATGCTGCACGCGCAAAATAGTCAGACGCAGCTGACGCACGCCGGCCGACTGTACTATTGGTTGAAACCAATAGTATGTCTGCTGCAGAGCCCCAGAGCTCCAATAGTGTATTAAGTACTTCTATTCTATTCACATAATACGCCTACTTCATATATCTACTCCATTCACATATATGCCTACCACTTGTATCTATTGCTATGTCCGCCTACTACAATCTCATGAGCTGTCTAACGCCTGTCCCGTCTCCCTGTCTCCCTATGACTTGCTGTCCTGGAGTGTTGACCGGAGTGTTGGACGTCCCGTGACGAAGGCCGGGAGGTTGCGACCCCCTCTGCGTGCCCCCCTGTCTCCGGAGGTCTCGTAGTGGTGACCGGAGTGCCCGATGTCCCGCGATGATGTCGGGGAGTTCGCGACCCTCTCTGCGCCGCCCCTATCTCCCTGTCTCCGGCTGTCCCTGAGCAACGACCGGAGTGTTCAATGTCCCTTGACTAAGACGGGGAGGACGTGACCCTCTTTGCGCCGCCCCTGTGCCTCAAATAGATTTGCTATCAGCTCTATCTTTAATCTTTCAAAATGTTCAGTTGCTATCGCTATTAGCTCTATCTTTAATTTTTCAAAATGTACAGTTGCTATTGCATGCACTCATCTGTGTTCCACTACACACATGAGTGCATGCTTATCAACTGTCCGTCTGCAACACTACTATCACCAACATCTAAGAAGGGAGATCCCCCCTTGAATGGCCCTTCTAAGGTTTCTCTCCTCCACACTGCCTGTGGAGCTTTTTTCCCTATTGTTAGGTTTTAGTGAGTTTTTCCTTACCTTCGCGTGGGGTATGTCTGGGAGTGCTTGCATTCTTTCATTTATTTGCATTCATCTAAAAATGTTTGGACCTTATGGTGTTCTTGTTCTGTTCTTGACTTATTGTTATGTTTTCTTCTTGACTTGTTTAAAGAAGATCTGTACGGCCCATGGGGACATTAACGTGTGTTGTCGGGCCCTATAAATAAATTTGATTTGATTTGATTTGATCTGCAGTCTGCAGAGCCGCAGAGCCAGGAACAAGTCAGACACATTCTACAAACGTGTCTAATGTGAAATATATAAGCATATAAGCAAAACTAGATTTTATTTATTTATTTATTTATTTATTTATTTATTTATTTATTTATTTATTTATTTATTTATTTATTTATTTATTTATTTATTTATTTATTTATTTATTTTTATTTTTATTTTATTTTATTTTATTTTTATTTTTTTGTGCGAGGCCCCCCTTCCCGCGGGGCCCTGTGCGACCGCACTGCTCGCACACCCCCTGAGGCGGCCCTGCAGGTAACCATAATATTTATTCTTCTTCCTGCTCCTTTTGCCCATGGTACAACTGTATTTATGATTTTGTATGAAAACTGTATGATTGTATTGCTTCCATGTGGCAAATAAAAACTCTGAATCTGAATCTGAATCTCTCTCTCTCTCTCTCTATCTCTCTCTCTCTCTCTCTCTCTCTCTCTCTCTCTCTCTCTCTCTCTCTCTCTCTCTCTCTCTCTATTTTAGCACACACCACACTACTGACATTTTGGATTAGATGTTATTTTAGATGTTTCTGTTCAAATAAAATCATATGTCCAAACAAATGCTTACAGTTACATTGTCCAATGACCTATATTTATAACTTTTTGGGTCGGGGCGCGAGTGCAGGGATTTTTGGCTGGTGAAAATGCTGAGTGGCTAGTGACTTTGGAAAACCAGCCACAGTGGCTAGTGAGCCAAAAAGTTAATGTCAAGCCCTGAATACATGTATGCACTTCAGTATCACATTACAAGAGCGATCACAGGGTTCATGTATCTTACAGTAACTCTATATAGCTATATAACCTCTAGGAGTCGGTAGGTAATTTAACAGCATGTTGGATTGTGGTATTCTTCTATACAGTGATTATGAGTATAATAAGCAATTAATACACAACACTATTGTGTTTTTAATACATTAAATGCTTATATTTTGATCAAAATGAATACATTATGTAAACATGATTATTGTATACATATTCATTACTGTCCCGCAATTTCAACAAATGTCCCGCAAAATCGACACGCTGTCCTGCATTTGGATCATATGGATTTGGTCACCCTAATTAAAATGTGTCTGGAGTCCGGGGTGGTCATCTGACACACAACATGTAAAAAGACGCTCGCCTGACATATCGTCATGTAACTCGAGAACCGAGGCACGCATTTTGCCAAGTGAGGTGGAGTTCGAACGGCAACAAATATTTTCATTTTCTAAATGAAAAATGCAGCCCTGAGCCACCAGATGTTTGCAAAAGGCCGTGACTTGCGTGAGTTCTGCACATGGCCATGAGGGCCCGATGCCGGGCCCCCACCTGTTAAGAGGTTACCACTTGGTTGTTTTGTCAGTAGATGTGTTATCTATCGTCATGTTTATATGTTATGTGTTTGACCCCAGGAAAAGTAGTTTATGTTCTGCATCAGCTAGATCAGTGGTTCTCAACTGGTCTAGCCTCGGGACCCAACATTTTCCTTAGTCATTAAGTCGTGACCCAAATTTTGTAACCACTATGATTTATTATTATATTAATTAGTTAATTAATATTAAATTATATTATATTAAACACAATGAAATTAAATAATAATAATAATATATCCTTCTTAGCAGAATTCTTAGCTTAACATCCCAGGGAACTAATGGGATAACTGGGGATGTTGTTTGCTCCTGACAAGAGTCTCAAAGTCTGGGGTGATGGTAGACAAAGCAACTCTGAGGTCATGCTCAATGTCCAATCTGTTCCTCTGCTTTGTCTACACACACACATACACATTCGCGACCCACTCAAAATGGCCCCGCGACCAGTGATGCCGGTAACGCGTTACTAAGTAACGCGTTATTGTAATCTGATTACTTTCCCCCGAAAATAGTAATCTAACGCGTTAATCTTTAAAAGCCAGTAATCTGATTGCAGTTACTTGTCCAAGTGGCTGTGCATTACTATTTCGTTACTATCTCATCATAAATTCATAATGCAGGCGGAATGCAGTATTTTATTTCGTTTTCGACAGTCAAAAATACATTTTGAGCTGTTTTTCTTTTGGGAGTGACGTAGTGTGGCAGTGAAAGGGTTACACAAGAATGTGTCCCCGCGGCGTGACTGGACACTCTGTCTGTGAGTGACATCTGCTTTGGTACAATCACATTCCCCATCCACAGTCTGCGAATCAGAGGCAGAGTAGGGCGGGTCTTCACAGCACGTCATGTGACATATGCGCCAATCGTGTGACAGCAGGGCTCCGTCGTCGGAGAATTCCACCCCAAAACGCTTGGCAAAATTAAAAGTGAGTTTCTGTTCAGACTTCCATCCCAAAACGCTCGTATAGCCTCAGTCACTACTTCACGTTCATATGCGGAGGAAACAAAATACTGTCTACCGCTAAAAACAGCACATCCAATTGCATTGAAAGCATCTGGAATCACAACACTGGGGGACCCTGATGTAAACAAGACAAAAGTCTTTCTCTGGTCTGCATCCCCTTAACAATTGTATGTATTGAGCTGTACTGTACTGTACCCATTCTGCAATCTGTTAATAAAGTTTTCATTCATTCATTCATTCATTCACTAGCCGACGCTTCGACTAGGTACAGGAGGACTCGGAGGCCAGCCAAACAGCAAAAGAGAGAGATTGTTTCTTTCCCTTTTGATTAATGTATATTTGATGGTGGCAGAGCAAAAGCTCTTATTTGCCAGATTTACAGTTAATTTACATGTTAAAGAGAGACTGATTGTATGTTTATAGAGAGACATTTATAAAAACAATTTAATAGTTACAGTTGATATAATTGAATAGTTCAGCCTGCATTTGTTAGATGTGAATGGATATACACTGGTTTTGTAAAACCACTGGCTGGCTGCTCTAATGCTGTGAGCATCATAGACTGTTGCTTTACCATACTTGATGGTACAGAAGTTGAAGCACTAGTTTAACAATTTACGTTATGTGCAGAGAAACAAGTTAAAAACAATTTATGCACTTTCAATAAAGCGTTTAAAAAACGGTTGGGGGAACGACGACGACTTCGTAACCTAGTTACTTTCAAAGTAACTAAGTTACTCTGATAATCAAGTAATCAGTAAAGTAACTTGGATTACTTTTTAAAGGAGTAATCAATAATCAGTAATCGGATTACTTTTACAAGTAATCTGTGGCATCACTGCCCGCGACCCACTTTTGGGTAGCGACCCACCAGTTGAGAAACACTGAGCTAGATGATCCATCGTGGGCCCTTGGTTGCACGAGCCAATTGGTGATTGGACATCGGTCTAGCACTACTACTACTATCCGAGGGACTTGCTGACAAGCCGATCTCTCATGAGCCACTCCACTTTGCGTCCATGTCTCTGGGGAGTCGATTTGCAGCTTTCGTCCATATATTGTTAAATATAAGCAGCTAAGATCAAACATATATTTTGTGAGAAACCTCACTCCCCGGGTGTGGGACCTGGACATCATATTTTGGGGGTAGACACTATTCCAAAGCCACTTGGGACAATCTGGTCCATAGGGGGCACTCTGTAGTCGCTCAACAAATTACTACTACTTTATGTAGTGTTGTGGTAGTGTAATTTCATGATTAATGCTCTAGTCTTTCCACAATAATAACTTGTGGCACAATACAAGGCTGACCCTAGCTTCCTGGGGACATTGTTTCCTAATTAGCAGCACATGGGCAGGTCAGGACAGAGTAGGAAAATAAATTTAGTAAGAGTGAAGCATATCAGATGTTATAACCCACCAAGCTTTGACTTTGACACTTTTATGTCTTCTGACATCTTCCGTGTGAAAAGTTAATATTGTGGAGAAACTAGACCATTCATCGTGACACTTGATCAAGGTTGTTCCATTGTGATGTGGGCCTGTGAGGCCCTTTGAGACATGTAACTGAAGGGCTATACAAATTACCTTGACTGCGTTTATTTTGTGTGTGTAATTGGCTGTACTAAAAACATAGAATATGCACGATATTCTCCTATGTTGATTTTATATTTATTTATTTCATGAGGCAAGTCATTAAGAACAAATTCTTATGTATAATGGTGACCTGATTAGACTAGACTAGAAACAAATGTATTGTCATTACATAGCACAGGTACAGTACAAGACAAATACGTTTGGTATCCAACCAGAGTGCAGATGTAAGTAAAGTGCAATAGTAATATACAATGCACAGGTAATTAAACTCAGTATAAAATATATAAACTAGTACTACTGAGTAATAGTGCTAATCAGATGTATGTAGAGTTGTAGTATTAATATGTACAGTATAAAGTATAAAGACACTATGGTAGTAACTCATACTGGCCAGCAGCGTGACTAGCAAGAATAGGTAAGGTAATATGTACAGATATGTAAAAAGAGTATATGCAGGTATGTACATACATATGTGTATAATATATATATATATATATATATATATATATATATATATATATATATATATATATATATATATATATATATATATATATATATATATATATATATATATATATATATATATATATATATATATAATATATATATATATGGTACAAATAAATATATATCTTCAGATACTGTATACTGAAGTCTGATATTCTATGCTGTAATAAGAAATAAGAATAACAAGGTATGTACGTGAAGGTTGTGTCTATGGAACACAGTCCTATACGACTCTCTGAGGGAGGGGGATTTAGGGGATTATTTGTATATATGTATGTTTTTAAGCTCGGCTCTCAACGGGACCTCAATAGTTGGATGTATATCCATTGTGGATTCGCACTCCAGAATCATTACCAACAACTACACAACAACATGTATAGATTATGGCTAGTTTGAATATAATGATCTGGAATAATGGGGGAATAAATAATCAACATAAACGCAAAAGCGTGCTCACACTGAAACAAACAGGTTGATGTGGCTCTTTTAAGCGAAACGCACATTTTAGTGAAAGACAAAGCTACGTTAGCTACAACATATACCATAACATTAGTCACTCTTCCTTTGGAACGAGAACCTGTGGAGTTGCTATAGTCGTGAAACGGAAGTTGAATATTGAATTGAAGGGAGTATGGTCTGATGCAGATGGTCGGATAACCATAGCTAAGATTGTACACAGGAATAGGAAAATAGCGTTGGTAGCGGTATATGCCCCAAATTCGTACGAAGCTAATTTCTACACTACACTTACCAGAACAATGTTAGACCTTCCTGAATACTCATTTATAATTGGTGCAGATTTTAATGCCATTTGGGATCCTGGGCCCTCATTCATCAAGTTTTCTTGGAAAATGTTCTATTTCCACACGTAAGCACAGAATTTAGAATGTGTGCACGCACAAAAAAAACGGGATTTATCACACGTGCGTACACAGGTCCTACGCACACCTGTCATGATAAATATCACCTTGCTTCTACGCTGAGGCTCATGCACATTTTCACGTATTTGCATACCAAAACCGCCCCGATTAACCATATACGGTAATGGAACACCCCCATGAAATGTGGAAAAATGGACTAAACCGAGGGAAGCGTGTTATGAGACAGGCTGACAGACGTGTACACGTACGGTGATGTCGGATATGATATCTATTAACCATTGCTGCCTGGGCAGAGCAAACACTAATAAAGACCGTGCTGGAATATGACTGCCTTTTTCCGTTTTGTTTGATTAATACCCAGGGATTAAAGTTCTCCTCAATTTTATTCCAAATCGCGACGGATTTTCCGTCAATTTTCTACCTGCTGCATATGATTTCTAGAGGCATACAATCTATTTTGATGTCAGTATTGGGTAGCCTATATAAACAATAATACGAGAGCATATACAAGAACAATGAATCTCACTGCCATGTATGATGTAGCCTGCCTATGTGATCAATACATGAACTTGAATTCCATCATGTTTGTGTGCGGGAGCTCACAAGGCTGTTGTCACAATGGGTGGTACAGTAATAACAGTCTACACAATATCACGATGGACCATGCCATGTAGCCTATGTTCTATTATGACATGATATGTGACGACAAATGTTCTAGAATGTTTGATTATGACATCATACTCTGACAGCATGCCTATGATCAATAAAAACGCGAACTTGAATCCCATCATCATATTTACATAGTCTGTCCACTATCTTTATTACTTTGTTATTCCCCCCCCCCCCCCCCCATCTATGTAAAGCGACCTTGCATGGGTCTCTTGAAAGGCGCTATGTAAAATGAAGCTATTATTATTATTGTTGTTGTTATTATTATTATTATTATTATCATGTCTGTGTGCTGAGCTCAGTGAAGTTTCAACGGAGCGAGGTAATCTGTTCTAATCAACAAATTGAAGTAGAAAGCATTCCGTTGTGGCCAATCTTATTTGGAAACATGACACAAAATAATAGTATGTTGCTTTTTATTTGAAACAATATTTAATGGCGTTTGGAGGTGGGTGTTCTGCTTCTGCCCCCCGTGCCAAACAAGCAAGCCAACCTCTTGTTCCCGCATGAGCCCGTTATAATTACACTACTGTCGCTATTTTACAATGAACTATAATGAATTAGTCAAGTCAAGTCAAGAGTTTTAATTGTCACGGCATACAAGTATACAATGAAATGCGGGTGGTCTTGCCCGCAATGATGTGCAATACAGTGTTACAACATATATAGAATCCAATAAAAAAACAACATTGTGCAATAAACAGGTAACAGGTAACATGGTGTGACATCTCGGTATCTGTACATAGTTATTTACAGAGCATATATATAGGACATGCTAGGTAGCTTTGGTAGTGCAATACACTGTTCCTGTTATTCTAATTTAAAGTGGCCTTTCCTTTTGGCCATAAGTGTGCGGCATGAGTGTGTGCCCGCTCATGTTAAAGTGTTAAGTGGCTGCTAGTGTGTGAGCGTGCACAGCGTGCGTGTCGTGTGTGTGTTCATGTGTGCTTGTGTGTGGATAGTTCAGTGTTCTGTTTAACGGGTCATACAGAAGTTGAACACGCCAGTGTTGGAAGTAATGCACGGAAGCTTATTTCCGCGTTGAAACTAATGCATTAACTGAGGAGCGCATATGCCGTAGTAACGATATTCTACCACTGGGCGTCAGCTAAGCATGCTCAGAGCTGTGCGTAGACATAAGCACAAAGTCAAGTTCAAGTTAAAATTGATAAATCCCACACTTTGCTTAGAAATGGTTGTACGCACGGCTTAAGCACATATCTGTGCGTACGTCATGTTGATAAATGAGGGCCCTGGGATGGATAAATCTTATCCCACCTTTTCCAACGAACAGAAAAATTCATCTAATGCGTTAAAGGATTGGTCGAAGAATACAGGTGTAAATGATCTATGGCAATCACTCAACCCCACGACCCGGAAGTACTCTTGTCGATCTGCAAGACATAACACACTTTCCAGAATAGATTATGTTTTTGCATCCCCGAGACTATTTGATAACTATGATGTGGAAATGGTACCCAATGCACAGATCACTGTTATTTACTCCTAAAAGGATCATTTGGTATACTGGCATCCCGAGCCCCAAGATGGCGATTTAACTCGATACTGCTGAATAACAAGGAATTCATTACACAACTCAAAGAAGCTCTTTCTGTATTCCTACTGGAGAATGCAAAATCGGTGCAGGACCCCAGAATATTATGGATGTCGGTAAAGGGATTGATCAAGGATTTTACCGGGTGCTTTTCCTCCAAAATACACAAGAATCGTTGCTCAAAACTGGCAGAGCTGGAAACGCTTTACTATACGTTATTTTCTTCTTTACAATACAACTACTCGGTTCGACTGGAAACTCAAATGAATGTGCTAAAAAAGAGATTAACGCCATTTATAAACAACAATCTGAAGTACAAATACGTAGCACAAGACAACAGCACTACTCTCAAGGTTCTAAACCAAGTCACCTACTAGCTATGCGGTTAAGAGTCAATGCAAAATTTGCAGATATAAATTCCATTAAAGCACAACAAGGACTTGTTACAGACCCTAAAAGAATCAACAAGACATTCAAAGAGTTCTACTCCAACTTGTATAAATCAGAAACGACCTTCGATCAAAACAAAATGGACACATATCTTAATCAAATTAACCTCCCCAAACTATCAGAGGATGACGCTAAACAGTTAGAAACACCCATCACACTAGATGAACTTAGGGAGGCCATATCTGAAATGCAAAGTGGTAGGGCTCCTGGAAGAGACGGTATCCCACCAGAAATGTACCTCTCATGTTGGGACGTAATTGGACCCCTATTACTTAATATGATTTTATACTCAATCAAGGAGGGGAACTTCCATAAGAACGACAATATTGCACTCATAACAGTCCTCCTTAAAAAAGACAAAGACCCCACCGATTGCGGTAATTACAGACCCTTAAGCCTCCTCGGAACCGATATCAAGCTGTACTCTAAGGTATTAGCCATCAGACTCCAAAAGCATATGACGTCTTTAGTTAATCCGGACCAGACTGGCTTCATAAGAGGCCGCTTGATCACGGATAATATAAGACGATTACTACACGTATAGATGCCAGCAAGGATGACACCACACCTAAGGCGATGCTGTCCCTGGTTGCGATGAAAGCTTTTGATAGGTTGGAATGGTCTTATCTATGGGCAGTATTAGAAAGGATGGGGTTAGGAAAAGGATTCATTGATATGATTAAAGTATTATACAAAGACCCATCGGCCATGATTACAACAGGTATAAGCACCTCCGAAATCTTTCCGGTATCACGCTCTTCTAGACAGGGTTGCCCTCTTAGTCCCGGACTATTCGATTTATCATTAGAGCCTTTAGCACAATATATAAGACAATCCCAATCCATAGAACCAATCGCAATCAAGGGCACACAACATAAAATTATTTTATATGCGGACGACGTAATACTGTTCATGCAAAACCCTAACACCGCAATGCCTCATCTTCTCAAGTTGATTGATGAATTTGGCAGTCTATCGGGATTTAGGATAAATTGGCCAAAGTCGGCTTTCCTTCCACTTAATGCCCCTGCAAAAAATATACTCCTTCCAGAAGAAATACCAATGGTTAAACACTTTAGATGTTTGGGAGTTGAAGTATTCCCTACTATAAGCCAAACAGTGAAGTACAATTACATAAAAATCCAAAATAAGATCAAATACGACTTTGACAGGTGGTCAAAACTTAAAAACTCAGTTCAGGCACGGGTATCAATAGTTAAGATGGATGTCCTACCTAGAATCAACTTCATTAGCTCAATGCTACCGTTACCCCCTCCAGATGGTTACTGGAAAAAATTACACTCTACCGCATACAAATTTATTTGGAACAACAAACCACCACGTATAAAAAGATCCACCGCACAGAGAAACAAAGCCGATGGAGGTATGGCATTTCCAGATTTTTACCACTATTTTAAGGCGTACACTTTAAGACCACTGACAACCTGGTTTGATTCCCAAGCATCAGTATCCTGGAGAAATTTAGAAGTAAATATAGTAGCACCACATAGACTGCAGGACATAGTATACACCAAATGATCAATTAAGCAATGCGAATTGAAATTTGGCCTCATTATTACTCATGCGATCCGGATATGGCGTGAAACACAAAAAAAATATTCTAACCCACATAAATGGCATATTCATACTCCCCTATTCAATAACAATGCACTCCTGATTGGAAAACGACCTATAAGATACCCTAAATGGGAAAAGCAGGGCATACACACATTAGGAGATGTTTTCAACAAACAGGGTTTTTGTAGATATGAAGAAATACATAAAAAAATGTATCTCACCAGATCCACATATTATTTTTACGCACAGTTATTGGTACGTTTGAAGGCTCATGGAGTCCCATTAAGGATACCAATTGAACACCACAGATACCACAAATTCTTCTATGAAAGAGAGACATCGAGAGGTTTTGTATCAGATTTTTATCATCAATTACTAACGTCCTCGTATGGAATCCTCCCCCTAGATTCAGTCTGGAGGAGGGATATACCAGACCTGGAAATACATTTTGATTGGCAAGAAGCCTGGGCAAACGTTCGACTTGCGTCACGTAACCCGGACCATCAACAAATCAATCTTAACTATATTCATAGGACATACCTGACTCCTATAAGATTGAACAGAATGGGACTTAAACAAGACTCCAGATGCTCATTATGTACAAAAGGGGAGGAGGGTACATTTATGCACATGTACTGGGATTGCCCACCAGTTAAGATATTCTGGAAAGAAGTGTCCCAGCAATTATCAAATTTCTTAATTCTGAATATACCTGTACACCCCTCTGTATTGCTGTTGAATGATGTTTTTGAGTTTGCAGTCCCTATACAGCTAAAGAGATTAGTTTTATCTGGTATCACAGCGGCTAAAAAGCTGATAGCATCACGATGGTTTCAACCGGAAAAAATGTGTAGGAAGGTTTGGATTCTTACATATCTGGATGTGATTTATCTAGAAATATCTACAGCAAGGATTGTAGGTGTCAGTGAATCCAAAATGGCAATGTGGTTAGAAGTGGTGGAGAGAATAAAAGCTAGCATATGAATTGTAGTGCCTGGTAAGGAGCGAATGATAATGGATGGATTATCCAAGTGGGGGTCCGGGGGGGGGGGGAGCAAGCGAGAGCATATGTGTGTAGGGTATTAGATAGCAAGTATTAGGTATATATCTCGTATAATACATTTATTTAAATGGTGATTTAATTGGATGTGTACTGTTAATTAATGCTTGTATATCTAATTTTATGTTGTTATGTTTATGTTTATGTGTATGTTTAAAAAATAATAAAAAAATAAAATATAAAAAAAAGAATAACAAGGTATGTCATTTTTGTCTACACTCTACTACTAACAGTAGTAGTATGCAGTACTACCGGTATTTTGAATTCAGGCATATTCTTGGTTGGTGTCCCGCAGCCTTATGTAAATCTCTGAACTTAAAAAAAATTAAATGTAGTGATCCAAGTAATACAATCAACCTACATCTGTCTCCATTATTCATGAGGAAACTTATCTGTGCACAGCATATTGAGCTGACATGATTTGCATTCATGTTGAATATTCAAAAATAATACTTTTGAGAAATAGAAATATCTACAAGCTATTCTCGAAGTCAACTTCCTGCCTGTTGTTGCTACGTAACTGCAGCGTGGGGGGAAACTGCCCAGCCTGGTACATTGTGTACGGTTCATTTAGTGCATAAATGGATCGTTAAAACGGCAAATTAAAGACAATCAAGCAGAATTTTCTTCAGTCCTTCACAATGCCAAAGAGTTGCTGTGTTACGCGGTGTACTAATGACAAAAACTGAAATCCAAATCGCAAGTTTTATACCATCACGGAGGAAAAAGTGGCTGTGGCTAACGTTCGGCTAACTCGCTCTGCTGTTGTGGTCGTGGTAGCTACATGCTAAGCTAACGTTAATCACATCATATCGAACCGATAGGAGCTTATCTTATCTAATCTTACGTGGATGTTTGATCGGCTAGTGGCACACGTGGTACCACCACGTAAGATTAGATAAGATAAGCTCCTATCGGTTCGATATGATGTGATTAACGTTAGCTTAGCATGTAGCTACCACGACCACAACACCAGAGGTAGTTAGCCGAACGTTAGCCGCCAGCCACTTTTTCCTCCGTGATGGTATAAAACTTGCGATTTGGATTTCTGTGTTTGTTTTGTTATTAGTACAAAACGTAACATAGCAGCTTCAATTTGGGTATTCGAGAGATGGCCATGTATGTATGTGTTTTGTATGGACATTATGTCAAGTCAATCAGGGGGAGCTTCTTTGAATCATATCTCGCCTTAGAATCACCAGAAAGGCTTTCGAAATAGTGAAATGCCATGTTGGCCTCAATATTTTAAAAACAAATCATATGAAAATGTTATGAAATGAACAAGAATGTGATAAAACATGTAATAAAAACGGACCTCAACGCATGCATTTGATGGTAGAAATCCATATGGCCTCCCTATACCAAGATGGCGGCGGTCTCGTGACATCAGAGTGTCTTCGAGAATTGCTGTTCTGTTAAGGTTTCTTTTTTCATTATTATGAGTATACTTTTTTTATTATTTGTAAAGCTTACTCACAATAGTAATTTCAGATTATACAAACTGTTACAACTAAAACCAGGATTTGTGAAGCAACACTACAGTATAGCTTACCTTCCACTTTGAAAAACTGAACTATTTTATCATACTGGTTACAATGGGAGGAAAAGGGGCCATATTATGTTATAGTAAATATATCCCCAGCAGGTCTTTCCAATGTCCACATTGTTGTTCTCACTCTCCCTTTCCCTTCCAATTCCTAATTGTCTTCTCCTCCCCCGTTTGTCAAGCTCACTCTCATAGAAATAGGCCAATACTGTACTTAAATGTCAAACAAAAAATTTAGATTATTTAATTTATTCACTTATCTCCCCAGTAATTCCTCTTACACTCAATATTAAATAATATCTAGTAGTGATGTCACTCAACATAAACTTAAGACACCTTTTTAAAAGAAACCAAGACAACAATTGTTTTTATTAATAAAAATTTTATTTTCACCCTTAATTTTTTTTTCTGTATACAACAATGAGTAACAAAAGCCAAATAAGCAATACATTTTTATACTTTTTAAAAAACAGTAAGGCATGTCTGCTTGTATAATCATCAACTTCAATTCCCCCGTAAAGCAGCACTCCTGCAACTCCAGAACGCCTACACGTGCTCCGTATTTATGTTTTTGCAAAACACTATTATTACCACACTCACATAACATTTTGTGCAGCAACAGATGGAAATGAGAATGTAAAAGACTTTGCATAACAGACGTCTTCCTTCCAGCATTTCAACAAAAGCCAGTTATAGCAAAACACACTCACGCCGACTGCGATTCACCACTTGAATTAGAATAGAATTGTCACTTTTTTGGGGGGGGGGGATGTCCTTTTACAAAATTCATCCACGAAGCGAGATGGACACCTAAACAATGACAGCATGTGTCTCTGGGGCCAAGTCTGTCAGGAGAGAGAGAGGAATACAAACCGCCAGGAACTAAGGAGCATTCCGCTCCTGTCAGAGGACCTTTGTTTGCCCTTTGGAAGACCTACTGCTTCAGATAAGAATTTTCCTTTTTGTCTTTTCAAACACTAGAAAAGAGCGGCCCCTCCCCCTCGCGCCCCCCCCCCCCCCCCCCCCCCCCCTCAGTAATTCGAGGCTCTCCTCTTCACAGTCGCTGATCTCAGAACTGTGGGGAGAGGCTCTCGTGGGTGACCTTTGCATGGCTTCCTCTCTGCCCACTGAGTTTCTCATTTCCAAAAGCGCCATGGTGGTAGACTTTCAGCCTCAGCGAGGAGGCAGGATTGCCCCAGACATATCAACGGCAGCATCTCAAACCACCCAGCAATCTGCCCACGTCCTGCACGCTGAAGACACAACCTTCGCCGACCCTCGCTCCAAAATATCCCCCTCTGACGTATTTTTGTTTGTTTCTATGAAACTACATGGTTTAATTTAGATACATTTCTGACAAGCAAAAGAATAAAAAATAAAAATCATAAATTCATTGAAAAGTAACAATTCAATCACAGATTGTTATTCACCCTTATGCATTATAACTGCTTTATTTTTATTTTTCTCTTTTTTTTACACAAACGCAGCCAGCCTTTCGAATACAGAGGTCTAACCAGTACCCTAACAGCTTTCACCGTTTATCAACTGTTTTTACTGTAATTCATTTAATAATTAACTGAACCTCTGATATCACCCACTGGATATGAATAACTTAAGATAATATATGGAGCAATGTGACTCATTTGCTTACTGAAAAGTAAAAGTGCTGAACATATATTCTTGTCTCACCCCCCAAAACAAAGAGATATATTCTCTGGGAATTGTAAACATCTGCTTCAAAGAACAAATACTCTGGCTGTTCCACAGCAGCATAGCATTGATTTTTGACATTTAGCCTCAAGTCCACAACGGAAATCTACAGCGGGATCCACGGATGCAACTGTTTTATACATAAACAAAACAAATTTCATTGAAGAAAAGAAGCCTACATAATTAAAGGATAGGTACAGAACACATAGGCTAAAAGGGAAATGTTAGTCACACGTAGCTAATGTGGGATTAGCATGTCACGGCGGAAATGGTTATCCAAGAGCACGATTCATGTATTGTAGCAAACATTAGATCATGAATTGAGGCTATTGTTATACAATGGCTTACTGTTGCTACAAGTTCATATTTTTTTCGACTTCAATATTAAACGTGATAACAATTGGCAAAACAAACAAATAATGCTTCCACACAGGTATAAAAACAAAACATACATGTAGCCATTAACTAAACCAATAAAAATAGCTTACAGTTAAGTGAAATAGATAAGTAGTTCAATGTCAAATTAAATTAATTATATGATCTGAAAATATAAATATACTCTCTTTTTATAATTTTTAACCTCGATAAGGGGTACATGTTTCCAGTAGGTTTTAAAAAAACCTGGAACCACGCAAAAGAAAGTGTGCAAAATTAGTTCTCTTAGTAAGACGTGTAAGTTAGAGATAATCGAGTGTGCACTTATTTAAAAAGTGACGGTAGGAAAACGTAGCTTTTTATAAAGTGAAAACTGACATGACTGCGATGCTTGCGACCCAATTACCGCAGAGCCCGCAGGGAAACGACGTCTCATCGACAGCGTCGCCGTGCACGCTCAGTAAAACTCTCTTTTCTTCCCTGGGGGTGATTGAAGGAACAAAATCAACAGGTTTTCTTTTTTCATATAAAGGAAAAGGAAAAATAGATTATCATTTATTAAAAAAAAAGAAAAGAATAATCATTGACATAAGCATCTTCAGATGTTTTTTTTTTTTTTTTACTTGTCGAAGCATGTTCGGAAAAATTTGAAAGCTAAGTACTCTTTGGGGAGACAAGCAGGATGCAGCACTGCACTGGTTCCCAGCCGTACCACTATAGCCGCTCCCAGTCCTACTGGTAGCCGTTCTTACGAGATTTCGGGAGCTTCTACGTGTCCAGTGAGGGAACGCTAAACAGCATTAGAACTTGCTGATATACTGTAGAGTAAAGAGTACACAGGTTCCTCGGTCAGGCCACATGCAGGTATTATCTCCACCGCGTCTGCAGCACCAGGAGCATGAGGGCGACCGCCGCCGGCGCTAGGGAGGGTCCGGGGGACGGTGATCTGCCTGCCGCCGCCGCACGCTCGTCGCTCCTGTCCGCGCCGACCACCGGAGCCTCTGAGGCCGCGAAGACAAACTCTGTGGTGCAGCCGTCTGGACAACCGCTGCCACTGCCGGAGCTGCTGCCCTCGTCACCTGCACGCGCAAACACACACACAGACACACACACACAGACACACACACATGCACGCGCATGCACACAAACACACACACATGCATGCACACAGACACACACACAGACACACAGACACACACAGACACACACACATGCACGCGCATGCACACAAACACACACACACATGCATGCACACAGACACACACGCATGCATGCACACACGTGCATGCACACAAACACACACACAGAGACACACACGCAAACACACATGCACACACACACACAAATGCACGCATGCACACAAACACACACACAGGCGCACACAGACACACACGCAGATGCACAAACACACACAAAAAAGCATAAGCACATCGTATGCAAATAGCAATAATAACAATTTGTACACACACACACAGAAACACACACATGCATGCACACAAACACACACACACGCACAGACACATGCGCACAGATGCACACACGCACACGCACACACACACACACACACACACACACACACACACACACACACACACACACACACACACACACACACACACACACACACACACAAACACACGTACACAAAAGTAGATGTGGCCATGGTATGCAAACAGCAATAATAACAACTTGTAAGTCGCTTTGGATAAAAGTGTCAGCTAAATAACTAAATGTATTTTTTTTTTTAAATGTAACAAAGACAAGCACAATTTCCTGCACCTACGATGCGACACGATGTAGGCTATCTGTGGTGTAAGACACGTCTCAAGAACATAATTATGACACGTGTCGTCGACACAAGGGGATCCTCAGAAATCAGAGGACAGCAGGTTCTTAGCACTTAACACATTGACCGCCACAGCAGGGGGCGCTGATACCCCATTCATTGCCAGGTCTTTATTCAATGGATATAGTTTTAGACTGTGACATTTGCGAGTGCTTAAAATATATCTTATATTATATCTATGGGTCTAATAACGCCGTCGGGTCTCAGTGAGCTGCTTCTAGTCAACATGCCAGAGACAGATTGTTTTTTCATCTGTACATTTCCGTTTTATACCGTTTTGAATAGAGTATGGTTTGGGTGTTTTTCAGTAATTCCAGGAAAAGGCGAGAAAAATGCATTTGACTGTAATCCAGTCATCACGTTGTAATTTTTCGGTTTATTATCTAATCATCCTGAAATCAACGCTAGATTATCACTATTATGTCTCCTCGTCCATACATGAAATGACCGTCGTAGCGGGGCGCTCCCCCCCCCCCCCCCCCCACCGCAGCCAATGGTAAACAGCCATACCCGGTCCACACAGATAGATGCGATCGGGGTAGAAATAAATGTCAGATCAACGATCAAATTCATATATGATGTTCTTACGTTGTATCTGATGTAATGCAAAAGAGATCATCCAAATATCTTATCGCAATTCCAAATAATGCTTGTGGAGGTCCGCACCACACTACCGACCGTTTCACAATGACGGGCGGGCGGGCGGAGTTACTGATGCCATTGTTGTATAGAAGTGGCTCGTCTGAATATTTAAACCCCGCCCGGCTCAGATCGCCTCCTAAAACACCCATTTTCAATTAGATGCAATAGCTCCACCTGGCAGTAGAGGGCGGTGTTGACCGTCTGCCAGCTCAGACAGGGTCTGAAGACTATACCAGAGGCTGCGGCTATGAATAGATATAGCGAATAAACAAAATAACAATCCAAAAAACTAGTAAACTCCTTATTGCCGTTATTCGATTGGCGGCCAATATTTTTGGCTGGGAATCTGTTAAGACCTAAATATAGCCGCCACCGCCTGTCAGCGGGTTGTTCTTCCAGACACTGCTATTTACTCTCCTGATGAGACGTCGCCGTGTTACAGGAACCTGTAGGAGGCTGAGTGACAACCGTTAACACCTGAGAGCTCATTTACTCATTTTATATAATAAAAGTTATATATAAATATATATGTATTTTTTATGGGGGGAGAATAATAATACAAAATATATGTGTGTATAGTAACTTTTTTGTATTAATGTATGTCTATACATATATAAAAAGTGTATATATAAAAGCATACCGTGTGTGTGTAATTCCCAGTGACTATGGAACAGTAATTGTGTGAGTTTTGCTCGTCCCTAATGAAAACCACTTTGTAAATTCCCTTCTAGTCAACTTCTCTACACTCCCAATACGTGAAACATCTGCACAACTTACTGGAGTCCTGGAAATAGATGTCATTTCCATTGTAGGCGTTCCTGAGCTTGTTGGTCATGACTCTGAGGGCCATGATCTGCTGTCTGATCAGCGTGTCTGGCCTGGTGATGTCCACGTCCACCTCGGGGTTGTTCAGCTGGTTGGTCAGACCCTCCTTCACCACTTCGGGGAAATATCTAACCGGGAATAGACAAGCACCTGTGAAATGTCTTCACACTAACCATTAACATTAAATTCGAATTCAAATTTACATTTACACTTAGTCATTTAGCTGATGCTCTTATCCAAAGCGACTTACAAATTGTGAATAACTCAGCAGGAGGAGGACATCTCTGGCAGCTACGGATCAGTGTCATTGTTTGTCAAATAGTGTCAAACTTGAGTGTAACACTCAGGCCATGGTTACACAGACTGTTTTTGTTTTCGTTTTGTTGCTGTTTTGAATACGTTTGCTGTCCCTGTTAAATAGAAATGCCGTTTTGGCAGGAAAACGCGTTGCCCTAGCGGAAACGCTGAAAAGGTGTTTTCCTCGCCAAAACTCGCAGACAACGTGTCGTGTAATCTGCGCCGAGCCGTTGTTGCTCAACGCCCATGCGCAGTAGATACCGACATCTGCGTGCCCTCACCAACGTCCGGTGACAACAGAGCTGTCCCAAATAGCTGCAGCTACCATGTGTTGTCAAGTTATTGTTATAAGGACCCCAGTCCAAGCTAAAACAGTTTGCATTCCCTTAACAATTGTTTGTATTGAGCCGTATTGTATTGTACCCATTCTGCAATATGTTAAATAAAGTTTACATCCATTCATTCTGCTAGCATTAACGATTGCATGAGCAGCTGGCTAACGTGAGCTAACGTTAGCTACCAGACCCTGTTAGCTCAGAGCTCCTCTTTCAATCTTAACAAGCATTAAACAAAATGGCCCAGTCATCTATTCACCTTTGTTTAATACACAAGGCGTTGTCTTTAATGTTATCTAGCTACTGATAGCTCCCGATATCATCCTGGTGCTGGCTGGCTAACTGATGTGAGCTAACGTTAGCTGCTAGCCACAATGCTATACTGTTATATTCCATTCACGTTAGCATGTAAGCTAACAAATTCTGCGATCTTTTTTGAGCCTAAACTATCCGCTCTTGGTGGTCACTTGTGTTGATGTTAGTTTTGTTTCATCAACAAATCGTCAACAAATGAGGCAGAACACAGTGAATGTATCAGTTTTTGTTTATTGCACTTTATTTCTTGCTGAAAAATAATGCTTCATTGGCTAAAATGGCTCGCGGAGGCATTTAAAAATGGTGGCTTTTGAGATTTTGAACAGGATGTGGAGTGTCCTCATTCAAGTTCTGATTGGTTGAAAATTGCCTTCATGTTCGCCACCTGCCACCTACTGCTTTGGCATTGTACATCACTGTGCTCAGGAGGCAAAACGAATGTCTAACTCGGCTGCCACTACGTTGCGACCTGGAAAAGCGAAACTCATCTTCAAAACAAAACGAAAACATCAGTCAGTCTAACCGCAGCCTTAGTGTGCATAGTAGTATAGATTATTAGCATGCTAGGTAGTAGTATTAAGTATAGTATCATAGTAAGGTACATAATAGTAAAAAGACAGTAAGAAGGTTAGTTAAAGGTCAACCTCCACGTTGTATTTTTGTTCAATAAACAATGTGGACTAGGCCAACAGTGGCTTTCATGAAGAAGGGGAAAAAAAGTATTGAAATTGACCCAGTTTTAGCGTTTTTATCAAACATTTTGTCTGCCCAACACAATCACCACGCACGTGCATATTTTAATCAATGATTCATAACGTGCGCGTGTAATCTCGTCACAACAGGTGCAGGACAACAGGGGGCTCACCAGGGGGCGCTGAGAGTCACACAGCTAGTGGCAGGCAGAGAGCCTTGCTACCATAGATATATGCTTGCTACTACTAGCCGAATGGAAATGTATCTGTTTCACCTCACTATTGCTCCATAATAGCCATCCATCCATCTCTAAAGCTAACCACTATTTGTAAAAGCCACAACCACGTTACCATATTTGTAATAATGTAAATCATTGTGTCGTTGTACACATATTGTGTTTATAACGTTAGTAGATAACATAGCTTAGCTTGGTAGCTATTGTGCTAACAACATATCCCGACATCCGGCTCGCTGGCCGGCATGAACGGCCGACCCAAAATGGTTCTCTCCTCTCTGTACACCCCGTCCCCACGGATGCCCTGCCGGGGGGCCCATGGACGCGACGGCGGCGGCAGCCGCAGGGCGCCCGAGCCCGCAAAGGCTAGTGTTACACGATAGCTATGAGCTAACTAGCGCTGCGGGCTCCGGCGCCCTGCGGCCGCCGCTGTTGTCGAGTCCACAAGCTCCTCCGCGGGGACGGGGGCACACAAATAACAACATTAACCAGACTCTCGTTGTGTCTATTATGCTAACGCTAACGTTACCTCATTGTGTCTATTCTACAAGCTTTAACGTTACCTAGCCTCTCGTGTCTATCTGCTAACGTTAGCATTAGGCTAACTAACGTTACGTCCCTAACCCCCAACAACAAGCGTAACTAATCAGCGATCTTTTTGTCAGACTAAACTCTCCGCTCGGTGGCAAATTGTGTTGATGTCGGTTTTGTTTCATCAATAAATGAGGCAGAATACACAGTGACTGTATCCTTTTTTATTGCACTTGTTTCTTGCTGCAAACATACATAAGACATAAAGATGGCGGCGGCGTTCTGTTTTCGTTCAGACTCCCCAAACAGTGACGCGTCTCTCTTCTGACCAATCAGTGGTCTGCAGTTTTTCACGTGACATTTCTGGAGCTCTCATGCTGATCACCAGCAGCCCCGCCTCCCCACACGGAGACAAACTGAGTACTTTATTTTAGTGGAAAAGCAACATTAGATTCGGCTCATTAATATGCAAGCCACACCTGTTGTGACGTCGGCGTTTGATACGCTTTATTGATTCGCGCGTGCATGTTATTCGTGCGTGGACCTTTTTAACTCTTTCAGAGTGGCATTTCCGGTGTCAAATGGAAAAGGTTGGCCTTTAATGCATCAACTAAAACCTTTCGGCTTGTATATTTCTGGGCGTGGTAGGCTATGGAAACAAAAGATCTTTTGCAACTTTGTCTTTCAACCGAGGTGTGTGAACTGGAAACGATTAGTAAGGGAGAAAAATTCCCAACTCCTGGAAACTGATGGATGTTTTAAAAAATGATGTTCTTTAAAACATCCATCGGCCTCCAAGAGCTGCTTGAGTTTGGTAAGCACAAACAATGTTCCTTCTTTTGACATTATTATTATTATTATTATTATTATTATTATTATTATTATTATTATTATTATTATTATTATTATTATTATTATTATTATTATTATTATTATTATTATTATTATTATTATTATTATTATTATTATTATTATTATTATTATTATTATTATTATTATTATTATTATTATTTATCTTGTGTATAACATGTAACTTAGAATAGCTAATATATTGGAAAGGTTATAATAATATCTGATCCCTGAATTTTCCCAAGGGGATTAATAAAGGATAATCTTATCTTACAATGGCATAATAATGGTTTCAAGTCCTAAAGAAACAAAATAGTGGTTTAAAGTCCTAAAGCAACAAATTAGTGGTTTAAAGTCCTGTGATCAATAGATCACTAAAGCAACAAAATAGTGGTTTCAAGCCCTAAAGCAACAGAATAGTGTTGTTTAAGTCCTAAAGCAACATATTAGTGGTTTAAAGTCCTAAAGAAAATAAATTGTGGTTTAAATCCCATGATCAATAGTTCACTAAAGCAACACAATAATGGTTTAAATTCCTAAAGCAACACATTTGTGGTGTAAAGTCCTATAATCAATATATCACTAAAGCAACAAAATGGTGGTTTAAAGTCCTGTGATCAATAGATCACTAAAGCAACAAAATTGTGGTTTAAAGTCCTAAAGCAACAAGACAGTGGTTTCAAGTCCCGTGATCAATAGATCACTAAAGCAACAACATTGGATGTCCCTTACGCTTCATGTGTTAATTTGTGACTACTTGGTAGGGATGTGATTTAAATGTTCTATAAAGTGTTAAGAGCGATGCGCTGCTCTGTTATGCCGCTATAGACTCATTACATCAACACTTATTATTGTATTGTAAGTGAGGGCTATTTTATTTGATTGAACTATTTTATTGCACTGCAGTACTGTGTCATTTTACTGTCTATTATTATTATTATTTTACGGTCTATTCTATTTTATAAAAAAAAATTACTTATTGTTTTTATTCAGTAAAAAATTTTGACAGTACAGATATACAAATACCTTTTACAACATATTCTCAATTACTGTGCAATATTACACCTACTGTAGACTTCAGTATATTTTTACTGTATTTATTTACTGTATATTTTATTCTATTTTTTTTTATCCACTTTTTCTCCTCCTATTTTTCTGTATTTTTCTCCCATCCCAATTTAGTCCTTATGCCAATTCCCCCTCCCCTTCCTGGTCGTTGCACGCATTTGCCCCCTACTTGCCGGTCTAGGGAGCCCTGAAGTCTATCAGATGCTTCCTCCGATACATAGGAGACAGCCAGCAGCCTCTTTTCACCTGACAGCGCGGAATCTCATTGGTGAAGTGTAACGCGTTGGAGGATCACACTATCTTCACCAGTTTCTTCCCTTGCTGTGCAGTCAAGTCAAGTCAAGTCAAGAGTTTTAATTGTCACGGCATACAGGTATACAATGAAATGCGGGTGGTCTTGCCCGCAACGATGTGCAATACAGTGGTACAACATATAATAGAATCAAAAAATGAAAAAACAACATTGTGCAGTAAACAGGTAACAGGTAACATGGAGTGACATCTCGGTATCTGTACATAGTTATTTACAGAGCATATGGGACATGCTAGTTAGCTTTGGTAGTGCAATACACTGTTCCTGTTATTCTAATTTAAAGTGTCCTTTCCTTTGGCCATAAGTGTGCGTGTGTGCGACATGGGTGTGTGCCCGCTCATGTTAAAGTGTTAAGTGGCTGCTCGTGTGTGAGCGTGCACAGCGTGCGTGTCGTGTGTGTGTTCATGTGTGCTTGTGTGTGGATAGTTCAATGTTCTGAGCACTCAATGTTCATTGTTCATGGCTCTGATGGCCTGGGGGAAGAAGCTGAGCCTAAGCCGCTCTGTCCTAGTAGCTGGGGTTCGCAGGCGTCTGCCTGACCTCAGCAGCTGAAACAGGCTGTTATTGGGGTGGTGAGGGTCTTTCATTATCCTGCAGGCTCTGGATTTGCACCTCTTGTTGTATAGAACCTGCAGGGGGGGTAGTGCAATACCCGTGTTACGCTTGGCTGAGCGCACCACTCTCTGTAGGGCCTGCAGGCGCCCTGACCGACCTGTAGGAGTCGCTGTTTACAACAACCAGGAAACCACCCACCGGCTTCCCACCCGCTGACACTGCCAATTGTGTCAGTATGACGACCGGCCAAGCCGGAGGCACCGCTGACAGCCGGATTCGATACCAGTGTCTCTACTGTGGTAGACAGACACTTAGTCCGCTGCGCTACCCGGCCGCCCTATATTTTATTCTATTTGTATTCTATTTTATTCTATTCATATTCTTAGGCAATTTGTTTTGTTATTCTTCTTCGTGACTTGTTCTGTCTAAATGTTTAATGTTGAGCGATTTGCAGTGTCAAATTTCCCTTGGGATAATAAAAGTATTTCTATACTATTCTATTCTATTCTATTACCAGCATGCCTGTACTGTATCACAGTGGCGAATCCTTGTGGAAGCCAACGGAAGCCATGCCTCCCTATATTCATATCAATTCATATCAAATTATGAAATATGAAAAAAAAAAAAAAAAAAAAAAAAAAAATTAATATAGTTTACATTCTTTTTCATCTGTGCATCTGTGTTTTTTTTTTTTTTTTTTTTAATGTCTCCCTCTTCTCCTTCTCACTCCCTCTAACACACTGTCAGACTGTGCTCACTACTGCAGCTAGTATAGGAGAGAGGCAGTGGGTAGGTCTCTTTCTCCAGGCTTCCAGCATTATAGAGTGAGTCCAAACTCCAAATCCGATCCTAGCCAATCAGATTCGAGCTGACTGCCACTGTGCCACACCCTAAAAGTTTAAAACGGAGCTGGGAGGAAGACGTTCAGCATAATGTTCCACCTGGAGGCGGGGCAGGTCAGAAGTTCACGTTTCCACCTGACTACCTAACGTGACATCCCATTAGTACTGAGGACCAGCGCAGAGCACACCACTGTGGATATTATGATTTAACAAATCTATCTGGCAAGAGGAGGACCACATTATTGACCAGGTAAGAACTGAGCAGCCTGACTAAGGACTAACTAACGTTATCAGGCAAGCTTGTATACCCTTTCATGACTGCAATGCAAGCCAGGGGCTGGAATACGCAGTAATTTATTCCTCCGTAGTAGCCAGGTTAATGTGCACCATCAAGCACTGCTTAAAAGCTAGCGGTGGGTCCAAAATATATCGGATATAAATGTCAAAGGTACCCAGCGTTCCATTAGGGTTTCACACACAGATGCGGCGGGGTTTGAAAGCTCGGCGTTGCTAATAAACATTTTAAATCATTTTTATAAACGAGTAAAACTGAGGCTGAAATGACTGCTTCCGCATTTTACAGTAGGAGCGCTCTGATGGCTGGGCGCGCGGCGCAACAGACACGTGAATGAATGAATGAATGAGAACTTTATTTAACAGATTGCAGAATGGGTACAATACAGTACGGCTCAATACACACAATTGTTAAGGGGATGCAGACCAGAGAAATACGTTTGTCTTGTCACGTTTGTCTAATAGACAGTCATATTCTCTCCCGGTGTTCTGCGGAATCCTACTCCCGAGTCCCTCCTCGAAAACAACACCGGCCGTATGTATATTTCTCTCCCACCCACCCACCCCCTCCTAATGTACAGTCCCCTCCCCATCATATGTATATACTCTGTCAGGATCTAGGGGTAACAGTACTGTATATTTGATGTCATGATGTCTTGTATGTCATAAATGTCACTAGTATGAATTGAAAATGGGGGACCCTGATGTAAACAAGACAAACGTCTTTCTCTGGTCTGCATCCCCTTATACAATTGTGTGTATTGAGCCGTACTGTATTGTACCCATTCTGCAATCTGTTAAGAAAGTTTGACTGGCCGCCGAGCCATACTGTAGTGTACATGGTGACTACTTGACTTAAAAAAAAAAATAAAAAAAAATATTAATAAAAATATTTAATACATTTTTTTTAATAATTTTTTTTGGCTTCCCCTGTTATTTTACCCACGCGACGCCACTGCTGTATCATTAATAGACAGCTATGTTTGGGGAAGGGGAGGGGGCATGGGAGAAACTTAAAAACAGATAAGACAGAATATACTACATGTGTGGATGAAAACCACCAGTAAGTGTTGAAACAAAGACAGATTTAAGAAATAATAATAATAATAATAATAATAATAATAATAATAATAATAATAATAATAATAATAATAATAATAATAATAATAATAATAATAATAATAATAATAATAATAATAATGATATAAAAGTAAAGTTAGTAGTTACAGTTTAGATGCAATCATAGTTGTGTGTTGAAGGAATGAAAAACACATGTAGATTAGGTAAGTATTAATGGTGAGATAAATCAAACAATTTTAAAAGGAAAATGACAATAGAATGAGAAATAAGATGAAAGAAAATTATAAAATGAAAATAAAAATAATACGGTGAATTTATACAAACCCACTTTCTATCGAACTGTTCACCTTGCAACCTGACCAGATTAGTCATCCTCTCCATGTCCTGAATTTCTTTAACTTTGTTTAACCATTGGTTGGGGGACCGGACTTCAACCAATTAATTGTGATAATTTTCTTGGCAGCAGTTAACAGTATTTGAAGAAGATACAAATTTGTCATACCCTCAATGCCCTCCGGTATGACTCCGAAGATGGCAGTTTTTAAATCTTGTGGAATGTCCATGTCAAATACCTTTTTTACATCCCTGAAGACATCATCCCAGAAGTGGCATAGTTTTGGGCATGTCCAGAAAATATGGGTATGGTATGGTTACCTATTTGTTCACCACATCCCCTCCAGCATGCGCTTGTGGGGGTCGTACCTGCTTTAGCAGTCAATAAGGGAGTCTTGAAAAACCTATTAATGACCTTCCATTTATATTCTTTCTAGGAATTAGAGTTAGTCACCTTATGTGCTTCAGTACAAACACTGAACCACTCTTCTTGTGTGATCTCCTGTTGGAGCTTAGCCTCTCACTTCAACTTAATATATAGTGAGTCATTGGGGTTCATTGATAGTAGATTTGGATATAATTTAGAAAAAATCATGTGTATTGGAGCATCAATTTGGATACCTCTTATCAAGCGGGCAGAAAAGTGGCAATTCTTTTTACTTGAACTTGAGGACTGCATACTTTTTTTGCAAACCAAAACAACATTATACAAATACTGTTATGGTTTGTAATGCGACCCCAATTGCACGACACAGACAGGTAATCAGAGTTAGCCAAAACAAGGGCATGATTTATTATATACAAAAAAGCGGCACTCAGCCTTTAAGGGGGAAAAAAACACCAAAGTCCATGAACACAAAAAAACGCGGCACTGTGCCTTTAAGGGGCGCACAGGCAGGAATCCTCTAGCACACAGGCAACGAGGTACACAGGAAATCTTCCAGAAACACGGGCAAAAATACACAGGACTCTTCATTGAACACGGGCATCCTCCCGACCAGAATGCTGCCGACGGGCAGCGCAGCAACCAGGGGGTCCAAGGGGAATGGGGTGAGAACACAGGCATCCTCCCGTGGAGTAATAGAGAGCGATGGCGAGCCTCACCCCAGGAACGGGTCCATGTAGAGGGAGTTGGGAAGTAGCCGGCAGGACATCTGGAGTGGGAACACTGGGATCCTCCCGTGGAGTAATAGAGAGCGAAGACGTGTCCCACTCCACGAAACGGCAACAGGTGGTGATGTACAGGCGTGGCACGACGTCTCACGCCGGAGACGCGGCAGTAGATGGTAGTAACAAGAACGACCCGACAAGGAGTGGAGGGGAGTCTGCAATACTAGTACTCTCCCGAGCTGATTGCAAACTCCTCTCAGGTGCGTGAAGCAGAAAAACGGCATGCCCCCTCGTTGGGCTGCATGCAGAATTCCTCCAGCCCTCACAAATACATTTATACTTATAGCACATGCACAAACCTGGTCTCTTTTGAAAGATGACATTCTGAAGTTTCTGATTCCAGAAAAAAATTCACTTTTAGTGTTAACGTAATAGAGTAACATAGGTCTGAACTTGAGTTGTGGTTAGTAGTCCAGAGGTAGTATTTCCCCAGAAGGTGGTATGGCTTACAAATCCATACGGATTACGGACCCATAGCCTGAAGCCTTATGTAGTACATGTCCAAATTTCATAAAGATCCATTCAGAAATGAGTGATTAGGAGTGAGTTTTCTCATAGACTTCAATTCATTCGTCTGTTTTTCTCTTCCTGTTTTCGCTCGTTAGTTTTTGTTTGTTTTTTAGATTCATACATCCCCACGTGGTGTTTCATTGATAAGCCACACTCATTGGCTACAAGGATCCACAATCATTTTCGAGATCGGATCTAGATTGACGGAGCTACTGCGCCAAGAGTCGGGAGTGGTATTTTGCGCAATACCATGTACTTTGCACAAGCCTCAAATACCGGCATGTAACTCGAGAACCGCTGAACGGATATTGTCGGATTTTGTCGCTTTCAACAGGCAACAAATAAGCCTTCAATTCGATATATATATTGCATTACAAAATATGCACACCCGAGCCACTAGGGGTCGCCAAAGTGCCGGTGGGCAAATCGTCCTAAAAACGTCCCATATGCGGGTCGGCGCATGCTAAGAGACTATAAAACGTTCAATTGCAGAAAGGTGTCGAATTTTGTCCAAATCTTCCTGATTCTCAAAAAAATTCCTTAATTGGAGAAAATTGAAAAAGTCAGTACTAGGAAGGCTAAACTCCACTCTGAGTTGTTCGAAAGATTTAAGCTGGCTGGAGTGAATAAGTTGGTGAACAAATTTCAGACCCTTTGTCCTCCATCCACTGAATCCTGCATCCAAAGTTGATGGTGTAAAGTCCCCAATGGAACCAATTGAGGTCAGGCCAGATGTTAGAGGCAACCTGAACTCTTTCTGGACCTCTCTCCATACTTTTATCGTAAATCTGGACCACATACCTATAGAATCCTCCCTTATCTTATGCCCAGAGAATAATTTTATTAACTATTTTACTGCACTTTTTTACTCTGTCTATTCTATTTTAGAATTTGTATTACTGCCTATTTTAAAACTGAATCAACCCGTAAACAGAGAGGCCTATTGGGATGTTAGATCCTAATGTGAAAAACTGTGATTTGCTTTACCTTGCTGCTATCTTTTTTAATGCTTGTTTTATGTTTTATGTCATTTTATGACTCATACAGTTCTCATCCAATTTGGAGAAAACGTCACACATAGGATGAGAGCAGGCCAAGGATCTGCATTCTTAACTCATTCAACGCCAATCACGGAAAAAGTCGGGTTAACTCGCCAAAGTCGGGTTAACTCGCCAATCAGGAGAAAAGTCGGGTTTTAATCGTTATTTCTTTTATTAGCTATATCCATTCATTTTAATCCATCCAGCCTGATGTTATCATTGGGAATGGGTCTGAGCTCGCAAAAGAGCAAATACCGCCGCCTTCCACTCTTTTCAGGGCCGATCTGAGCCGTGCGGGCAGGGTTTAAATACTCAGACGATGCAGGCCTTTACAACGATGGCATGGTACACTAACCCCGCCCGCCCGTTCATGTGTAACGCTCTGTAATGTGGGACGGACCTCCACAAGCAGTATTTGGAATGGCGATCAGATAATTGGATTATTTCTTTTGCATTACATCAGAGACAAGGTAAGAACACTATATATAAAATCTTGCATTGAGGCGCAGTGTTCAGGGTAACAGAGCATGAGGTGAGGCGGACCTTTAAAAAAGTGAATATCAGGAAGGCAGCAGGTCCGGACGGCATCCCCGGCCGCGTCCTAAAAGTCTGTGCCGACCAACTGGCCCCAGTATTCACTGACATATTTAACCTGTCCTTAGAACAGGCTGTCATCCCCACCTGCCTGAAGAAGTCCACTATTATCCCTGTACCCAAAAAATTCAAGCCTGCTTGCCTCAACGACTACCGCCCCGTAGCTCTCACCTCCATAGCCATGAAGTGCTTTGAGAAGCTAGTAAAGGGCTACATCTGCTCCTCCCTCCCCATCAACATGGACCCCCTGCAATTTGCATACCGCCCCAACAGGTCCACGGAGGACGCCATATCCCATGTGCTGCACACAGCAGCATCACACCTGGACAAGAGGCAGGGGAACTATGTGAGAATGCTATTCATCGACTACAGCTCGGCATTCAATACCATAGTCCCCTCCATACTCATAGCCAAGCTCAGGGACCTGGGCTTGGGCTATGACCTCTGCCAGTGGGTCTTGGACTTCCTGACTGGCAGACCCCAGGTGGTGAGAGCAGGCAACTGCACCTCCTCATCCATCACCCTCAACATAGGGGCCCCCCAGGGCTGTGTTCTGAGTCCCCTCCTCTACTCCCTGTACACACACGACTGTGTGGCTCAGCGGAGTAGCAATACAATCGTCAAATTTGCTGACGACACAGTGGTGGTGGGCCTGATCTCTGCCAACGACGAGAGGGCCTACCTGGAAGAGGTCAAGGTCCTGGCGGGATGGTGCCAGGAAAACAGCCTCTCCCTGAACGTCAGCAAAACAAAGGAGATGATTGTGGACTTCAGGAGGTCGGGGGTCAAGGACTACAGCCCCCTCAGCATCGACAGGGCACCGGTTGAGAGAGTCAACAGCTTCAAGTACCTCGGAGCCTACATATCCGAGGACTTGACATGGACCACACACATTAACAGTGTGGTGAAGAAGGCACGACAACGCCTCTACTTCCTCAGGCGCCTAAGGAAGTTCCAAGTCAGCCAGAAGATCCTTAAGAACTTCTACTCATGTACAATAGAGAGCATCTTGACCGGCAACATCACCTCCTGGTTTGGGAATAGCACTGCAAAAGACCGAAGCAGACTACAAAGAGTGACACGTGCAGCCGAACGCACAATTGGAGGGGGGCTCCCCACCCTCCAGAACATTTACTACAAGCGTTGCAAGGGCAAGGCTAAGAGAATCATTAAAGACTCCAGTCACCCGAACAACTGCCTCTTTGAACTGCTGCGGTCAGGCAAGCGATACCGGAGTCTCAAGGCGAGCACAGAAAGACTCAGAAGTAGCTTCTATCCCCAGGCCATCAGGCTGCTAAACGAACAATGAATGAACACTACACAACAACAACCACCAAACGCACATAGCACACACATCCACACGCACACACTCACTTTAAACAAACACACTGTAGCACCCACTCCACACACTTTATAGCACACACCCACTTTAAACAAACACACTGTAGCACCCACTCCCCACACTTTATATTTATGGATGAAGGATTGCACTACAACTCGTACACTTTACTGTAAATTGTACCTAAAATTGTACCTCATCCCATTTCTGCTTTGCACTAGATAGTACTGTACATTAGTACACTGCATAGTATTGTGTATTGTATATTATATGGTAACTCAGAACATTGTACATATGTCTATACCGAACACTGTGACCTCATTTTCTTCTTCTAAATTCATGCTATATTATGTTATTATGTTATTTGATACTATCTTGTCTAGCACAGTCTCTGGAGCGTAACAGTAAGAAGCATTTTGTATGAAAGTATTCTGTACTTCTGTATGACAACTATTAAAGAACTTGAACTTGATCTGATATTTCTTTCTACCGCGATCAATGCTGTCTGTGTGTGTGGCTGTTTACCGTTGAGTGCAGGAGGTGGCGGGGGGAGCCCCGCCATTTCATTCTTGCATGAGGAATGATAATAATGATAATCTAGCGTTGATTTCAGGAAGATTCGATAATCAGGCTAAAAATTACAACGTGTTTAGTGTATTCCACTAAAGGGCTATTATCGCGTCTTTTCCTAAGTATCACCAAAACTATACTCATATTCAAAACGGTATAAAACGGAAATGTACGGATGAAGAAACAATCCGTTTCGTACATGTTGACTGAAAGCAACTCACTGACAATCGACGGGGGTATTAGACCCATAGCTATAATATAAGATATATTTTAAGCACTCGCAAATCTCGCAGTCCCCCCATTGATTAAAGCGATGGCGTACTAGCACCCTCTGGCGCATTAAGCAATGGCGCAGAATGAGTTAACAGTATTTTGAGTGCCAAGCTACATTTAATTTTTTTTTAAGTATTTTATTTGAATTAATTTCCACCATTGTCTGTTCAACATTGGGGATAGAGTGTGCACTGCTGTCAGGCAGTAATTCAAAATCTGAAGGACACAAGCAGGCATAGATCAATTCTAGCCAAGCGTTTCGCTCCAGTAATAAAATACGTGGCCAATTTTCTGCCTGTGACTAAAAACACACCTCTTCAAACTATATCTGAAATTACTTACTGTCTTTTAGAATATAAATACTTTATTCATCCCGAGAGAAATTTGGCACTACAAATCACTCACAGTAAACATTTAGGTAGACAAAACAAAGTCACGAATAAGAATAAAAATAAGCCTAAGAATAAAGAATAAAATAAGCCTAAGAATAAAATAAGCCTAAGAATAAAATACCGTCCGGGATTTACATTTCCTATGTTGTGTATATACATTCTAATATAAAATATACAGTAAAAATATACAGTAAAAATATACAGAAATCTACAGTAAGTGTACAGTAAGTGTAATATTGAACAATGTTGTTTTAAAAGTAAAACAAAGAAGAACAATGCCACTGACCCTTAGCTGCCAGAGTTGTACCCCTCCTGCTGACTTGTTGTTCACAAGTCGCTTTGGATAAAAGCGTCAGCTAAATGAGGTCAAATGTAAATATAGGGCTAATAACATTTTCATTCTAGGAATACATGGATGACATTACACAGATCACAGCGGCACTCTCTTTGCCTGCTTGCATGTGTGTATCGTCTCTCTGAGTGACCGTATAGTTATGTCCGTGGAATGTGTGGAAGTTTTCCTCTGAGACCTGTGTTCACCCCCCCCCCCCTCCCCTTGTCCTCCCCTTCCTCTGAAGCTGCGGTTACACCTTTCGTATCATCTTCGTATTGTTTTCTTATACGTATCGCCGCGTATCGCCGCGACGTCGTGCGCCTGAGTCACACTTTCGTTTTTTTTTCGTTTTTGTCAGCCGAGCACACTGATGTAGTACACTGCCAAAGCAGTAGGTGGCAGTAGGTGGCAAACATGAAGGCAATTTCAACCAATCAGAACGAATGTGCCTATACACTTCCTGGTGGAAGCTCCAGCAAAGAAAATGTCAATAAGGCAGGCGCCTATGCCGCGCCACCATCTTGCCTATTTACTCAATGCAGCAATAATTTTTCAGCAAAGCCTAATAAAAGTGCAATAAACAAAACGGATACATTCACTGTGTGTTCTGCCTGTCATTTGTTGATGAAACAAAACTAACATCAACACAAGTGACCACCAAGAGCGGATAGTTTAGTCTAAAAAACGATCGGTAGCATTGTTAGCTGCATGCTAACGTCAATGGAGTATGCCATTATAACAATATAGCATTGTGGCTAGAAGCTAACGTTAGCTCACGCTACTTAGCCAGAACCAACACTGATGATATCGCGAGCTATCAGTAGTTAGATAACATTAGAGACAACGCTGTGTGTATTAAACAAAGGTGAATAGATGACTGGGCCATTTTGTTTAATGCTTGTTAAGTTGAAAGAGGAACTCTGAGCTAACAGGGTCTGAGTCCTGATAGCTCACGTTAGCCAGCTGCTCATGCAATCGGTAATGCTAGCAGAATGAATGGATGTAAACTTTATTTAACATATTGCATATGGGTACAATACAATACGGCTCAATACAAACAATTGTTAAGGGAATGCAGACTGTTGTAGCTTGGACTGGGGTCCTTATAACAATAACTTGACAACACATGGTAGCTGAAGCTATTTGGGACACGGAGCTCTGTCCCAAACACACACACTGTTGTCACCGGAAGGGCACGCAGATGGTATCTACTGCGCATGGGCGTTTTCGCAACAACGGCTACGTGCTGACTACACGCTGTTGTCGGCGCGTTTTTATTGCGTATCTCCAAACGCAAACACAATTTTGCGTTTCAGCCGTATCCACAAAAAAACGCCAAAAAACGCATTTCTGTGTAGATAGGACATCAAACGTCGTCAAAAACGTATAAAAAACGCCAGGAATACACTAGTCTAACCATAGCCTGAGGCCTCTGTTCACCCCCCCTTGTCCTACCCTTCCTCTGAAGCCTCTGTTCACACCTCCCACTCAACTCATCCTCCCCTCCTTCTCCCCTCCCACCCTATTCTTTGTTTCACCTGTTCACCCCTCCCCTCACCCGCCTTTCCACAGAAAGCTTAAGAGGCAAGCTCACATAATTGATTGGCAATGCTCTAACAATACATCAACTATGAATATTTGACCATGCGCATAAATAACCTCTCTGTTTCCACAACAAATGTTATGTTCTATTGGAAACAAATTGTGTAGCCTATGCTAAAGCCACATTGCTCTCAATGGAAACTACACACTGCAAGAAAGCACATGTGACTCACACACATCCTGGAACGGCCACAAGAGATGACATCAAACCTATGTGTACATGCCATACATCCTTCATTCATTGGGGACACACATTTATTCCTAACTATAGCATACCACTGACATGTGCTCCAACGAGCACCCGCTCTAGTTAGCAATACAATGAGTCACCGCATCTAAATTCAGAGCAGTATATTAATGAGAAAATCATACCCGTGGTGTATTAATTTATATGACAGGAGTATATTTATAATGCCCCTAGCTCATGGAATGAACTCCAATAGTCTTTAAAGCTTGAGATTCTCTCCTCTGTTGCAGAGTTTAAAAGCTTGATATCCTGCCTTTGTCAATCAAGTTGTACATGTTTTAATTGATTTGTTATCCTTACTCTTTGCCCCGTCTTGTATCTGTTGGTTATTATTTTATATGCTTTTTTTTTTGGCTTGTTTCTGTATGTACACTCGACATGACTGTAAGTGAGGGAAACCTCAGTTGCCTTTCTAGTTTAAATAAAGGTTTGAAATTAAATAATAAGTAATGATGTGTGGAAGTCATTTATTGGAAAAGTAGAGTGTGTACATCGACTCTGGCATAGGGACTTATATAGGGACTTATATAGGGACTTATATAGGGACTTATATAGGGACGATGGGGACATGTCTCTACCAAAGACACAGTTTTATATATATGGACGCTGGGGACATGTCTCTACCAAAGCCACATAGTCTTAATAATATAATAATAATGCCGGACCTTGTCGTGGAATATATGATCATGTCCTTATAGATCTGTGTTGAGATATCATGTTATACAGCTTGACTTTCAGTGTGACCAGCTTGACTGGTTAATGTGTGTATGTCTCTTTAAGAAGACTCCAATGTACTAATATCTCCCAAGCCATAACCTTTTTGTTGTTGCTTCCAGTGACTGAGAACCATTCTTGTTTACCTTCGTCATATCCTTGTGTATTAAAATATGTTCCACATAGACAGTTACAATGAGTATTCTATTATAAAGGCCCAGACTATAGGTCACAGGATTGTGTTTCTTCAGAGCCATAACCCAAGGTTATGGGAACAGTTAGACAAAGCTATAGCCATAATATAGTCGTATTATTAAATTCTCTAACCAGCCATTTTGTTTCTTCTACATCATTTTCATGTATTTAATTGTATGTCTGACCAGAGCTCTGGATCATTTTATGGTCAGACGCTTATGTGTGAACATTGTTGTCTCTGATTGTAAACTGATCTTTCCTTTGTGGCCACGGATGAAATAAACGTTCCTATTATTAATAATGACTCAGAATCATTCATGTAAACGGCTCATCGTTTGTCCCTTTAATATTTCCCATTACAGATGGCGACGAGAGATGTATTTTCTTTAACCGATGGGTGTCGAGGTCGGCCGCCAAACGGACTCTGCAGAAAGGGTGAATCCTGGGATTCCGGGGAGCGCTGCCCTGTCTCCTCCTCCTGTAGTTTCTCAATCTTGGTATGTCCCGGATGTATTAGGGGGGGATTAGCCTTGTGCCTTATAGACGGGGTGCGGGGGCCTACCACGAGTATAATAAAAGATGTTGAGTTCAAGTCTGCATCCCGAAGAAGAGGAGTGGGGGTTTTTGGGCTTCAAAATTATATATATATATATATATATATATATATATATATATATATATATATATATATAGCGCTAGTTTCGCTCTGCAGGCTCTGTATTTGCTTTTCACAAAATGCAGGAATTGGGACTGTGCTGTGAGATTGTAAATAGGCGCTGTTAGTAGAGGGAGATAGCTGTGTTAGGGGTGATCCTGAAAGAGGATTTGTTTTGGGGTTTTAAAAGGTCGTTTGGAACGCTGTGAATAGGTGATCCTGCCGTAAAAGGAAAAAGAGACAGTATGTTCCACAGGGGTTGATTATCTTTAATTATTTTACCTGGTCAATCTGCGTATAAGGGTACTTTTCTTATGGGGTTCATGGACAAGGAAGGCAGTGCTCTAAGGGTTAATTCCATTTTTGTTTGTCTGTACTATAAGAGTTTTTTTTCTCACAAGGAGGCGGGAACGCGGGACTGCGAGTCGGGAGAATTGATCTATGTTTTATCAGACCTACCGTCATTTGCCATTCAGTCTGTTTTGACCTGTTCAGTACTTGCATGTTTAGTAGCTGCTAGCAACGGCGATCATCTAATTTCATATGACCTGCAGAAATCATTATGACCTGTTTGCCGACGAGACTCTTAGAGACAGTTGCTTTTTTGTTGTTGTCATGACTTAGGAAACTGCCCTGCTCGTTGGAGCTGAGTTGAGGTACTATAGAATGTCCTAACTTCAAGCCTGGAGTGGACCCTTTCTACCATTTTAGTGTGTAACTGTCTATAATGTGTGATAACGGGCAGCATTCTTTTAAGCGTGGCTGAGAGGGGGGGGGGGGGGGGAGAAAAAGAGATTGGAATAGTGAGATATACAGCCAGCTGGCACTCACATCTCTCTCCTTTGTCTCTTCTCTCCCACGTACACCTATGTATGTACCCCTCTCCTTTGTAGTTTCTCAGGGGGGGTCCTCCATCTCTGTGCCAAACCAATGCCCGCCGGCCCTACTGACCACTGCCCCAGTGAGAGGAAGCTGTGCCCGGAGAAGCATATGCCTACCAGCCTGCTATAGCCTGCAGCTGGACACGACCGACGCAGCTATGAGCTACATCAGACACTGCCCAACAGCTGACGACAGCTGGCCTACTGCTCGAACTGAGGCAGAGAGCTGTCCAGCTTGCTCCACTGTTACTACCAGCTAAACAGCTGGCCCATCACTGGCCGAATCATTGGCCGAAGATGAAGAACTAAGTGTTAGGGTTTGAAACCGACCTCAAACGCACGGCACAGACAGGTAGTTCAGAGTTAGCCAAATACTTACTAGTATTTATTTTCAGAGTCAAAAAAGGAGCAAGTAACAATCTTGAAACAAAGGGAGACTGCCTTCAGCAGAGTTATCTGCGGCTCTGCAGATCCTCTTGGTGTTCGAGGTGGGGAAACGGTGTTGGCGCCGAAGCGGCTCTGCAGATACTCCCAGCTTCAACTCGAGGTGGAAAAGAGAGAGAGAGAGAGAGATCAATAACAGTCCACATCACACTGAGGCAGTGCGGTCTCCTCCTCCCTTAGCTGAGTTCAGAACAAACAAAACGATATCTTCAGTGTTCACCACAACACACAATTTAGCTGAGGGTCAGTGCAAAACAAAAACGATAATCTTCAGTGTCTCTTCTAAACACACACCCCATCTGAGTCCAGTGCAAGCAAAATGATAATCTTCAGTGTCTCCTTTAACACACAACTTAGCTGAGTCAAGTGTAAGCAAAAATAGATCTCTTAAGTGTTCTTCAAAACACACAAAACAGAATAGTCCAAAAAAGGGTTTGGTTCAAACTCACCAAAGCGCAAGAGCAAAGCGGGTAAACGAGGCGCAGCTCAAAACGGGGGGACAAGGTCTTCACCAGCGGCAATCCACAGATGTCCTGGAGGGAGAGTAGATGAGGCACAGCAACGGGGAACAACAGGGAGAAACAGAAGTATTCAAAACGACCCGACATCGATTGAAGGGAAGTCCCAGTAAAAAAAGCCTCTGGGGCGCTAATCAAAAACTATGACAGGTGCGTGCTGGAATTGATACTTGCTCCAAAAGCGTGTGGCGGGGAATGCACCAATCAACACAGTACCTTAAAGGAGCGGAGCGTGTGGCGGGGAATGCACCAATCAACACAGTACCTTAAAGGAGCGGAGCGTGTGGCGGGGAATGAACCAATCCTCACACTAAGAGACAGTTCAATCCTAACTGCGATTCATCAACAGGCTTTTAACGTCGGAGGAAAAGACAGTTAGCCTGTTTCAGTTGTGAAACGAACCAGGGACAGTGCGAGAGAACAGACCATCTGCAACGACCGAGGGAACCATCAGACTGGATCGGCCCGGGGGTGTTTGATGGCAGAGAAGGGAGGACCTACCTGAGATTCAACAACTGATTAAGAGGCAAGTCTGACCCACATCACATTACATTATCTCAGAAATTTTGTTTTGGGAACACTGCGTTCCAAACAGTTCCAAACACTCATAGCAGAGAAAGTGTTAGCAAGGTTGTTGTGTTTTTTTGCCTCTGCATTATGTTTCATTCTTTGTAAAGTGTTTTTCATTATTCTCAGAGCAGTTGTCTCATAGCAGAGACACAGTGTAATTTTGCAAGTTTGTTTTGGTTTGTGCCATCTCTTTGCTCTGGGGAGTAGCAGCCTTGAGCTACATACTTTCCTGGGTTTTGTTGTGTTCTTTCCAGCCTGGTGGTTGGAGATATCTGTATTCTGCACCCTTGACTGCCCAGAGCCTGGACACTGTGTTCTGAAATCCCGACCATCCAGACAGGGGTTTTGCAGGAGACCACCTGTTTACCTGTCATCCGTCATCATTCATTGATGTGTGGATTTCGTTCTCTAGGTAGGGACATGTCTCTACCAAAGCCATGGAAACATAAATTGTCCCTACTAAAATAAATGAAAACTGTGGTTTTAGTATTATATTTCACAACATTGCAGTTTGCAATGGTCTTGCAACGGTCTTGCAAAAACAGCGCCTTTTTATCTGTTGTGAAAGTGTAGGTTGACAGCAAGCTATTCTATTGTAACCGAGTGGATTTGAACCTGGGACCATAGGATCCACAGGCGGATGGACTAACTAGCTGAACTAAAGGATCAGACTCGTTAGACAGACTGATCAGTTTACTGATCCTCCCCCCGAAAAGTGCGTCCTTGCACGTTATTTCGTCCACGCGCGTACTTTCCCAGGGTTAGGGCACTGAGATCCCACCCCAATTGCTACGTGAACAGGCACGTGCACACATAGAGCCCAAGGGGTGCTTGAGCACCTGCCTTTTTGAGCCTCATAAAAAAAGTTTCCTTTTTGAATTTTATTTAATTTTTATTTTTTTTGCCGTTACGCATACTGCCCTTCCAACTGAAAAATGTCAGGATAGAATCAAAATATTAGGTAAAGAGAGAGAGATGCACCATATTCCATTGCAGTTTGCAGGGCCTCCTCAGCGTGCAATATTTTATGCATAGCGTGGGTGGTGATGATGATGATGATAGAAACCGCTGTGGCGCATACAGTTGAATGCTGGTATTACACTCATTGAGGGACACGAAGAAGTCAAGTCCGATGGGATTTGGGAATCTCAAATACAAATCGGGATTGGGGAAAAAAATACATTTATATTAAACAATACAGAATATACAGCACTTCTTGGGGTCTGTAGGGTAAGCACTTATTCCCCCCCCCCCCCTGAACATTTATGGAGATGTATGGGCCTTTTAAGTCAGTGATAAAAGTGTCTTTCAAGGATAAGTGAGCTCCTGCACTGATTATTATAGTTCAATATTCAATATTTGATCACCAAAACCCCCCAAAAAGCATAAAAAGGGGGCCCCCACGCCCGAAAAGGGCCCTTAAAAATCTGGCTTAAGATACACAGGTATAGTGCCATTTTCAGCCTTTGAGCACCTGCCCCTCTCCAGTCCTGTGCACGTCCCTGTACGTGAACCTGGATAAAGATTCACAGGGAAGTGAGATCCCACCGCTGTCACGAATTTAACTGAGTGAATTTAAACCTGGGACCTGTAATAGCCAATTTAATTTCTCTTACCTTTCAATTTATGATTAGTCATCCTTAACCCCCCAGTCAACCTTCAAAAAACTCCCACCTTTCTCCCTAGTGACGGAAACTGCAATCTCAGTAAAACATATCTTTTCATGTATTGTTCTAATTTTCTTTCATGAATATCATTATTAACTTCAGTCCTCACCATACATATCGAATATCTTTAAATTTTCAGGATTCTTAATTTTTTTTTTTAATTAGGGTTAGGGTTAGGGTTAAGGTTAGGGTACCCTAACACTAAACCCCCTAACCCTAACGAAAATAATGGTTAGAATCCTGAATAAATGCACAAACTACCTCTTGGAGGCCTCATCCATCCTTTTATCACGTTACTTGTGATTCATTCTAATTTTAAAATGTACAGGCTGTGTATTCAAAAAGAAAATTTAACTTGGGAGTCAACCTGTTAATTTCTGCGACTAGGGTGGAAGGTGTATAAAACGTGCAGTGATTAAAAAAAAAAAAAAAAAAAAAACATGGATTATTGTAATGTGACTCAAAGATGTGATGCTGAGCTATTTTTTAGCCTTTTTTCCACACACGTGGAAAAAAGGCTATTTGACAAGAATCGCGACAAAGGTGCCCGGAGGGGTAATTAAATGACAGAATTCTCTCCAGGCCTCGTCAACAGACAGCCTTGAAAGATACCAGCCTCACTTCCCGTCATTTCTGCAAGGTTTTGGTAAAGTAACGATGACATTGCTTATTCCTGTCATGTCTGCAGGGTTTGGTAAGGTAACGATGACATTGCTTATTCCTGTCATGTCTGCAGTGTTTGGTAAGGTAACGATGACATTGCTTATTCCTGTCATGTCTGCAGTGTTTGGTAAGGTAACGATGATATTGCTTATTCCTGTCATGTCTGCAGGGTTTGGTAAGGTAACGATGACATTGCTTATTCCTGTCATGTCTGCAGGGTTTGGTAAGGTAACGATGACATTGCTTATTCCTGTCATGTCTGCAGGGTTTGGTAAGGTAACGATGACATTGCTTATTCCTGTCATGTCTGCAGGGTTTGGTAAGGTAACGATGACATTGCTTATTCCTGTCATGTCTGCAGGGTTTGGTAAGGTAACGATGACATTGCTTATTCCTGTCATGTCTGCAGGGTTTGGTAAGGTAACGATGACATTGCTTATTCCTGTCATGTCTGCAGGGTTTGGTAAGGTAGTGATGACATTGATTAGAACATATTGCTCCAGGTTGGTATTGGTTTCATCCCACTCCATCTTGTATTCTGATCGGTGGGCAGCATCTCTTTGCACAGTCTGCCTCTGTGTACTCTGTGATATTGATAATTTTTTTAGAACCTAATGGGTTGTAGCCTTTAGCTCAGCTGTGGATCCTATGGTCTGTAGTGGCTCAAATTCAGAGAGCATTGAATAAAGAGTCAAACTGAGGCTGATAGTCGATCAAAAGTTAAAGTATAGTTTATAAAAAGAATTATAACTACAATGATTAGGAGGTGCTGGTTGACTGCGATTGACTAATTTGTAGCGATTAGTATGCACAATATCACAGCCGCCCACTCGTTGGTCATGTTACTCACTCTCATGAGTGGTTCATCTGCGATGTGATTTATTTTGTATGCGGCGAGTGTACATGTAGATGATCAAATGTATCGGTTCAGGAGGTTGATTAAAGACATGGTCATCAGCATCATCTGATGCTCTTTGTAGCTCAAAACACAGTATTCACACTAAAAGTGCCAAGAAATGTTCTTCTCGCAGCCTTTGAGTGCTCACATATTAACATCTTAAGCCCGGAGCCCTATTTTCTGAAAATCCGCCTAAAATATATACCTAAGTAAATGGAATATTGCTCCACTTCTACAAGGTCCATTTGCATGTTCTTGGTGTCTAGGGACATCTATGGACCTCAGTGAATGTATTCCCAGTGTCAGAAATATTGTGTCTATTACTCGGCTTGCTTAAATTGTGATGAAACGAAGGAGAATATGAATTATGATTTTTCTTTGCATCTTTGACAGTGAATAACACCATGCTAAAAATTACCAGACATGAAAAACTGCCACTGATCTCGTTCAGTACCTTCTTGAGATTATGTGTACAAAAAACGAAGGAAATTAATAAAGGGAAGATGATTAAACAGAAGGTTTTGTAGATACAGTACTGAATTCTCCCCTGCACGCTCATTGATAGCTCTCGATGTCCTCTTCAAAATGGCGTCAAAAGAACTACAATTACTGACGGACAATCTTTCAAAATGGCCGACTTTCACAATAAAAACAACAGAAAAATGAAAACTAAAATCTATCTAATAACACTTTAACCTATTGGTAAACTAACGTATTGATGATAATATACATTATAACTGCTGTTGTGACATGGTTAGGATGTTTATACTTGAATACGTTTGACAAAAAAATACTATTTTTGTCAGACAGTCTGCAGAGGTTGATTTATGACGTGATGTCATTTGCGGTCCGCCGGTGGACCGCACAGGCTAAAGAGGTTAAGCCTGGCGGGTCCGGTACGCCTGAATATTTTCCACAGCAAAGTCGTGTTTCCGCGTCTCTGATTGGCCAGGTCATGTGACATGTACGCCCAATCATGGGATCACATGTTTTTGGATGGTTAAGCTTAGGCGCTCTTTCGAAGTTGGTTAAGGTTAGAGTTTGTCTTAGAGCATGGCGATAGAACGCCTGCCCTGATTCCAAACTCTAACCCTAACCAACTGCGAAAGAGTCGCCTAGCTTAACCAGTGATAAACTAGGCGTTAGGTAGTTTGCAGGCTGTTCGACCCGGAAATAGGTGCAGAACTTGCCGTCCCACGATTGGCGCACATGTCACATGACCTGGCCAATCAGAGCGCAAAACTCGAACGCGGAAACACAAATTTGTTGTGGAAAGTATAGACGCGTCCGGTACTGGTCCCAAAATGACATCACGTCATAAATCAATCTCTCTAGACTGTATGACATAATGTTGCATTTTTTTTCCAAATGTATCCAAGAGTAAATACCATAATCCTGTCAAAACAGCAGTCATAGTGTATATTTTCAACAATATGTTTGTTTACCAATAGGGTAAAGTGTTATTACTGAGATTTTAGTTTATGGAATGTGTTTATAATTTAGCGAATATCCGCAATTTTTTATTAGCTAAACGTTGCAGATTGTAGTCATATGAGGAGAGGGCATCCAGAGCTCTCGTTTCGAAAAACGACCTTTCCCAACCGATTCCAGCTTCCTGCAAGCAAATTACTTCCGTATGAATTATTTTTATTTCTCTTATTTCTCGGGATTCTCTATCACAAAACTGAATGTTATTGGCAAAGATTGGAGCACAGTTAGTGTGTCTACCTTCTGTGAACATTTATCAACAATCCCTGTTGCAATCCAATCCAAAATGGCGGAGCCATATCCATTATAAGAATGGAACTGTACATACAGTAGATTTCATTCTCGGTTCTTCCTGCACATCTGGTGATACTAAATCCAAATTGAACTCTGAAATTGGAAAGAGTAGATTTGGCCCGATCCATAGATGAGCAAGTTGGCTATAATAAGGTCATCATAGGCCTGATATGTGTCCGGATGGCAGAATGCAGTACTGTATCTACAAAACCTTCTGTTTAATCATCTCTTCCCTTTATTAATTTCCTTAGATTTTTGTACACTTGATCTCAAGAAGGTGCTGAACAGCTCAGTGGCAGCTTTTCATGTCTGGTAATTTTTAGCATGATGATCATAATTTATATTCTCCTTTGTTTCATCACAATTTACTCAAGCCGAGTAACAGAAACAATATTTCTGACACTGGGAATACATTCACTGAGATCCATAGATACCAAGAACATGCAAATGGACCTTGTAGAAGTGGAGAAATCTTCCATTTACTTATGTTTTTTTTTAGGCGGATTTTCAGAAAATAGGGCTAGGGCTTAACAGGTTAAGTGTCCCTATCAAAGCTCAAATTAAACCTATGCCTCTGTACTCTGGTGATCAGGTACAGGACAAACAAAAGATCAGTGTAAATAATCTGCATGCTGTTGAACTTGCACCCACTGTATTTATTGCGATCTGTGTGTGGAATATATTGTTTTGGATGAAATACCGTAACCCTTTCGATTTCCAGAAGTTATTAACAGAAGATCAAAAGACTAAAACTGTGGCTTGCTAATAGTTGCAGGTTTCAATCAGTCATTTTGTGACTTGCATGACATGGCATTCAGAGCACCTAATTACCTGTGTTAACAGGCCATGAAGACAAAAGGATAAAATCGCTCTAGATGGGGTAATTACGTGATGTCCCCTCTGGCAAGTGATGTCAGGGTGAGCACACATGGGTGGAGAGCGGCTACATTACCCTACAGGGAAACTCTTAAAATGTGTCAGATCACCAGAGGTGTTTATATTAAGTTACCGCAAACTTGACTGCTGCTTACTGGATGAGGCCGGTATCAATCAGACCGTAAACCAATCAGATCAGATAGAGGGAGAAAAAAGAAGCAATGCCAATAGCACTAACATTGTGTGGAGAGAGGTTTGCCTATGCGAGACTGCCAGTGGAACATATATCCCTTACTTTCTAAATCACTTGAACGTGCTGTATCCAAACAACTTACTGATTATCTCTTACAGAATTACCTCCTAGACCCAAATGAGTCAGGCTTCAGGACTGGTCATTCCACAGAGACAGCCCTCATACAGTAGCAGTCACAGAGGCTCCTCACTTAGCAAGAGCGAAGGGCCTCTTCACTGTCCTGATTCTCCTGGACATGTCAGCAGCCTTTGACACAGTCAACCATCAGATCCTCCTCATATCCCTTGCAGGAATGGGAGTGGTTGGCTCTACACTGGCATGGCTGTCATCCTACCTCGACGGCCGCTCCTACCAAGTATCATGGAGAGGGACCCTGTCACCCCCATGCCCCCTTCAGACGGGTGTCCCCCAGGGCTCTGTCCTTGGACCCCTCCTCTGTTCCCTCCACACCAAATCTCTGGGTAACATTATCACGTCTCATGCCTTCTCGTATCATTGCTATGCCGAAGATACTCAACTCTTCCTCTCCTTTCCTCCCTCAGATATCCATGTCTCTGAGCGGATCTTGGCCTGGATGACGACCAACCACCTCAAACTGAACCTAAGCAAAACAGAATTGCTTCACCTGCCGGCCAAATCCTCCCAGCTGACCGATCTTTCCGTCACAGTAGAGAATGTAGCCATGGCCCTTTCCCCGACTGCCAAGAACCATGGTGTAGTCCTTGATGACCGGCTGAACTTCTCCGCTCACATTGCAGCAACAACCAGAATCTGCAGATTCCTCCTGAGCAACATTAGAAGGATCCGCCCCTTCCTGACAAAATAAGCCACTCAACTCCTTGTCCAGTCATGTCTCGCCTCGACTACTGCAATGCACGTTCACACACTTCTTCAATCAATATCTGAAATGAAATACAATTTTATAATAATTAAGTAAAATAACCTTCTTACTGTCCTCTACTATCATGAACTCTTCCTACTATAGTAATATGTCATTACGACTATGCACTCAAAACTGCTGCACCCAAGTTTCAACACTGTTTGATGAACATTGTTACTCAGCTGAAAGAGTTGTACCCTTCCTCCTGACTTGTTGTACATAACTTGTAAGTCGCTTTGTATAAAAGCGTCAGCTGAATGACAAAATGTAAATATAACTGGGTATAATGAGATATATTTTTTTCCATACAACCTGTTCAATAAACCACTGGACACAGCTTAGCAGCTTCTCTACTCCTGCAAATGGACAACAAGCACCCATTGACATTTACAAGGAATTCCAAGCCAGCAGCTTATATTCTCTCAAGACACGTCAATATCTACTCAGCTTTCTGTGCATGCTGAAGCTAAAGGTGTCAAGTTACCACATATGGGACCATGATAGGTTTGACCTATTAGTGACATCACACATGCAACTCTCCAGCGACAGAATGTCAGGCACTCTGTTGACAGGTTCTGCTTGTTTCCGTTTTTGAGTGGAGGGAATCATTAACTCATTGACCGCCACGCTTTTTTCCCATCTCTACTCAATGATGCCAGCGTTATTGACCATTTTCGCTATGTTTGCGGACCCATCGTGTGTTCTGTATTATAGCTATGGAGACAATAGTATGACTCAATTCACAGGCATTGTTTATAGTCCAACACTGGCAAACCAGTTCATTTCTACATACTATTCCACGCTAAACATCGCCCCTTTCCAAAATAATCCAGTCTTTTTTTCTAGATCGCGAGATATGACGTGTTATATGCATATGCCCAAATAGTTCGGGTTGCTCGTCTGAAACTCCAAATATTTCCAAATCAAAGGTATATACCATATATCAAAATCATCAAGGAGGTATAGCAGTTGACTGGTAATCCGGAGGTTCCGGTTCAATTCCCACTCCTCCCAGGTAGCGTGTCAAAGTGTCCTTGAACAATTGCTCCCGAGGAGCAGGTTGGCACCTTGCCTGGTTGCTTCTGCCATCGGTGCGTGAGTGAATCGGTAAAATGCACCATTTACCATAAGCAAACAAGGACCATCAGTGAGAAGATTGGCTATTTTATATTGACTGTAAATGCCTATTCACCGCTGATCAGATTTAACGATTTACGGCAAGCAAACTGGAAGAGCCTATGTTTACATTCTCCCAGGCAGGGTTTTATAGTGAGTTGTACGTAAGCCAGTGAAACGGAAACAGGAGATTTCACTTAATTAATATTATTATTAAAAACCTTAAAAAAATTTAAGTTTACAAACTTTATACATTTTTTTATAGGAATTTAAATATAATACCGGCATCAATTGAACTGGCACCAAAGTCTGGCACCGAGCAGAGTGTAGAATGTTGGTGTTCTGACGTGACAACCCTTCTTTTATAGGTTCCTTGGCAAAAACATGTCAACCTTGATCGGTCATTCAACAGATGGAGAGAATTACGGGGTCCGAAATGATTAAAAACCAACCCTTTTTGAAGACGAGGGACCAACACTGTGATGAAGATGACAGACTGGACTGTTCCCTACACACTGATGAAGACGAGGGACTGACACCGGTATGAAGACTATTTTCACACTGTTCTCCTTTGGGTGTTAGACTCTGCTCAGAGAGCACACTTATAGAGCGAACATTAATACGGTAGCTCACCAGGGGTTGGTTCAGATCTGCAGCAGGTGTGATAGCTGGAGACCAGAGTTATATATAGGCCTACTTCTAGTTATTCACCTTCTGTCTCACTGTTGTGTTGAAACCTTTATTATTATTGAAACAAATAAATGTAGACATATAATCTAGATATATATAAGGCTGTTATCTATTGTATTGCAGATTATGTTAAACTAGCACCTGAGATCCTGCAGCTCTCTTTTAATACTTTACGAGATGCGCTTACTACTCTCAAATTGGTGCTAAATGCTAGTAAAACAATATTTGTTTTGTTCTCTAGAGCCAGTGATATATATGCAGTTTACAATGACCTTTTTATATCTACTGTGAATGGGTCGGACACTAAAAGAGTCTCAGAATACAATTACCTTGGCTTGATGAGAGATTTACATTTAAATATCATGTGGGCCTTCTTGCCAGTAAATTGCGGCAAAATATTGGATTTTTGTACAGTGTAGCCACTGTTTCTATATAAAGCCATAATTGGAGATAGTCCGAATTATATTATTTCATTATTGGAATGGACCTCTGGACCCTATGGTATGTGAACCAATGATTGGCTTACACTTAAAGCGCCTAGAATTTATACTGAACATTTATGATGATTATGTGAAATGAAATGCTCAACGACACCGGATATTAGGGCTGCGCCTCAGTGTAAGGTTTGAGATGAAATAAAGATTGAATGGTCAGTAAAGTATAACAATAATATGACAGACCCACAAAAATCACCCATATAAATTCACTAATGTCACTATACTGTAGTTAGCTCTGCTGCCAGAACTATCACTGTCAGAACTCTGGACTTGAGAACTAGAGACTCACATCACCGTACTGACTATCTTATATTTTGCACTAGAGACTCATATCACTGGACTCTTATCACTGGACTATCTTGTGTTTTGTACTTTTTTTTAATATTATATTGTATTTGTATTTATATTTTATAGTGTATCTATAGTGTATATAGATACTGGGCTGTATAGGACTGTGAAGCTATGTATCCCCCACCCTGTATCCCCACCATGATGCTTTGACACCCGGATTTCCCCAATGGGATTAATAAAGGATAATTTTATCTTATCTTATAATAAATGCAATTAATGCATATGACCAAACATTCATCTAGACCAGTGGTTCTCAAACCCATTCTGTCAGGCCGCCCTTTGGCGGACCACAATCTGTTCCCTCGACAGAGAACTGGTGCAATCCCTCTGCTAAAACAATAACATACAATACAGTTCATTATACAATGGCATGCAAATTTCTTGATTCTGATTGGCTGAAACAGTGAAGTTGCCGGTTGTTATTTAGTATAACACACTCCACGTGACCCAAGATCCCTCCCACAACCTAATTACTTTTTTTTTCCTGTCTGAATCAATCCGCCATAGATAGAAAAATGGAAGTATGAATAGCTTTTGAACGAATCCTCCAAAAAAGATAGTCAACTGGAATATGTTAGTTCGTTACATACACATGGATTATGTAATTAATTTGTCATGACTCATTGTGAAACAAAAGAAAAAGATTAAATGTTTTTCAGATTTGATTGATTGATTGATTGAACATTTTATTCACAGATTGCAGAATGGGTAATACAGTACGGCTCAATACACACAATTGTTAAGGGGATGCAGACCAGAGAAAGACTTTTGTCTTGTTTACATCAGGGCCCCCCATTTTCAATGCATCATAACATATATGACATACATGACATACAGATAGACAGTACTGCTACATCTAGACATTTATGACATACCAGATTTACAAATACAGTACTGTTTGTGATACAAGAAGAGTCTAAAAAAAGAGAGTATATACATTTGACGTCTGTCTCGCTTTTCTCGTTTAGGGGTGTTTAGTCCCTTGTTTGAGCCGAATCTGGGTTTAACATGGTTTGTGGAGCTCCCTCTGGTGTCTACTAGTGGATCTACTATTGGATCTACTTTCTCTGTGGATGGTTTTGTGAATAAATCTCCATTATGCTTCAATTACTCTGTGTTTATTCTGCAGTGGTGCCCAACCAGTCGATCACGATCGACAGGTAGATCGCGGCCTGATTTCAAGTAGATCTCGATTAATAAAATTCGATGATTATTTTTATTTTTTTTTTAATTTTTTTTTTTTTTTTTTTTTTGCAAAATTAACTCTGCCTCTCCTTGTTAACTACAACAAGCAATGCTGTTTGTTATTTAAGATGAGGTCGGACTCGGCACTGACAGATTTTTTTCTTCATTATGCTGCTTTTATAAAGCCTCAAATGACGGCTTACAATATCCAATTTTGGCTGGTAGCTCTCGGCTAGGTGGTAAATTAAAAAGTAGATCTTGGTTCAAAAAAGGTTGGGCACCCCTGTTCTATAGCAATACGGTTGGGTGAATTCGGCCATTGTATAACGCTTAAATAGACACTCAGGGCGGGATCCACAAAGGGTTTGCACAGCTTTTTCCGATGCAAAGCCGGTGCATATCCCTCTCAAAGGACGGCAGCAGGTGAAATGAGGTGGCTCATGCGTTCAGTCAGCATTGCGTCCGGTGCAATTGGCACATATTTAAATGAGGTAATATGGGGGTGACCATATTTTGATTTCCAAAAAAGTGTGCATGTGCGTGCTTCTGCTCACAGACTGGTTGCACGGCGTGCAACCCCGTCCCATGAGCAACGCATGCCTGATGATACGCAACGTTTACTCAAAGATGCATTATTGTTTTAATATATTTAAAGTATGCCTCCTCTCTATGGATATACAATTATTATTTATATTATTTTACTGTATATAACACAACAATATCTCTCTATAACCAAAGACACACCAAACCAAAGTTACTCAACAATCAGCATGCTTGATTATGCCTAGAATTATCTGACAAATCTCAATGGCACAATAATAACTTAAAAATCAACCTGTAACAAAATAATAGCTCTCTTTTTAAGTCTTACTGGACAAAAATAAATAACAAAATATATGAAATAATAGAAAATAGAAAATCCAGTTAACAAATATATTTTTCAGACAAATCGTTTTTTTTGCCATGTTTCAATGAGATATTGTGCAATGGTTTCTGCTGTCTCATTTGGTGTATTTAACCTCGATGCATTTTGTTTGCATGCCACCCCTCTTCCAGTCAAAGTACTGTATTATGATTGGGAATATTTTCACTGCTCCGTGGTTACTCCTGTCTGTAGAAACACCACAGTACTGGATTTGATTTGCGACATCAAACGAGTCGAGTGGGGCGCTATAACACATTGGCTTCGGATTTAGTGTGCGCACTACTGAACCTTTTGGCAGTGTCAGAGTCTGGATATGCCTTTTTTAGCAAGGCACTTGTGCAATCCATAGATTGTGATGTTTCACAGTATGAAATGCAAACGCACCCTCCGCTGCATTTACTTTACAGCATCCTCTGTTTTCCCGGGTTTAACAAAGAAGTCTGTCAACTTTGCAGACAAATTCTCAACTTGCAAATGTCCATGTGCGCTTTAAGATCGCCTGCACCTTTATTGGACACACGTGTATGTGCAAGCTTTGCACACGGTGCACTCCACCTCCCATTTGTTCCGACGGGTCGGTACATTTGAATTTCTTCTGCAGTTCATCTGTAAAAGTACATTCTTTGGCATTGTGAATGTGAGCTGCGGTGCGCTCTGTCCCCTCTTCCTCTGTTTGTGTGTGAGTGTAGTTGTAGAGCCGTCCACAATGCTTCTCAGGGATTACGTCACACACGCAACAGAGTACCGTAGTATTTTGTGCAATGCGCCAGTCAATTTAAGTATAATTATGCAAACGGTCCGTGAAAGTCGGACATTTTCATGAATGTATAAAAAAAAAACGGACGGCCCGGACAGGGCGTGAAAAGAGGACATGTCCGGGCAAAAGAGGACGTTTGGTCACCCTAGGTAATATGGGCCTCTTCACAGGTGATCATGGCAGCAGTAATTAGTAATTGCAGCCGGGGGAGGAGTCAGAAAGTTGAACACTTCAGAGATGACAACAAGCCTCGCCTAGTCTCGCATGGCAGATATCACGTTCACGTTCCCACACACACACACGCACTTGATCAGCTCATTATAATGCGAGGGCCGAAGCGATTTGCGACCTATCAAAATGAGATTAGATTAAAATGTATTGTCATCACACGGCACACTATATACCTATAGTGGAATCGACTTTATTACTATTCCATTATACCATCTTGTTCTACAACAGTCCGTCTGTAGAATCGACTTGAAGCAATCACCAACTATTTGTTCAGGGGGGTTGATATTGTTATTTTGATATAAACTCCATTGCAGAGATGGTTATTAAGACAGCATTTATGAGGAATGTGTAAAGCATAAATGTGTGTCTGTCTGACAGTTCATGAAGTTTATCTTGGAATAATGATGGATAAGATAACGTTATTTGAAGAAGCTCTTGGTACCCAAACTCCTGTATCCAATAATAATAATAATTAAATATAGCACAATAGAATAATATAGCACTATATTCTATTGTGCTACATTTAATTTAGTTGATATCCCATTTAATATATATTCAATCTCTTTATTAAGTTGTAAAGCCCTGGCCTATATTTGAGTTCATAATTATATTATATTCTAGAGAAGGAGAGGAATTTAATAATAATAATAATAACTTCATAATAATAATAATCATGACGTTGCATTACTGCTGATCAGCACGCCTATCAGAAATAAAAGTTTACTGTATTGATAATCTCAGAACCAAGCATTTGAAATTACCTTTAGTGCTTAGCCTTATTTCTATATATTTTATTTCTAAATCACGCGTGGCGAAGGCTATCGTGTGGCTTTATATTTCTCAAACTAATTAGATACTGTTCATAAGATCTATTTTCTTTAGTATTCCGTTCATTTCGTATTTTATTTAGTTTACTTCGTAATGTATAGAGCTTGCTTAATTTGTATTTAAGCACACACACACACACACACATTTCTGCCAACAGCGCTGTCAGGAGTGCAGACTGCTTGCGAGCCACACATATTGGTTGTGTCTGCGCTGGTATCTCATTGTGCAATGTCCTTTAATGGATAGCTTGCAAAGACGGAGCAGAATCCGCGGGTGCAATTAACAGCGCACAATCCATTCTTTGTGGATCCCGCCCTCAGTCTGTGCTTAAAAAAAAAAGAAAAAAAAGCTCACCAAGAGCGAGATAAGCTTTGTGGTATTTTATTGACTTGGTTTTTGGTTTATTGACATTACCGTCACACTTGTTTGTTTCCAAATATTTCTCCATTCTGTTCACCTACTGACACTGACACACAGTGGGCTGAGCTAAATTAACCCATTCATTGAGAGTGATGGATCGTGACAGCGCGGTGTGTTTATTGTTGTGGACTGAGTAGGGCTGCAACTAACGACACTGTTGCAGCTAGAGTTGAAAAATTACCAAATGAAATGTGCACTGTCGAGTCCTGTCTCCAGCCAGAATCATGAACAGTTGCTTATATTTCGAACGTGATTCATTCATTCATTGCGCACTAGTTAGATGACATGTTGCGCATGTTATGACTTTTAACTAGGGATGCTCGATATTGGCTTTTTTACCGATACCGATATACCGATATTGTCCAACTCTTAATTTCCGATACCGATATCAACCGATACCGATATATGCAGGGTTTCCCCCCCCAAAAACGGAATAATTTCAGGTAATTAACACTTTGAGAGCCACTCACGGCTAATCTCGTGTTTACGATAGTTACGTTGAAAGCCACTCACGAGATTTCTCGGAATTATTATTATTATTATTATTTTTTTAGCGATCTGAAATCATATTGCATCACGCGAGCCTACCCTAGCCTACCCAAGGCGATCAGATGTAAAAAAAAAAAAAACGCCCCCTATCGTCTCCCAGATAGTAAATCACCCTTTTGGAATGGACTCAATGAAAATGGATGGGGGAAAAAAATATATTCCAGTCCACATTTTCCAGTCCACTGATGCAGCCGGGGTTACCAGAGTTCATTCTGGATCCTCTGAGCCCCACGGATCATGAGTTCTACTGTATACACGTTAGATCTATACACTTATCGATTTTTTCGAATGGTGATCAGGAATTGGAATATACCATTTGGATACCATCTGATGTCAGGTAAGGAATCTATGTTATCAGTGTTAGGATAATCAGACTCGTTTTTGAGGAGATATAAGCTTTTTTGTGATATGTGCTCTATCTGTTTCACTGTAAAATCCATGAGGAAATGAAATCAGCTATTATCAGCGCACGGCTCGGACGTGCGTGCGTGCACGTATACTATTGATCATCTAGCGTTTATTTGAAAACGATTCATAAATAGGCCGACAAATATCAACGTTCTGGAATATTCCAGTAAAAGGCGATTATCACAGAATGGGCTGTTTTTCAACTGAAAACGGGTGCTTTTCAAAATGCTCTCAAACGAAATTAAGCGATAAAAAACCAATCTGCCTTGACAACACTGACTGGAAAATGATTATTTGATAAGCGACGGGCAGATTAGACACATAGCCATAATTTAAAACATGGATTAGGCGATATTAACGTTAATATTGGGAGTGGACCGTGGCATTCAAGGGGGTAAAAAGGAAAACACGGCGTGGCGCTCAAAGTGTTAACATTACATATGTCTTGTTGTGGAATTAACATAACATTATGCATACTTTTGACAATAAATAAAATCAGAATTTGTTCTTACTTGCTTGCCTGGGTAAATAAAGGTTGTAGAAATGTAAAAATGCCAATGTTAATGCCAATATCGGCCGATAATATCGGTAGGCGGATAATATCGGACATCCCTACTTTTAACGTCTGCCATTTCCACGGCAAAGACGGCACATAAGTAACGATACGATGCGCCGGTCATGAATATGCAAATCGACGAAATGTCATGGTCGACGATGATATCATCGCCGACGGCGACATCATCGCCAACATCGACTCATCGTTGCAGCCGCGAGAAACACGCCGACGTCAAAACAATAGTTCAGCGTGTTGGTTCCCCAGTCGCCCCCCCTGTCATGCCTGTGCGTCCCCCCACTTTGAGAAACACTGATCTAGACATACAGTACTGAATGTGCATGCTGGTACATGTACATACATACACCTATACACTGCAACATATGTATATTCATACAGGCTTACATAAACACATACATATCTGCAGTAAAGAACATAAGGTGATAATGTAAATGTACTGACATAAGCAGCTTGCTTTGACTCTTGTAAATTGAGCCAGACTCCACTGTTTGGGCCCAGAATCTTATAGTTTGCCGTTTTGCCATTATCTGATTAAATCTGAATGATAGTCAGTCGATCATAAAGGTGAGCACCCATTGCCGCCAAGTTATGCCTCGTCTCCACTAGCCAGGGTTTAGCCGTGCTGTGGCCTGTCTTTAGAACCTGGCTGGACCCCGGCTGGCTGAGACAGACACCTTTCACATCCTGGCCAGACCTGAGCCAAAGCTTTGTGTACCACAGTTGGTGGTGTGCATTTTGAAAGGTTCCCTAGCAACCAGAACCATACCATACCATGCTAGACCATACCATGCTATACCAGCCTGAACAGCCTGAGCTAATGGAGACAAGGCATCAGTGTATGTGGAGGTTTTCCACCATCTTCTTAGCAGCCGTCAGACCGGCCAAAAACACACTCTCTTGAGCTTTATGTAAATTAAGCTGAGAGATATAATTTTAAATCAGTACAGATGGAGGACAGGGAGATAGGTATGTATATTATGATGAATCTCCCATAAATCAGCTACAGCAGGACATTGCCAAATCATTATGAGAGAAGGTGTTGAAAATGTCCTGAGCAGTGAACTGAAAAATATCTGCTCTTGGCTCAGTGACAATAAATTGTCTCTGCATCTCGGAAAAACAGAGGCCATACTCTTTGGGTCAAACGCCAACCTAAATAAAACCCCATGCTTTACAATCAGAGCAGGTGATAGCATTATCGCAGATAAAGAGGAGGTCACCTATCTGGGCTGTATTTTAAACAACAAACAAAAAATTGCACTAAAAGTGATTACTAAGGTTAATAAAAGAAAACACATTTTTATTTAGGATTTCCTCTTTTATTAATAGGAACGCTCTGAGGACCCTAGCTGGAGCCCTCATTCAGTGTCACTTTGACTACGCTTGCACTTCATGGTACAGTAACATCTCCAAACCATTGAAGACAAAGCTCCAGACCTCCCAAAATAAACTTGTGAGACTCCTGCACAACATTCACTCTAGGACTCATCTAACGCCAGCTCATCTTAGCAGTCTGGGATGGCTCAGGGTTGAGGAAAGGGTACACCAGCTTAAAATGCTTCTGGTTTTTAAGGTACTCAAAGAAACAGTCCCCAAGAATCTAGTAAATTATTTTAATAAAGTAAGTGATGTCCACAAATAGCCCCACGGACCTGGTCCTTCCGAAAGTCAGGACATGCATGGGAAAAAATTATTTTACGCTGCTACTGTGATGTGGAATGCCCTGCCAACATCCCTTAAACTCTTGAACTCCCCTCTCGCATTTAAATCCGCCCTAAAATCATGGCTCAGCAGCAACAAAAATTGGTCTTAATTTGGTTTTTATCTCTTTCACCATGAGTTGCTTTTAAGTGTTTGCGGTTTTTAATTTATTTTAACTCATTGACTGCCATACGCTTTCGCCATCTTTACTAAATGGCGCCAGTGTTATTGACAATTGTAGCGATGTTTGTAGACCCATCGTGTGTTCTGTATTATAGCTATGGAGACAATAGTATGGCTCATTTGACAGGCATTGTTCATAGTCCATTACTGACTAATTAGTTAATTTCTACACACTGTAGTTTGTTACATGCTACACGCTAAACATCGCCCCATTTCCAGAATAATGCAGTCTTTTTCCATAGATCACGATATATGACACATTATGCAATAAGCCCAAATCGGTCTGGTTGATCGCCTGAAGCTCCAAATACTCCCAAATCAAAGGTATATACCTTGTACACATGTACATTCCCAAAATCATCAAGGGGGGGGGGGGGTCGTGTTTGTCGAACATGTTTTACGTCCGGTAAAACACAAAGCTGTGATCGTTACAAAAACATGTTTCAGGTTTGGTAAAATAGACATAGAATATACCTTAGCTTAGCCAGAAGGTATTCCAAAAAGAATAATTCCAAGTGATCACATCGCCATCGCAATTACCAGTGTATATGTCTATACTCGTTTATATGGGAAATACGCTTCAGGCAATCAAATTTCGAGGCGATCACTGTGTCTATCTGTTCAGGCAGGAGGAGGAGCCCTTGCCAGAAAAGTAAAGGAAAACGTGTATCCACACCAAGCCATTCCAGTTCAAAGGTAGGCAATACTGCCACCTGGTGATATTCGATCGTCATTGCAATTCCAACGTAGGCATATGAATCAGAGACACCTAGATGGCTCCGGCTGACAGTATAGAACAGGGATCAAAGGAAAAGATCAAATGACCAAAACCAGAGAAATCTCTGGTTTTGGCGTTCAACGAATGGCGAGATAACCTAACTTTTCTCGGGTTTGGCAGAGAAAGAGTTAACATTAGTTGACTTTATGAGTTTTCAGGTTAGGTGTTTTTGTACTTTCATTTAGGGTGTCCTGTCTGTGTACATGTTCTTTCGTGTTTTCGTGCCTTTTTATGTTGTATGTAAATGGACCACAATGGAAACAAGCCTATGGCTTTATTGTGTCTTATCCATTTGACCAGCGTTTGACATTGTTGTTTCAAATGTTATTTTACTGTTGTGTCAATAAAGTATTCAATCAATCAATCAAAAAACCAACTGCACCTACTGTATATGGCAAAGTGAGCAATGTGGGTTCAGCTTTGAGCTTCTACTGTGATGTTTAGGTGGAGTCATATACATCCTGTCAATTACATTTAAATTGATTTGTTGATGGTCAGAGATTCTAGGATGACTGCTTCACTGTATCCATAACCCCATCCCCTAAGGTTGGGGAAATCTGTCTGCCATAACGAGTCAAGTGTTCCCTCCAGAATACAGGCATATCATTTGGAGACAAGTTCTCTGGTTCCCTGTGTCTCATGCAATACTCTGAGCACTGAGTGGTCTCTTTAAGTGGAGCCTGCCAAGGGACCCCATAGGTCTTCATGGTTGTCCTCAAAAATAAAAAGTGGAACGTTGTAAATAAAACTGCGTAGAGAGAGGCAACAAACTGGAATGCAATGTGGCCATACAGATGCAAAGAATGCACACATCTTCTGGGGTTGCTAAAAAATAGAGGCATTTTGGGACGGAGTGAACTCAGTATTTAATGAGGTATTGGGATATATATCATTTACAATAAATGTTCCATTTTATACCTGGGCAGTATAGACACCATTGACACCCTCAAGACCCTTGCACTCTGCAACTTCTAACTACACACCATCAAGACCCCTACGCTCTATATCTTCTAACTACACACCATCAAGACCCCCACGCTCTATATCTTCTAACTACACACCATCAAGACCCCTACGCTCTGCATCTTCTAACTACACACCATCAAGACCCCTACGCTCTGCATCTTCTAACTACACACCATCAAGACCCCTACGCTCTATATCAGGGGTGGGCAATTATTTTTCCCGGGGGGCCGAATGAGCAACTGAAAATGTGTTGGAGGGCCGGGCCAAAATTCCAAACTCAATTATGCATAATATACATTTTATTTCTATATAAAAAGCAGTAAATAATGAAACTTTCATTATACAATGTGTGTTGAGTACTGACTTTTAATAAGTTTTGTTTTGCAATAATAAAAAAAATTAAAAAAAAAAAAAAAAAAAAAAAAGCAGTAAATGGCATTGTTTTGACCCCTGGTAAGAGTGTATGTTATTATTTGGCAATTAAAAGGTGAGGTTAGCTTTCAAAAATATAATTTATTCAAATAGAATTTATTTCCAAAATGATAAACAAAATGTGAAACATTAATAACAAAGGGCATGTATGAAAAAGTGCTATACAAATAAAGTTATTATTTTGAGTTTCATATACTATTGAAACAAGGATTTACTTAGCTTTCTAAAGACATCACATCATCTTATAGCCAAAATAAACAAGACATGTTACTGAACTGTGTAAAGAAAAGTGTCCCAGTAGCCTTTTTTACTTTACATGCCTATATTAAACATTTAATGTTTTCAGAACTGTGCAAAAAAAAGAAAAAAAAATATCAAGTGTCCCATTTCACTTGTTATATTTCCACATTTTAGTGTTCAGCTTTTTTTTTTTTCATTCAGTGTGAGAAATCCAGTCTCTGTTGAGCTTTAACAAGTCCATCAAAGTCAGGTTGCATGTCTGAGGTGGAGATGCGAAGCACAGCTGCCAGATGTTCATCAGTGAGAGAGGATCTGTACCTGGACTTGGTAAACGTCATGACTGAGAATGTCTGTTCACATATAGGTGGATCCAAAGAGAACCAACATCTTCTGAGCATGTCTCCTCATGTTTGGAAAGTTCTCCTTCTTGAGAGCAGAGTAGAACTCTAGCAGTGATGCTGACTTAAAGTGCTCTTTCAGTAGTGAATCAGACTGCAGGTCAATGAGTTCAAGCTGAACATCAGTGGGTGCACTATCAACACTGCAGGTAAAGGGAGAGGAAACCAGCTGCATTTCATCCTCAACCTTTTTGAAATCTTGAAAACGCCTTGAAAATTCATCATGCAGTGCTCCCAACATGGATGAGTACCTGTGCCGGTGATCAGCTGATGGTTTGACTTCTTTCAGGGTTTTCATGTGTTTGAGATTGTTGCTGCCTAGTTGCCTTGAAATTAATTGCAACTTTGTCATGAAGGCTTTCACATGGCTATGCATTTCATGAGCAAAAATGCCCTTGCCCTGCAGTTGTGTGTTCAGTAGGGATGGGTACCGTTCACATTTGAACCGATACGGTACCGGAACCTGTGAATCGATACCGGTACCCAACAGTACCTTTTTTCTGTACTTTAGTCTCTAAAAATTTAATCTACCTACCTCAGTTGTGAAAAAAGAAATCCAAACTTCAAATAACCACACTTTCGACCGCTTTCGGCTTGCCCCGACTGCTTTGTTGTTGAATCAAGTCAAATCCTAGGTAAGCGTATATTGTGCGTGTGAACGTTGACATGAAAAGAAAAAAGTAAAAAAAAAAAAAAAAAAAAAAAATTAAAAGATTTTTATTTATTTTTTTATTATCATGTAATCTTTCGCGGGCCGGTCAGAATCATCCCGCGGGCCGTACAATGCCCAGGTCTGCTCTATATCTTCTAACTACACACCTTCAAGACCCCTACACTCTGCATCTTCCAACTACACACCCTCAAGACCCCTACGCTCTACATCTTCTAACTACACACCATCAAGACCCCTATGCTCTGCATCTTCTAACTACACACCATCAAGACCCCTACGCTCTATATCTTCTAAGTACACACCTTCAAGACCCCTACACTCTGCATCATCCAACTACACACCCTCAAGACCCCTATGCTCTGCATCGTCTAACTACACACCCTCAAGACCCCTACGCTCTGCATCTTCTAACTACACACCCTCAAGACCCCTACGCTCTGCATCTTCTAACTACACACCCTCAAGACCCCTACGCTCTATATCTTCTAAGTACACACCTTCAAGACCCCTACACTCTGCATCTTCCAACTACACACCCTCAAGACCCCTATGCTCTGCATCGTCTAACTACACACCCTCAAGACCCCTACGCTCTGCATCTTCTAACTACACACCCTCAAGACCCCTACGCTCTGCATCTTCTAACTACACACCCTCAAGACCCCTACGCTCTGCATCTTCTGACTGCACACCCTCAAGACCCCTACGCTCTGCATCTTCTAACTACACACCCTCAAGACCCCTACGCTCTGCATCTTCTAACTACACACCCTCAAGACCCCTACGCTCTACATCTTCTAACTACACACCCTCAAGACCCCTACCCTCTGCATCTTCTAACTGCAGTGCACATCCTCAAGACCCCTATGCTCTGCATCTTCTAACTACTGTACACACCCTCAAGACCCCTACACTCTGCATCTTCTAACTACACACCCTCAAGACCCCTACGCTCTACATCTTCTAACTACACACCCTCAAGACCCCTACCCTCTGCATCTTCTAACTGCAGTGCACATCCTCAAGACCCCTATGCTCTGCATCTTCTAACTACACACCCTCAAGACCCCTATGCTCTGCATCTTCTAACTACACACCCTCAAGACCCCTACACTCTGCATCTTCTAACTACACACCCTCAAGACCCCTACACTCTGCATCTTCCAACTACACACCCTCAAGACCCCTACCCTCTGCATCTTCTAACTGCAGTGCACATCCTCAAGACCCCTATGCTCTGCATCTTCTAACTACACACCCTCAAGACCCCTACGCTCTGCATCTTCTAACTACACACCCTCAAGACCCCTACGCTCTACATCTTCTAACTACACACCCTCAAGACCCCTACGCTCTGCATCTTCTGCCACCTGGACCCACTCCTATTCAGGCTCTTGGGCAGTGGCAAATCCTTATGGAAGCCAACGGAATCCAGGCCTCCCTATTAAAATATGAATTAATATCAAATATGAAATATGAAAAAAAAGGAATATATATATATATAATTTTTTTTTAATATAGTTTACATTCTTTTTCATCTGTGCATCTGTGTTATAATTTTTTTTTAAATGTCTCCCTCTTCTCCTTCTCACTCCCTCTAACACACTGTCAGACTCACTGTGCTCACTGCAGCTATAGAGGAGAGGAGGCAGGGGGTAGGTCTCTTTCTCCAGCCTCAACCATGTGATTCATGTATGTAGAGTCCAAAACCGATCCTAGCCAATCAGATTTGAGCTGACTGCCACACCCTAAAAGTTTAAAACGGGGCTGTGAGAAGAATCATGAGTGTGGATTCCCCTCTGCACACCTCCCCTCTGCACTCTGAACATTGTATTAACCCGTGACTGCTCCCACGGGCCGAATATTGCCCCGAACCTCGCGAGATTAAATCCACGGGTACCGCTCGGCGTGCCGAAGCTTTTCCTAAATCACTTCCATCATCGAAAACGAGGGGAAAAGGTCGGCTCGCGACCCTGAAAATGTGGCGTGATTTTAAAAACGCTGTATTAAGTGAGCCTATTATGGGATCCACGCGAGCTTTCTATCGTGGAAACATCTGGGCGTCCCGCAACTTTTACTCATTCACATGTAGCCCCGAAAATGCTTACAAAAGGAAAGCCGCAAGCGTGGAATAAACTCGCCGAAACGGAAAAGTGTCCCACGGGCGCGCCGTGATTCCGATCCGCATGAAAATATTCACGGCCATAGACCGTGGACACCTTTTTGCAACCGAATATGTGTCTCGAATTTGCTCCCACGCGGCGCGCAAAATCGTGCAAGGAAAGATCGGACCAAAAATGAACCAATGCTCCAGCAGTATTAATGACCCTGATGTAAACAAGACAAACGTCTTTCTCTGGTCTGCATCCCCTTATACAATTGTGTGTATTGAGCCGTACTGTATTGTACCCATTCTGCAATCTGTTAAATAAATAAAAAGAAAGTTTGACTGGCCGCCGAGCCATACTGTAGTGTACATGGTGACTGCTTGACTTAAATAAAAAGAAAATAATATTAATAAAAATATTTAATAATATTTTTTTTAATACGTTTTTTTTGGCTTCCCCTGTTATTTTACCCACGCGACGCCACTGCTCTTGGGGGGTCATCAAAGCGAAGCAGGCTATTCTCAGTCCTAGCTCCACAATGGTGGAATAAACTTCAGGTCAGGACAGCTGAAACCCACCCAATTGTATGCCGTCGACTAAAAACACACTTCTTCAATCAATATCTAAAAAAATTATAATAAAAAAAAAACACTAACCTTCGTACTGTCTTTTACTATTATGCACTTTGCTACTACCGAATCGACCTTGCCTATACTAATACCTACTATGATATATGTCTATACTACTACTATGCACTCAAGAGTCTAGCACTCAACTTCGACACTGTTTGACAAAAATATCAGCTTCACAGTGTTGTATCTTTCCTGCTGACTTGTTGTACAGAAGGTGTAAGACGCTTTGGATAAAAGCATCAGCTAAATTACTAAATGTAAATGTAAGTGGTGGTGAGGGAAGAAGGGTCAAGATTCTACTCACAGATGGCAGGAAGGACATTACATAAGAAACTGTCTTGAAACTGACCCACCCAGTCATAAACAGTGGTTAGATATATAGTACAGGGAATATTTGCGATGGAAGAGTGAAGGAAGAAGAGTTTGACAGAAAATGTATTAGTTATAGAAATAAAAACATTATTATATAACTTAACTCATTCAGCGCCAGAGGGGGCGCTGTGTACGGGGGACCCTGATGGAAACAAGACAAACGTCTTTCTCAGGTCTGCATCCCCTTAACAATTGTATGTATTGAGCCGTACTGTATTGTACCCATTCTGCAATCTGTTAAATAAAGTTTTCATTCATTCATTCATACTGTGTGGTTGAAAGGCCAACGCTTTAAAGTATAGGAATATGTGGCGGTGTTTGCAGGGCTATAACTATATTATAGCTATGGATACAATACTATTGCGCATTTGACATCGAGTATCTATCGTTCAATATGTGAAAAAGAAAAAAAAAATGCATCCATACATTCCCGTTTTATACCGTGGTGAATATAAGTATGGTTTTAGGGTAATACATGGGAGGCTGGGAATAGCCCCCAACGTGTATTATACTAAATGCATTGGCGTTCCGTCCCTACAGACGCTACAATAAAAAAATCTAATGCATATGATAGGTATTATGTTCGTTTTTTTATGCTTTGATCGTCACCAACGGAATACGTTAGCGTAACACACATACGCTCGGATCGCAATGAAAGGCATGCTTTGATCAACGCAAGATTGATATCATATAGCCCTTACCTTGACTAGGATCTGCCCCAAAAAGAATATTCCAATGATCTGATCGCGAGTCCCAGTATTGGTGTCGATCGTGTCGCCAACATAATCCGCCATACATCATCCATCTGGAGCATTTGACGCTCCTCAAGCCGATCGGGACAACCGGTCCCCTTGCCCGACATGGAAAAGTCTGCCCGGACCAATATAATCGACGCACAGCCCAAGACACAGAGTTTCAAAGGATGTGCAATCCTACCAGGCGGCGGTAGTGGACTTTTGCGACCTCAGACTCATTCCCTATCATAACACCAGGCTCCCTGGATGGATAATGAATGGAAATATCGAATAAAAGAAAAAACTGCCAAAACCAGACTATACCAGACTATACTATACTGAACGTTCGGCGAGTTAACCCGACTATCATCGGGTCTGGCGCGGAAAGTATTAATAACCAAGAAAGTAAATTATGGTATTGATTGTTAATAAGCAAAGTGAAATGTAAATGGCATTACAAGTGTATGAATGTAAACAAGTGGTAAACATTACCCCTCTGGTTTTAGTTTTTTGTCATTGTTTAGCTTTCTTTGTTTTAGTTTCTTTCTTTGATGTTTTGCTGTTGTTATTGTTGTTGTTGTTGTTGTTGTTGTTGTTGTTGTTGTTGTTGTTGTTGTTGTTGTTGTTGTTGTTGTATATGCATAAAGTCAATAAAGACTAAAGAAAAAACTGGATAGAGAATATAGGCCCTTGTCCCCAAACATGTTGTTGTCCCAAAACAAGATAATGTATCCCCTTGTTTAGATTTAGATTAAAATGTATTGTCATCATACTGCACAAGTACGGTACAAGGGAAATAAGTTTGCCAACCAACCAGAGTGCAAAAGTAACAGTGAAATGCAATAGTAATATACAATGTACAGGTGATTCAACTAGGTATAAAATATATAAACAAGTACTACTGAGTGTAGTGCTAATCAGATGTATGTGCAGAGTTGTAATATTCATATGTACAGTGATACATGTATAAAGACAGTATGGTAGTAGTCATCAGTGGTGCAGTCGTAATATCAGAACTGCCTGGACACCACGTGCATGCGCGCTCCCGCGCACGTGCATGCGCATACATGTTCCCTCGCTTGCGCACAGAACAGATGATTATTATGCATAAATAGTAGGAAACATGTTTGTATAGGAAATTACTAGTTTTAGTTTAGTTTTTGTAAATATTGCCTTGAAATAGAGAAGCTGAAAAAGGTAGCAGGATGTAACCTTCAATATATAAAGAAATTATATTGTCAACAGATATGGTTGAAAAACAAACAATGTTTTAAATGTAATTGTAGTTACAATTTCTTTAATTGAAATTAATCTGTGCGCGATTGCGCGCACTTCTTCTCAGCGAACTGCTAGGACGGCGTGGTACCCCGTGGTACCACCACTGCATCACTGGTAGTCATACTGGCCAGAAGCATAACTAGTAAGAGCAAGGGCGTAATCTTGTTTTGGGGCGTGGTCCGGCGAAAATGTTGAACATTTAGAATTTTAAATGCATCAATCTTTGAGGGTCAAGTAGAGATCAACATAGTGTATGTATAAAACAAGGACCTCCACCTGATCAAAAATACCTCTGACTTCAGGCACCCTCCTGTTCATGAACTCCCTGCTAATGACTATTTCTTACCGTTTCATCAGCTAACACAGCTAACGATGTCGCTGCCTGCTCGTGTTGTTCTGACTCGGGTGTGCAGGGAACATTATGAGGGGGTGGCGGCTGTTTGTTCACGAACATGTCCGTGATTTTTCTATATGTTTTTTTAACTTGGCTTTTTTAGGAGGAGGCATCCACCACAAGTTTTTTTTAACTTGGCTTTTTTAGGAGGAGGCGGCATTGTGTTATGTGTACAGTCAGTCCCCGTGTCTGTCTCTCACACACACAAACAGTTCTCCGCTGTCTCATTGCAGTGTGACACAGACCAAGCACGAGACTCGTTGCCCTGCTCCTGGCAGGTGAACTTGAGACGTGATTGGATTTAGTATAGAGTGGACCAATGTGCCGCTGTTCCTGCTTGTGGGCAGTCTAAAGGGAACTAGCAGCCGTTTCCCCTGTGGTCCTAGTGCTTGTCGAGTCTCCGTTTATTATCGTGTAACATTGTTTTTGGACGGTAAAAATGTGCAGGGGACAAAAACTGCCTTCTGAAAAAGTGCCTGGGACATGTCCCCTGTGTCCCCCGCATTAACACTTTCAGTGCCACGCCTCCGGTGCCCCGGAACCCCGTTGCGTGCCACCAGCCACTTCAATGACAGAGCTCTCATATTTGCGAACGCATAAACTGTTATGGTTTGTAACCGACCCCAATCGCACAACACAAGACAGGTATGAGAGTAAGCCAAGAACTGGGCATTTATTGAATACAACAGAAAAGCGGCACTGTCCCTCTAAGGGAGAACACAAAAATACAGGAACAAGGAAAAAGGGCAATGTGCCTTTAAGAGGCGAGCAGGCTAAGGGGAAGGCTAAGGGAGAACACAAAATACTGGAAACAAGAATTAGGGAAAATTGGCACTGTGCCTTTAAGAGGCGAGCAGGCTAAGGGGCTAAGGCAAAAGGAACAGGGCCAGGGCAAAGGACAGGGCAGGAACAGGGGCACTGGAGAGGGGAACAGAGACAGAGGCCCGCGGAGGCGGGCTGGAGACAGGGACAGAGAGAACAGGGTTAAGGCCTTGGACAGGGCGAGGGACAGGGGCACTGGAGAGGGGAACAGGGACAGAGGCCCGCGGAGGCGGGCTGGAGACAGGGACAGAGAGAACAGGGTTAAGGCCTTGGACAGGGCGAGGGCCAGAGTTGCTTACAGGGATGGAGAAGGAGCGCACAGGCTAGAAGTCTGGAGTGGTGCGCGTCGGCTTGGAGAACGCGCCGGTTCGGAGAGCGCGCCGGCTCGGAGAGCGCGCCGGCTCGGAGAGACACATCCTCCCGTAGAGAATTAGAGAGCGATGCGCGTCTGGAGTGGAGCGCGTCTGCTGAAGGAGCGCGTCTGCTGTAGGAGCGCATCAGCGCGGAGTCTGGAGTGGTGCGCGTCTGCTGTAGGAGCGCATCAGCGCGGAGTCTGGAGTGGTGCGCGTCTGTTGTAGGAGCGCATCAGCGCGGAGTCTGGAGTGGTGCGCGTCTGCTGTAGGAGCGCGTCTGCTGTAGGAGCGCATCAGCGCGGAGTCTGGAGTGGTGCGCGTCTGCTGTAGGAGCGCATCAGCGCGGAGTCTGGAGTGGTGCGCGTCTGCTGTAGGAGCGCATCAGCGCGGAGTCTGGAGTGGTGCGCGTCTGCTGTAGGAGCGCATCAGCGCGGAGTCTGGAGTGGTGCGCGTCTGTTGTAGGAGCGCATCAGCGCGGAGTCTGGAGTGGTGCGCGTCTGCTGTAGGAGCGCGTCTGCTGTAGGAGCGCATCAGCGCGGAGTCTGGAGTGGTGCGCGTCTGCTGTAGGAGCGCATCAGCGCGGAGTCTGGAGTGGTGCGCGTCTGCTGTAGGAGCGCATCAGCGCGGAGTCTGGAGTGGTGCGCGTCGGCTTGGAGAACGCGCCGGTTCGGAGAGCGCGCCGGCTCGGAGAGACACATCCTCCCGTAGAGAATTAGAGAGCGATGCGCGTCTGGAGTGGAGCGCGTCTGCTGAAGGAGCGCGTCTGCTGTAGGAGCGCATCAGCGTGGAGTCTGGAGTGGTGCGCGTCTGCTGTAGGAGCGCATCAGCGCGGAGTCTGGAGTGGTGCGCATCTGCTGTATCCCACTCCAGGCATACGGCGACAGGTGGCGAAGGCTGGCACCTCGTCTCACGCCGGAGATGAAACAGCATCCAGAATACAGAAACAGATACAGATAGGGAATCTCCCGTAGGAGCTTACAGATAGAGAACGACCCGACCAGGACTGGGGGGAAGATCGAGGTATTTAAAGCCCACTGGGGTGCTAATTAGAACACACATCAGGTGCGTGATGGTAATTGATACTTGACTAGAAGTGTGTGTTCGGCACGGACCAATCAAACACATAATGAAAGGTAGTCCAAGGGTGTGGGCTGCTGAAGAGCAGACGAGAGTAAACGAACGCGAGGGTGGGGGCTGGAGAGGTGAGGAGACAGGGAATTAAAGGTCCAGGGAACAGGAATTAAAGGTCCAGGGAAGAGGTGAACCTCACAGTACTCACAGTACCTTAAAGGAACGGAGCGAGGCAGGGAATGCAATAAATAAACAACGACAACGCGAGGGTGGGGGCTGGTGAGGTGAGGAGACAGGGAATTAAAGGTCCAGGGAACAGGCGAACCTCACAGTACTCCCCCCTCCACGGGAGCCACCGGGCGACCCAAAAATACAGACAGAGTGGCAGGGGACATAAACAAGGCAACAAACAAAAAATTACTGGGCCACGCTAGCAGGGGAAGCTACACCAAAAGTGGGGCTAGCAAAGGGACAGGGTAGCTGAGGGGTAACTAGGGTAGCTGAGGGGTAACTAGGGTAGCTGAGGGGTAACTATGGTAGCTGAGGGGTAACTAGGGTAGCTGAGGGGTAACTAGAGGAGCTGAGGGGTAACCAGAGGAGCTGAGGGGTAACTAGAGGAGCTGAGGGGTAACCAGAGGAGCTGAGGGGTAACTAGAGGAGCTGAGGGGTAACTAGAGGAGCTGAGGGGTAACTAGAGGAGCTGAGGGGTAACCAGAGGAGCTGAGGGGTAACTAGAGGAGCTGAGGGGTAACTAGAGGAGCTGAGGGGTAACTAGAGGAGCTGAGGGGTAACTAGAGGAGCTGAGGGGTAACTAGAGGAGCTGAGGGGTAACCAGAGGAGCTGAGGGGTAACTAGAGGAGCTGAGGGGTAACCAGAGGAGCTGAGGGGTAACTAGAGGAGCTGAGGGGTAACTAGAGGAGCTGAGGGGTAACTAGAGGAGCTGAGGGGTAACTAGAGGAGCTGAGGGGTAACTAGAGGAGCTGAGGGGTAACCAGAGGAGCTGAGGGGTAACTAGAGGAGCTGAGGGGTAACTAGAGGAGCTGATAGCTACAGGGCCTATGCTAGCTGTAATGCTACATTAACATAGAGGCTGCGCTAGCTGCCGGAGCTAGGCTAGCAGACAGGGCTGGACCAGCATGAGAGAACAAGCTAGCTGGAAGGACAGTCCTAGCTGTGGGGAAACTGACCTTGCTAGCTGAAGGGGCAGTCCTAGCAGTGGGGAAAACTGACCTTGCTAGCTGAAGGGGCAGTCCTAGCAGTGGGAGAAACTGACCTTGCTAGCTGAAGGGGCAGTCCTAGCAGTGGGAGAAAACTGACCTTGCTAGCTGAAAGGGCAGTCCTAGCAGCGGGGAAACTGACCTTGCTAGCTGAAGGGGCAGTCCTAGCAGTGGGAGAAAACTGACCTTGCTAGCTGAAGGGGCAGTCCTAGCAGCGGGGAAAACTGACCTTGCTAGCTGAAAGGGCAGTCCTAGCAGTGGGGAAACTGACCTTGCTAGCTGAAGGGGCAGTCCTAGCAGTGGGAGAAACTGACCTTGCTAGCTGAAAGGGCAGTCCTAGCAGTGGGGAAACTGACCTTGCTAGCTGAAGGGGCAGTCCTAGCAGTGGGAGAAACTGACCTTGCTAGCTGAAGGGGCAGTCCTAGCAGTGGGAGAAACTGACCTTGCTAGCTGAAGGGGCAGTCCTAGCAGTGGGAGAAACTGACCTTGCTAGCTGAAGGGGCAGTCCTAGCAGTGGGAGAAGACTGACCTTGCTAGCTGAAGGGGCAGTCCTAGCAGTGGGAAAACTGACCTTGCTAGCTGAAGGGGCAGTCCTAGCAGTGGTAGAAAACTGACCTTGCTAGTTGAAGGGGCAGTCCTAGCAGTGGGGAAAGCTACACAAAAAGTGGAGGCCATGCAGAGGGACCGGGTTAGCTGCCTGGGCATGGCTAGCTACAGGGCCTATGCTAGCTGCAAGGGCTGCATTAACATAGAGGCTGTGCTAGCAGCCGGGGCTAAGCTAGCAGACCGGGGCCATGCCGGTAGTAGAGGCCTGGCAAGCTGCAGGGGAGCTAACGAGGCTAACAGGGAAGCTAACAGGGGAGACTAACAGGCTAACTGGGGAGCTAACAGGGAAGCTAACAGGGGAGTCAACAGGGGAACTGCTGAAGAGCAGACGAGAGTAAACGAACGCGAGGGTGGGGGCTGGAGAGGTGAGGAGACAGGGAATTAAAGGTCCAGGGAACAGGAATTAAAGGTCCAGGGAAGAGGCGAACCTCACAGTACTCACAGTACCTTAAAGGAACGGAGCGAGGCAGGGAATGCAATAAATAAACAACGACAACGCGAGGGTGGGGGCTGGTGAGGTGAGGAGACAGGGAATTAAAGGTCCAGGGAACAGGCGAACCTCACATAAACTATATCTTAAATTATGGCTATGTGTCTAATATGGCCGTCGCTTATCAATGACTTGTTTCCAGTCAACATTGTCGAAACGGATTGTTTTTTAATCGGTTCATTTCCGTTTTATACCATTTTGAAAAACGCTAGTTTTTTTTAAGTTCCAGAAAGAAATAAGGATTCTGTGATAAACGCCCTTTACTGGAATACACTGGAATACACAAAACACGTTGTCATTTTTCGGCCTATTTATGAATCGTTTTCAAATAAACCGTAGATTATCGATAGTATATGTCTACTTATGCACGCTATAGAAGCGGGCTGAAAAATCGATTATCTTATTTCCTGATCGCACACACACACAGACACACACATACACACATTTGGCACACATTGATATATAGGTGAAAATAGCTCTGATTATCCCAAGACTGGTCAAATAGATTCCTTACCTCAGATCAGATGTTCTCCAAAAAGATTATTCCAATTCCTGATTCCAAATATCGATCACGTTTATTGATCCAACGCTGGGTACTGGAAACACACATTCTCCGCTGTTCTGGTGGTGGGCGATTACTTGGATCGTCTCCGGTTACTTGTCTGACAAGTAAAATGCGGAAGCTGGACTTTTTTTTCTCCATGCGTTTCATTCAATCCAATCCAAAGGGGTGCAGTACCATCCGGAGAGACGATAGGGGGCGGTATTTTCCCTGTTCTAGTTCAGACAGATCCCCACTGGTAACGTGAGGCTAGATTGATGAAACATGTATGGAAATCGATAATAAATTAAAAAAAAACGAGAAAAAGACGAGATGTCTCGTCGCTGGCACTCAGCGGTTGGGATGAACTAATGAGAAATCTCGTCGCTGGCACTCAAAGTGTTAATTACGCCCCTGAGTAAGAGTATATGTTCATATAGATATAGTATGTCAGGTGTGGATAGATATATATGTGGTGAGAATAAATATATATATTTGGTATACAACATTTTGTACTGTACATGCTATCATACAGAGCTATGGGTTATATATGCAGGTGTATAAGTAATTATATAGAGGGGTTATATGCAGGTATATTCAAACATATATGTATATATATATGGTAATATATGTGGTAAATATAAGAATAGAAATGTAAATGTAAATATAAATATGCAGTGTATACAGCAGGGAGAATGGGGATGGTTGTCACACGTTTTACTCTAGTGTGAATTGCTCATCATCAAAACATCTTTCAATAGTCATTCCCACATTAAATTGAAGCTTAAGATGTTCGCTTGAAATGTATATCCCTCTCATTTTCCAACATATTGAGGAAATTACCTATCAAAGACACTCTGACACATTGTGACAACCAACCCCATCACGGGGAAGGTTGTCACACACTATGGGGTTGGTGTGATTGATTGAATGAAAGTTTTATTAACAGATTGCAGAATGGGTACAATACAGTACGGCTCAATACACACAATTGTTAAGGGGATGCAGACCAGAGAAAGACTTTCATCTTGTTTACATCAGGGTCCCCCATTTTCATTTCATAATGAATTGTAAGTAAGGGTGCAACTTGCTCCGTGCAATCCATTCTTTGTGGATTTAGTGTGTTTTAATGGGAGAAATATTAAAAAGAAGGAAGAACTCAATTTGCAAGTTGAATTGCATTGACAAGTTGACAAATACATAACGTAATGCATCTTAACATGAACATAAACGGGAAAGACATATTTAGGCCTATATAACAAAATAAGAACAAAATAAATAGGCCTAACAATAGGGGTGAACGGTACACAGAAGCCACGGTTCGGTACGTACCTCGGTATTGGGGTCACGGTTCGGTACGATTTCGGTACAACAGAAAAAATATATTTATAATTAAATTTTAAATTATTTTATTATTATTATATATATTTTTTTAAATAATTTATAATTATTATTATATATTTATGATAATTATTATAATTATTATGATTAAATAGAATAATTTTCTATAGGCTTGCCGTGGTAGTCAGTGATACTGGTGTCATTCTGTGTTCAGGAATCCACTGAATAAATTAATTGCCTAGTGTCCCTTTAACAACTTATCCTTGCTAGGTTTCAGTTTCACTTCTAGAGATAATTTTACTTCACGAGACTGAATACTAGAGAACAGATGACATGTTACAACAATGGCAGAGGATTATTTGGATTTAAACACAGTAGCAGTTAAACTGGAGAGGAGCTCAGTATGTAAGTTTCTTTTTTTTATTTGATCAGCTCTGCCTGAGAGTCCGGTGGGGGAGAATGTTGGTGTGTGTGTTGGCCACGTGTGTGTGTGTGTGTGTGTGTGTGTGTTGGCCACGTGTGTGTGTGTGTGTGTGTGTCTTTCCATTGGCTTCATTTGGTTGACATTATTGGGCGAACAAGAAAACGAAAGAAAACTGTAAAATTGTAATGACCCTGCAGCTGTTCCAATGTAAATGTGCCTTCTGAAGTCGGACTCGGTGTGCCGTGCGCTGTTCTAACACGGACACGGAACCCGCGAGTGCCTGCATGCACGACTGGTGTGTGTGCGCTGTGAGGCGTATTCTTCGTATGGCTGCGTGTACCGCACTGTGACGGCCGTACCGTAAATTAGCGGGAAGAATACTCGTACCGTTACACCCCTAACTAACAATAATAGCCAACACAACTAGGCTACACTCATTCACTATCTGAGTTACAGTGATGGCAAATGTAGGGTCTGGGCACTCCAACTAAGCAGAGCTTGTGTGCCCACTGGTTGCACATCCAACACTTCTCCCATACCTCCCCCGAACGGCTGTTGGATAACATTTCCATACAAACCAACCAAAAACAATCATCTTCATCTGATGAAGACTCCTCCTGTTTCTTTCTTTTCTGTTCCTTCTTCTTGCTGGTTGCCTTTTCCAGCTGGGGTGGAGTACACTGGGATGTACTAGGCTTGGCAGGTGGTCTAGGATGGGATGTACTAGGCTTGGCAGGTGGTCTAGGATGGGATGTACTAGGCTTGGCAGGTGGTCTAGGATGGGATGTACTAGGCTTGGCAGGTGGTCTAGGATGGGATGTACTAGGCTTGTTAGGTGGTCTAGGCTGGGATGTACTAGGCTTGGCAGGTGGTCTAGGATGGGATGTACTAGGCTTGGCAGGTGGTCTAGGATGGGATGTACTAGGCTTGGCAGGTGGTCTAGGATGGGATGTACTAGGCTTGGCAGGTGGTCTAGGATGGGATGTACTAGGCTTGGCAGGTGGTCTAGGCTGGGATGTACTAGGCTTGGCAGGTGGTCTAGGCTGGGATGTACTAGGCTTGGCAGGTGGTCTAGGCTGGGATGTACTAGGCTTGGCAGGTGGTCTAGGATGGGATGTACTAGGCTTGGTAGGTGGTCTAGGATGGGATGTACTAGGCTTGGCAGGTGGTCTAGGATGGGATGTACTAGGCTTGGCAGGTGGTCTAGGATGGGATGTACTAGGCTTGGCAGGTGGTCTAGGCTGGGATGTACTAGGCTTGGCAGATGGTCTAGGCTGGGATGTACTAGGCTTGGCAGGTGGTCTAGGCTGGGATGTACTAGGCTTGGCAGATGGTCTAGGATGGGATGTACTAGGCTTGGCAGGTGGTCTAGGCTGGGATGTACTAGGCTTGGCAGATGGTCTAGGCTGGGATGTACTAGGCTTGTTAGGTGGTCTAGGCTGGGATGTACTAGGCTTGGCAGGTGGTCTAGGATGGGATGTACTAGGCTTGGCAGGTGGTCTAGGCTGGGATGTACTAGGCTTGGCAGGTGGTCTAGGCTGGGATGTACTAGACTTGGCAGGTGGTCTAGGCTGGGATGTACTAGGCTTGGTAGGTGGTCTAGGCTGGGATGTACTAGGCTTGGCAGGTGGTCTAGGATGGGATGTACTAGGCTTGGCAGGTGGTCTAGGCTGGGATGTACTAGGCTTGGTAGGTGGGCTGGGGTGCATTGGGCTCTGCTTGGTCTGTCCTCAGCTCATCCATCACCTCCTCCAAGTTGGTGAAGAAACAGCCCATGTTGTCACATGTGACAACCAACCCCAAAAGAAATGTGACGACCAACCCCAACTGGAATGTCTTGCTAGTATCAAGGCTAACAACCATCTAAAAATGTGTTAGTTAGCCAACAACAATCTAAACTATAGCTTTCCCTTCACACTTTTTAAGGGTAACAATTGTTTCATTATAAACCAATTGTGTAAAATATTGAGGAGCTGAATATTTACAATTCCACATGAAAAACACAAAAAATCCTCTCACCTAAAGTTCAGCTGTCTTACTCAAAATAAGACTATGTAGGTGAGCTCTGATCTTAATTCTGGACATTTCCATACCAAAATATGGGAGAAAGCGCCTTTTGGTAGCGAAATATAATGAATGTGACAACCAACCCATGTGACAACCATCCCCGTTCTCCCCTACATGCTATCATACAGAGTATATGGGTAGACTATAGTATGAGGTGGGTAGTTATGATTATTATGATTACTATGACTACAGTGTAGGGCAGTTGTAGACTGTGGGAGACTATGGGTTCCAATTGGATGACATTTCACACATTTGTTCCGCTCCCCTCCAGACTGCAAATAGGTGAGACACAATGGGACCAAAGCGGAGTTTGCATTTATTTAACAGGGCATTAGGGAATAAGACATGTCCCACGTCAATGGAAGAACCAGACTGTCCTCCAGCACAGCCACACGACCTCAATGTTATCACTGTACCGGCTGACCAGAGAGCACAGTGTGGAGGCCCAATGGTACAACTTAACGTTGAAGTCCATTTGGAAAACGAATGTCCATCTTGATAAGTTCAACACAGACTGGGTTGAAAGCTCTTCACAGTGGACCACCGGACCACCGGACGGACGTCAGGAGTGATGCGGAGAAGGTGGCCCTCGCGCGGGAGATTCCCTTTGTGTCTAATTGCAGACATCATCATGGTGAGGTCCCCGGGACGATAACAGGGTGAGGGCGACCGTCCCGAGGCACATCCCGGCATACGCCATCAATTGTGATACTCGTAACTGGCGGCTCCAACACCTTGAGGATAAATTCTTGAAAGAATCTTAGGGGATCGCTTCCCTCGACAGACTCCTTGAGGTTTATGACACACAATTGCACAGCTATTCTATTCCACTGCATTTGTATTCTAATTTAGTATAGTATATTATACTACACCCTGCACAATAATTGTACAGCCCTGTCCGATATTATATTCTATTGTACTTTTATTCTAATTTAGTTCATATATTCCATTTAATTTTATTCTAATTGTCTGTTAATGTTGCACCAAACGACCAAAACAAATTCTTTGTTTGTGCAAACTTACTTGGAATAAAGACCTTTCTGATCCTGATTCTGATTCTGATGGATAAATCACGACTTTACTTGGGAGTAGATAATAAAATATAAGTAAACATCAAATTTTTTTTTTTTTTTCAAAAAATTATATCTTGCAGCATATTTTAATATATATTTTTTTATATAAAAATATATTTAGTTTTAAGCCTTTTCTTTATCATAAATCGATCAATAGAGACTGTATTAGATCCCCAATTATCATATCATGGGGTATCATTGGAAAGCCACACTCATTGGCTACAACCCTGTCCAAAATATTTTGAGATTGCCAAATGATGACGGAGCTAGAGCCCCCGGAGGTCGGGGGTAGTAATGTGTACTTTGGTGCACGCCTCACATATCGGTATGTAACTCAAGAACCGCTGAACGGAGTTTGTCACCTGAAAGGGCAATTGACAGGCAACAAATAGGGCTTTAATTCTATCTATATATTGTATTAAAAGAAATGCACACCCAAGCCGCTAGAGGTCGGCAAAATGGCGCGTTGCGAATTGTCCCTGATGTTTTATATGATTTACCGAAAATACGAATTTATCGAAAAAAATGCTAATTATATCTCTTTTATCGTAAAACCGCAAGGAAATTACTAAATCCAGATTCAACCCTGCCATTGGAAAGAGGAGCCTTTTCCCTATCCATAGATGTATGATTTGGCCATAATAAGGTCAAGGTCAAGTTCAAGGTCAAATATGAATTTATAATTAAAATCGATTATCATTTATTACTGTATCTACAAATCCTTCTGTTTAATCATCTTCCCTTTATTCATTAGCTTAGATTTTTTTTACACTTGATCTGAAGAAGGTTTTGAATGAGCTCAGTGAGCGAGCTCGGCTTGCTCACAATTGTAACATGGTGTTATTCACCGGCACAGATGCAAAAATAAATCATAATTTATATTCTCCCTTTTTTCATTACAATTGACTCAAGCCTAGTAACAGACACAATATTTCTGACACTGGAAATACATACCCCCAGGTCCCAAGATGTTCCTAGATACCAATAACATGCAAATTGGCCTTACTTAGGCATGTACCTTTAGGCGAGATTTCTGAAAATAGGGCTACAGCTTAACAGGTTAAGAATGTGTAATCAATCAATCAATCAATCAGATTTATTTATATAGCACATTTCACATGACGCGTGTCAACCAAAGTGCTGTACAGAGGGTAGATACACAAGATACATATAGACAACAATCACACTCCGTTTTATGGGAGGGCACACAGGCAAACACATAGAAAAACAGGGCATGAGTCAGTGAACGGGAAAGGCTAGCAGGTAGAAGTGGGTTTTGAGCCTCGATTTGAAGGCATCTATCGAGGGGGCGAGCCTAATGGAGGTGGGGATGCTGTTCCACAGTTCAGGGGCTGCGATAGCAAAGGCACGGCCCCCCCTGATCTTGAGGTTAGACCTCCGAACTGTCAGGAGCCTCTGATCGGCTGACCTGAGGGACCTGGTGTTGGAATAGGGGGATAGGAGGTCTGAGATGTAGGAGGGGGTGTGACCATTAAGGGCTTTAAAAACAAATAGGAGAACCTTAAAATCTATCCTGTAGCGTACTGGGAGCCAATGAAGGGAGGCAAGGACAGGGGTGATGTGGTCTCTCTTCCGGGTTCCGGTCAACAGTCTGGCAGCAGCGTTTTGTACCCGTTGTAAGCGGGACAGGGAAGACTGGTTAATGCCTATATAGAGGGAGTTGCAGTAGTCTAATCTAGATGAAATGAAGGCGTGGATGACTCTCTGAAGGTCTGCAGGGGAGAGAAGGGCTTTGAGTTTGGCAATGGTGCGTAGTTGGAAAAAACATGCCTTTACCACTGAGTTCACTTGTCTGTCAAATTTTAATTGTGGATCAAAAATGACACCTAGGTTTTTGACATACGGCTTGACCAGGGAGGACAGGTTGCGAAGGCTGTTGGTAAGGGTGGTGACAGCGTCTGGGGGATAGGCAAACAGGATAGGCAAACATAAGCATGTGCTTCAGCCTATTCCTTTTTTTCTGTCATTGATTTTGGATTTTGTGTGTGAGCTTACCTTGAATATGTACATTTGTGTTTTTCTTCTTTTCTTTTTCTTTTTGTAAGTCCACACAAGTGTGATTTTGATTTATCTGTAAACAAGACCGAAAAATAAACTTCATTCATTCATTCCTCCAGTAGCAGGAGGTCTCCTCACCTCCCCTTGGTGTGGCTGTTCCAACACAGCTCCTCGTCTGGCTCCGTCAGCTTGCCGTCGGTACAGGTGTCATTTGGTAGATTGGACCAGAACCTCTTGGATTCCTTCAGCTGTTCTCTGATGTCGATCACCTGCAGTAGACAAATACAGAGGTGGAGGAGAGGAGACTGAGTTGAAAATTATACGTTTTATGTTTAAAAGGCTTTAGAATTAGTATGTGGACTGCAAAATGACCTTCAGCGTGTTCCAAAGTGGCTATCTACATACATCTCAGTAGTCATACACAATCACATAAATGGTCAAATGGTACATGGGTCATTTTTATAACAGCTTTTATCCTGTGCTTTACAACTTGTTCATACAGTAGATCCTTGTGTTCTCAATGAGGGCAAATGTGTAGAGATGCTGCTGAGAAATGTTCAGTAGTTTATTGAAAATGTTTGGTGGAAAAACCAAAACAAACTAAATGTTATTCTATATACAACATTTTTAAAGTGTCCAAAATACACGTGGAGGGGATCTTTAAACAAAATCTCTGTATATGAATAATCAAAGTAGATGGAGACATACATTTAATTAAAGAGAACAGTTTGTGTAACGTAGCAGAAAATGTTGCATAAGGCTGGTGAGTTTTGAAAATGAAAACCAGCAGATAACAAAAATATTAACAGTACAACACAATCCCATGTTTACATTGTCATCCACATGACGGATGTTGACTTCAAACCCCTTACAAAAACATATTACGATAGTTTGATGGAAATTTCAGTTCTACCCTGGTACCTGCCATTGTATAAATAATTGACCATGGTACCGTATTGGTAAAAGTCATGTATCGCCATGTTACCACCTTTGTTTACAAGTAATACCATTGTATAATCCATGATACTGATGGTAAATACCTTTTTTAGGTAAATTCATGAAAATAACATGGTACTTATTTTGGAAATACCATGATGAGCAATGATTATGTAACTCTTACTAGTTACTGTACGCTGCTGGCCAGTATGACTTACTACCATAGTGTCTTTATCACTGTACATATTATATTACAACTTTGTACAGTACATACTGTACATCTAATTAGCACTACACTCAGTAGTACTAATTAATATATTTTATACCCAGTTTAATCACCTGTAGATTGTATATTACTACTGCACTTTACTGTTACAATTGCACTCTGGTTAGATGCCAAACTTCTTTCTGTTGTACTGTACGCTCTATAGGACGTAGACTGGGGAATGTTTGGGGAATGTTTGAGGGAAGCGCCAGTGACGTCAGCGAGTTAGCAGATACTGTTGTTAGCTTCATAGCAACTTTAGCTGATAGTATCGTCCCCACAAAGAAGGCGAGGGTGTTCCCAAACCAGAAACCGTGGGTGGACAGTACTATCAGAGCAGCTCTGAAAACCCGCACCACTGCTTACAACTTGGGCAGAAAGACAGGAAACATGGAAGAGTACAAGACAACAGTCTACACTCTGCGCAAGGCTGTTAAACTTGCCAAAAGGACGTATGCTGACAAAATGCTGGCAAAAATGGCACAGAATGACACAAGAGGCTTATGGCGGGGACTGAGGACGAAAACTGACTACAAAGTCAGCGGCCCCTCAATGGGGAGCGACAACGCCTCTCTCGCGAACAAACTCAACTCCTTCTATTGCACGGTTTGGTGCAAACAGTGGCGCCGCTAGCTCAACGGCTAGTGCTGTTGTGGAGGGGGGGGGCATCCGCGGGGAGGGGCGGGGATGCTCTCTCATTGACGGAGCACAGTGTGAGAAGAGCATTTATGCAGGTGAACACCAGAAAGGCTGCTGGCCCAGATGGAATAACAGGACGTATACTTAAGTCCTGTGCTAACCAGCTAGCCCCTGTGTTCACCACCATATTTAATCTATCCCTGGCGGAGTCAGTGGTCCCTGCCTGCTTCAAGATGTCTACCATCATCCCTGTACCAAAGAAATCCTCCCCAATAGGTCTCAATGACTACAGACCGGTGGCACTCACCTCTGTGGCCATGAAATGTTTCGAGAGGCTGGTCAAGGATCACATTTGTGCCTCCCTCCCCAGTGATATGAACCCTATGCAATTTGCATACAGGCCAAACAGGTCCACTGATGATGCGGTCTCCCAAGTACTACACAGCACCCTCTCTTACCTAGACCGCCAGAAGGGGGGCTATGTGAGACTGTTGTTTATTGACTACAGCTCAGCGTTCAACACCATAGTCCCCACCAGACTGGTGGACAAGCTGATCGAGCTGGTTCTGAGCTCCACTCTGAGCGCCTGGATACTGGACTTTCTGAGTGAAAGGCCCCAGGCGGTCAGGGTGGGGGGTCAGACCTCCAACACCATCACCCTGAGTATCGGGTCCCCCCAGGGCTGTATTCTGAGCCCCCTGCTGTACTCACTATATACACATGACTGTGTGGCCAAGTTCAGCTGCAACTCCATAGTGAAGTTTGCGGACGACAGTGGTGGTGGGGCTGATCTCAGACAACGACGAGAAGGCCTACCGGGAGGAGGTTGAGGTACTGGAACGCTGGTGCCAGTACAACAGCCTGCTCCTGAACATTGGTAAAACCAAGGAGCTGATCGTGGATTTTAGGAGGAGACAGCAGGGGACACACACACCACTGAGGATAAACGGGGCTACCATGGACAGGGTGAGCAGCTTCAAGTACCTGGGGGTCCACATCTCAGAGGATCTGACATGGACAACACACATAGACTCAGTCATAAGAAAAGGCGAAGCAGCGCCTCTACCACCTGAGACAGTTAACACTTTGCCGCCCAAGCACGAGTTAACTCGTGATTCGATTCCACCCGTTGAGGACCAGAGCCACGAGTTAACTCGTGGCGAGTTGTTATTGTTTTATTCCATATTAATAACGCTATTAACGTCCGTGATCGACTTGCAGGACCTACCTACATATTTGATTTTCGAAACATGCAATACCGGCCAGATCCGCTTAGGGGCACCATCGCTCCACTGCAGTATCATTGAGGGCGATTGAAAAAAAAATTATTTTCACTGTCTGTGGGCGTTTCATATGAGCCTCGGTTCCAAATGAAGACCCTCCATCTTTGATCCCGTTACCAAATGCATATTTCAGCCTGGAATAATGGGATTTATGATTAGCCAATGGATATATCGATCTACCAGATTCCGATGACTAATGACGAAATGCTGCCAGCGATCACATGGCCTGACAGTAGGATACTATTCAACCAAATTACAGCTGGATTGGACATTGTTTTAAAACGTAACGTGATCGATCAGTGAAAATGGCTACTTGAACACACACTGTATTGCTAATCAATAATACTGATCGGCGTCCCCCGCCGCCCCCATTTCATCCATAGATGCTCTGTAATAGTCCGGATGCTACGCAGTTTGTTTTATTTCATTCGTATATATACAGCAGAAATGGCGTTTGATATAACGTGACTAGCCTTTAGCCTATTATCTAGCTCCCCAGAAAAAAACCGAGGCGAAAACTGCGATAAACCTTATATTCACGGCGCTATAAAATAACAACCAACCAATGGATTTTTATTTTCTTTAAGCCATTATGAAGGCACGGTTTATGCACTCAAGTGACAATGAGAATGGACAGATAGCAATACTATAAATTATATATATAGCTGTTAGAAAGTACATCGGTTTGTAAACAAACCTCTGTCCTCTGGCCTATAAATCGGCGCTACATGCTGGTTGTCAATGTGTTAAGGAAGTTCAGAGTATCTGGGAAGATACTCCAGTCCTTCTACTCCGGAGCTGTAGAGAGCATCTTGACTGGAAACATCACTGACTGGTATGGAAACAGCACGGCACAGGACAAGAAGGCCCTACAGAGAGTGGTGCGCTCAGCCGAGCGTACTACGGGTATTGCACTACCACCCCTGCAGGTCCTATACAACAAGAGGTGCAAATCAAGAGCCTGCAGAATAATGAAAGACCCTCACCACCCCAACTACAGCTTGTTCAAGCTGCTGCGGTCAGGCAAACGCCTGCGAACACCAGCAACTAGGACAGAGAGACTTCGGCTCAGCTTCTTCCCCCAGGCCATCAGAGCCTTGAACACTGAACTCTCCACACACAAGCACACATGAGCACACACACACTCATGCTGCACACGCTCACACTTATGGTCACTTTACAAAAGGAAAGGTCACTTTAAGAATAGTATAGTATAACTTGAGATTGTATAATATAACATTGTATAGCAGTGTACATAAAGACCCAGTGCCTCATCCGTAGCTAACAGTGTATTGCACTACCACAGGACCTAGCATGTCCTACCATGCTCTGTAAATAACTCATGTACATATACCGATATGCCCTACTTTGTTTACTTGTTTTATTGCACAATGTCGTTCTATTGGATTCTTATTATTTTGACTTGACTTGTACTGTAAATCATAGTTTTTGCAGTTATAAAATTCCTTTGTTCCTTCATTTACTAGGAGCTCCAGTATTGCTGTATTGTAATTGGCACATTTTGCTCAAACTCAAGATGACAGTACTACTCAACAGCCATCATGAACAGATTTGATGCTTTGACTTATTTATTTAGTTTCTTTTTGGCACAATGTGGTTTCACTCCCCATCGGTTCCATCTGGCCCTAGCAGAGAAGAAGATTGAGCTCATGAGGGGGGTGGGACACATCATGTCAAAATTAGTAAATGGTAAATGGCTGCATTTATATAGCGCTTTTATCCAAAGCACTTTACAATTTGTTCCTCACATTTTACCCATTCAATCACACAGACCCGGCTGCAGAATGAAATTAGTGGGGGGGGGCATAACATTTTCTCGGGGGGGCACAATGGTTTTTCAACACAGGTTCCCTTTTATACGTTTCAGCTGGGACAGCGGCGCTGTGGCTTGCTTGGCGCTGCCCACGGTGCTGAACTAAACAGCAGAGAGGCAATTGAAAAATCTAATTTCTCTCTATCTTAAGAACATTCACTTATACAAAAACAGACTGAACAGATATATATATAACAGACCTGCTGGGGCAGCGGACTGAGAGCAGGGGACACAAACAGGCTGGATAAGATTGTCAGGAAGGCCAGTAGTGTGGTTGGGGTGGAGCTGGACTCTAGCAAGGGTGGCGGAGAGGAGGAGCCTTGCTAAGCCCCAGGCCATCAGGGAAAACCCCTCCCACCCACTATACACAGACTTGGCTGACAGGAGGAGCATGTTCAGTGCTAGGCTCACACTACCTAAATGCAGCACTGAACGGCACAGGAAGTCCTTCATTCCGACAGCCATCAGACTATACAATGCATCACTGTGCCTCACTGCATCACTGAGCACAGAGTGACAGTTACCATCTTCCTGGACTCTTACTTTTTAAACAGCACTGTGCAATATTACACCTACTGTAGACTTCAGTATATTTTTACTGTATTTATTTACTGTATCTTTTATTCTATTTTTATTCTATTTCATTTTATTCTATTCTTAGGCCATTTCTTTTGTTATTCTTATTTGTGACTTGTTCTGTCTAAATGTTTAATGTTGAGTGATTTGCAGTGTCAAATTTCCCTCAGTATAATACATTTCTATTCTATTCTATTCTATATCTTTGAAAAGTCTCCATTTATTCAACACTTCTGAATTCACTGACTGAACTGAACTGACAAAAATAAGGTGCATAAAAAAGCAAACAAAATTCCTCCACAGGCTACTCACCATCATTAGTAAAGAGGCAAGCAGCGTTTGGGGACAGAGTGAAATCTTCTTAAAACACTGCCCCTTCTGGGGCGGTCAGGTGGCGTAACGGAGATTGCGTTCGTCACCAACCCCGGAGCGGCTGGATTCGCCTGAGCTCACAGCTCCGGGGTTGTCACCAGCTTGGCTGCCCGTTCACACTAATACAATTGGCAGTATTAGAGGATGGGAGAAGCTGGCGGGGTGGGTCCGGGTCATTGTAAACAGCGACTCCTACAGTTCGGTCGGGGCGCCTGCTAAGCGCGGATAGGATGTAAGTGGGTTAGTGTGATCCTTCCACACGCTACGCCCTCTCAGTGAGAATCCGCGCTGCCAGGTGAAAAGAAGCGGTTGATTGGCTGGACGTGTGTCGGAGGAAGCACGTGGTAGCCTCCACTCTCCCAGACTGACTGTGGGGGGTAAGTGCGCAGCGACCAGGAAGGGGATTGGGAATTGGCATAACGACTAACATTGGGATGGGAGAAAAATCGGAGGAAAAAGGAGGGGGAAAAAGATTAAAAAAAAAAAAAAAAAAAACACTGCCCCTCCACTCATTCCTGAACTTTTTTGTTAAGTCCTTCTCAAATGCCAACTGAATTAAATTGGCCTTGCGTCGATGAAGCATACTAAGGCGATGTTCTTGAGGGTAGAAAACGAATTGTCACAGAGTGCCGTGCTAGCTTCAGTAGTGTTGTTGTTGACATCAGTGCCCACTAGGGCTGTCCCCGACTAAGGATTTGGATAGTCGACTTTGATTGAAAAAAAATTTAATAAAAAAAGAATAAAAAAATTACCAGGGTGGGCACAGCTGACTCAGTGGGCGGGCCCGGCCCCCTAATGCCCGCCCATGGCGCCGGGTCTGCACTCACACATTCACACACCAACCAGCTCATCATGAGCAATTAGGGGTTAAGTGTCTTGCACAAGGACACTTCGACACGCTGCCCGGGAACCTCTGGATTACCAGACGACTGCTCTAGCTCCGGAGCCACTGTCGCCCCTAGTGTGTCCAGTTTACAGCAGCCAGTCCCGGCGGCATGGGCGGGCATTGGCGGTCCGGGCCCGCCCACTAAGTCAGCTGTTGCCCGCCCTGGCTCTGTTCCTAGGATGATGACGGAATGACCTGCCCTACTCTGCCTCTGATTGGCTTACACTGATATTCCTAGTTTCCTACTATTGTATAACTCTGACCCTCCCTAACCAATCTCACTCCTCATGCCTAAAACCTAGCCAATCCAACCAACGAAGGCAACGTACTAGGCAGAGTAGTGCGGGTGATGGGTCATTGACTCATACCGGCGTCGCCATCTTTAGAAAAAATATGGATCCTGGACATCAGAAGTTCGGGAGGATGATCCAAAGATATATATCTGCTCAGTCTGTTTTTGTATAAGTGAATGTTCTCAACCTCTTAAGCCCGAGCATTACTGGTACGAGATTGATATCACGCCATAAATCCATCTCTACAGAATGTATGAATTAATGTTGCATATTTTTTCTTCAAATGTAGCCAAGAGTAAAGACCCTAACCCTGTCAAAACAGCAGTCAAATTGTATATTTTCAGCACTATGTTTAGTTTACCAATGATTTTAAGTGTTATTACTAGTGAAATATGAGTATAGAAATCTCAGGGCATCGAGTCGGAAAAGGGTGCTTATAGACACAAGGATTTGGCGCAACCTAACTGAGTGTAGTCTTTTGAGAGAAGAGACCCAGGGCGTTCGAAAAAAATAAAAAACGACTGTACACTTCCCAGCTCACGCCAGCCCCTGTCAATCATCTGACTTCTAGCGTGACTTTCTTCTTTCTCTTATTTTTCGGGATCATATATAAGTATAAGTCTTTATTTGTCATCAGATTAACACACACATACACATGCGATAGGCGACCCACAGGAACACACACACATGCACTGAGTCGCTGACGAAATGTTCTCTGCACCTCCCATCCCTTTGTCCTTTCCCCCCCCAAGGGCAGCCGGGAGCAGACAAGGGCTGCGGCGAGCGCCACGCCCGGGGACCAATCCAAATGCTCCTGCCCGTCTTCGTCAGGGACATGACAGCGTTAGCAATCTGTTGTGCATTTTTTCCCATTGGGTTTATCTTACCGGGAGGGGAAACCCTTGCGAGCACAGGGAGAATATGCAAAATCTACACATAAAGGACTGGGAGATACCCCACTTGGGTAACTGGCAACATGGCAACCTGGTCCCCAAGCGGGAATCGAACCCACAAACTTCTAGCTGTGAGGCAACAGTGTTAATCACTACACCACCGTGCTGCCACAAACTTGAATGTTATTGCCATAAAACAGAACACAGTTAGTTTCTCTACCTTTCTGTGAACGTCTAGCAAAAAACGGCGTTGCAATCTGATGAAAAATGGCGGAGGAATTTACATATATACATTTATTAAAAAGTAACTGTACAGTAGATTTCATTCACGGTTTTTGCTGCACTGTCAGGGGCGCCTGGTTATACTAAATTCATATTGAACTCTGTCATTGGAAAGGGGAGATTTGGCCTGATCCATAGATGTGTGACAAATGTGTGCCATAATAAGGTCATTTAAAGGCCTGATATTCTATAATCATATTTCAAATTGCATATTTTGTACACGTGATCTCAAGAAGGTGCTGAATGAGCTGCTTTTCATGTCTGGTACATTTTTGCATGGTGTTATTCACCGTCAAAGATGAAAAAAGAAAAGGAACAAAAACAAAATTGATATTCTCCTTTGGTTTATTACAATTTACTCAAGCCTAGTAACATACACAATATTTCTGACACTGGGAATACATTCCCTGAGATCCATAGATGTCCCTAGATAAGAACATGCAAATGGGCCTTGTAGAAGAGGAGCAATCTTCCATTTACTTAGATGTGTATTTTTAGGCGAATTTTCTGAAAATATGGCTATTTTGCAGTTGCTTCTCTGCTGTTTAGTTCAGCACCATGGGCAGCGCCAAGCAAGCCACAGCGCCGCTGTCCCAGTTTAAACAGATGAAAGGGAACCTGTTTTGTTGAAAAATCATTGTGCCCCCCCGAGAAAATGTTATGCCTAATTTGTTTCTGCAGCCAGGTCTGACAGCAGCCATGCTGAATTGTGGATCAAATGCAGACTCATCAGGAATTGTTCAAAACTGACACAGACTGACCTCAGTATAAGACAGCTGATGCATGCACATAATGGCTTGGACATCACACCCATCCTATCTTCCTTACGCTGGCTTCTCATTAAGTTTAGGATACATTTTTAGGTACTTGTTTTCACTCGCTTTACTGGTTGACCTGATTAATCCATACATCACCAGTAGATCACTGAGGTCTTCTGACCAGGGCTTACTGGTCATCCCTCACTCTCCACTCAAAACAAAATGTTATGGTGTCTTTAAAGTTATGGCTCTGGCACTGTGGAATGCTCTTCCTATAGACATATAATCTGCAGTCTCTGTTGACACATAAAAAGCAGCTGAAGACGTACTTAATTCAATAATAATAATAATAATAATAATAATAATAATAATAATAACTCATTGTTTAACACATTCAGGGCCATTCGATTTCAGCATCTAACTATAGCACGGCCAGGTTTCTATTACATAGTTTCACTGTGTGTCACGTTGTTTGTAGAGCTAAATCTATATTTTATATTATAGTTATGGATACAATACCATGGTCATTTGACAGTAACTATCTTCCGTTCAAGATGCAAAAAAGAATAAATGTTTTCATGAATACGTTCACGCGTTATTCCGTTGTCAATATGAGTATAATTTCGGAATGATAGGTACATTTTTGCATGGTGTTATTCACCGTCAAAGATGAAAAAAGAAAAGAAACAAAAACAAAATTGATATTCTCATTTGGTTCATTACAATTTACTAGTAACAGACACAGTATTTCTGACACTGGGAATACATTCCCTGAGATCCATAGATGTCCCTAGAATCAGATACCAAGAACATGCAAATGGACCATATTAAAAAAAAGTCTGTAAATGTGTATTCTACGTTCTTATGGAATGAATGAGATAAAAAAAAAGTTATTCGTACAAAAATCCACTCTCCAGCATACAAAAAGCCACTCTTCAGTGTACTCCACAAATCCCCACATTCAGCCTATAGTGGCAGAAGGCATTTTCTATCACTAGATTCCATCCACACCATGAGTATCTTCCCTGCCAAAGGTGTGTGCACATCTCTGGTTAGGTCCCTATCAAAGGTGTGTACCCATCCCTGTTATGCCCTCCCTTTCAAAGGTGTGTGCACTTCCCTGTTACATCCCTACCAAAGGTGTGTGCACTTCCCTGTTACATCCCTATCAAAGGTGTGTGCACGTCCCTGTTACATCCCTATCAAAGGTGTGTGCACGTCCCTGTTACATCCCTATCAAAGGTGTGTGCACTTCCCTGTTACATCCCTACCAAAGGTGTGTGAACGTCCCTGTTACATCCCTACCAAAGGTGTGTGCACGTCCCTGTTACATCCCTACCAAAGGTGTGTGCACTTCCCTGTTACATCCCTACCAAAGGTGTGTGCACTTCCCTGTTACATCCCTACCAAAGGTGTGTGAACGTCCATGTTACATCCCTACCAAAGGTGTGTGAACATCCCTGTTACATCCCTACCAAAGGTGTGTGCACTTCCCTGTTACATCCCTATCAAAGGTGTGTGCACTTCCCTGTTACATCCCTATCAAAGGTGTGTGCACTTCCCTGTTACATCCCTACCAAAGGTGTGTGCACGTCCCTGTTACATCCCTACCAAAGGTGTGTGCACGTCCCTGTTACATCCCTATCAAAGGTGTGTGCACGTCCCTGTTACATCCCTATCAAAGGTGTGTGCACTTCCCTGTTACATCCCTACCAAAGGTGCGTGAACGTCCCTGTTACATCCCTATCAAAGGTGTGTGCACTTCCCTGTTACATCCCTATCAAAGGTGTGTGAACGTCCCTGTTACATCCCTACCAAAGGTGTGTGCACTTCCCTGTTACATCCCTATCAAAGGTGTGTGAACGTCCCTGTTACATCCCTACCAAAGGTGTGTGCACTTCCCTGTTACATCCCTACCAAAGGTGTGTGAACGTCCCTGTTACATCCCTATCAAAGGTGTGTGCACTTCCCTGTTACATCCCAACCAAAGGTGTGTGCACGTCCCTGTTACATCCCTACCAAAGGTGTGTGCACGTCCCTGTTACGTCCCTACCAAAGGTGTGTGCATGTCCCTGTTACATCCCTATCAAAGGTGTGTGCACTTCCCTGTTACATCCCTATCAAAGGTGTGTGAACATCCCTGTTACATCCCTACCAAAGGTGTGTGCACTTCCCTGTTACATCCCTATCAAAGGTGTGTGCACTTCCCTGTTACATCCCTATCAAAGGTGTGTGCACTTCCCTGTTACATCCCTATCAAAGGTGTGTGCACGTCCCTGTTACATCCCTATCAAAGGTGTGTGCACTTCCCTGTTACATCCCTATCAAAGGTGTGTGAACGTCCCTGTTATGTCCCAACCAAAGGTCTGTGCATGTCCCTGTTACGTCCCAACCAAAGGTGTGTGAACGTCCCTGTTATGTCCCAACCAAAGGTGTGTGCACTTCCCTGTTACATCCCAACCAAAGGTGTGTGAACGTCCCTATTACGTCCCAACCAAAGGTGTGTGAAACGTCCCTGTTAAGTCCCAACCAAAGGTGTGTGAAACGTCCATGTTACGTCCCAACCAAAGGTGTGTGCACTTCCCTGTTACATCCCTACCAAAGGTGTGTGAACAATACATCCCTGGTTACATGCCTATCAAAAGTGTGTGAACATCCCTGGTTACATGCCTATCAAAAGTGCGTGCACGTCAGTGCAAGTCAGAGCACACAGATTATTTACTGAAAGCTCAAGGAGAGAGACAGATTGATTGTTATCGGCTGAGCACTAGGGACTAGGGTACACACACTGTGTAGTGATCTGCTTCAGTGCAGATCAGATACAAGATAACAACTCTGTTGTGGCTTCAAAACAACAAAGACTGCCAGCAACGTCCTGAGATGAACCCCAGGCATTTTATTCTGGCAACTGTAGTTGAAATAGTACAGAACAAATAATACTGCTACATCAGATTCAAATGTATTGTCATTGCACAGCCCAAGTACAGTACAATGTGATATATATACACAAGATACTGAGTAATATATTATAAACTGATGTATGTACAGTATAAGTATGTACAGTGATACAGCAAAAATTATACTATGATAGTACTGGCCAGTGGTATAACTAGGTAGAGTATAAATGGGATGGGATATATATGGTATATAGATATAGATATTGTATATACAGGTATGTATACAGGTATGTTTTTCGTCCGGTGAAACACAGAACTGTGATCGTTAGAAAAACACGTTTCAGATTCGGTAAAATAGACATAGAATGTACCTTACCTTAGCCAGAAGGTATTTCAAGAAGAATAATTCCAAGTGATCGCATCACCATCGCGATTACCAGTGTATATGTCTATACACGTTTCGATGGTCAAATACGCTTACGCAACAAAATTCCGAGACGAGCACTGTGAATTTCTGTCCCAGCAGAAGGAGGGGCCACTAACCGAGGATAAATTAAAGTGAAGCTGACTATCAGCCCATTGCAGTTCAGACATGGACGATACTGCCACCTGGTGATAGTCGATCAGCATAGCAGTTCTAATGTGTGGGGACATGCCTAAATGATGCAGATCGCTCCCAGCAGGATCAAAGTAAAAATATCAAACGATCCAAAAAGTATTATCTCGTTTTTGGCACTGAGCGCTTGTCGGCCAAAAACATAATATGTCGTTTTTGGCACTGAATGTGTTAAGATAGATAACCGAATCCGTGAACGCAACCAAGAGAGAAAGAGCGTTCTCACTCGCTCCATGTCAGGAGTGGAGTTTACCAACTCTCAGGAAGTCACCAAATTGCTCTGCGTCTTTCCTGGGAGTTACAAGCCCATGCACATAGCACACACATCCACACGCACACACTCACTTTAAACAAACACACTGTAGCACCCACTCCACACACTTTATAGCACACACCCACTTTAAACAAACACACTGTAGCACCCACTCCCCACACTTTATATTTATGGATGAAGGATTGCACTACAACTCGTACACCTTACTGTAAATTGTACCTAAAATTGTACCTCATCCCATTTCTGCTTTGCACTAGATAGTACTGTACATTAGTACACTGCATAGTATTGTGTATTGTATATTATATGGTAACTCAGAACATTGTACATATGTCTATACCGAACACTGTGACCTCATTTTTCTTCTTCTAAATTCATGCTATATTATGTTATTATGTTATTTGATACTATCTTGTCTAGCACAGTCTCTGGAGCGTAACAGTAAGAAGCATTTTGTATGAAAGTATTCTGTACTTCTGTATGACAACTATTAAAGAACTTGAACTTGAACTTGAGTTTGGACGCTCGCGGCTCTCTCGAGCAGAGAGAGAAGCGGATGAGCAGTGGGGCCCCACAATGCAGGGAAGATCAGTCCTCGTCAGAACTTGGGGAGGTTCTGCAGAGGTTGAATCATATCCCCACAGCAAGCGATAACCGCACAATCGTATCAGTCTAACTGTCCTTAGGTAGAAATAAATACAGCCTCCCTGCTTTCGTGGACTCGGGAGCGGCTGGTTGTTTCATTGACTTGACCCTGGCCCATAATCTTCACATATCTTTATTTTCCCTACCTGTTCCCCTTGACATCACTGCATTGGATGGTCGCCCTTTGGGTTCGGGGAAAGTGGAGGAAACTACGGGTCATTAAGATGTGCATTGGCACACATTTTGAAATAGTTAAGTTTTTCCTTATTGAGTCTGTTGACAGAGTCAGCTATGGGGCGACAATAATATGTTCATGAGACATGGTTTCTCTCTTTAGCCATTAAACGGCATGGTTTATTTCACAGTGCACCCAACAGTACATGAGAGTCCTGATCTTGTGAGAGCGACGGAGGAAGAGACAGAGGGGGAGTTAACAACTCCTTTTATACCTATTACCTGGCGGCAGCATTAGCAGCTCCGCCTATAGCGCCCTCTTGTGGAAACAGTTAGACACAGTTAGACAGTTACTTGCAATCATACATAACATCTAACTTTAACAGAGTCCCCCGAATTACCTCTCATTTTAGGGCACCCATGGCTTGCTAAACACAATCCCCATATGGATTGGAATTTTGGAGGGGTACAGAAATGGGGTCCCACCTGTGCATCTCACTGTGTAGCACCCAACCCAGTTCCACTAGGTCCTCCAGCCCTCCATGGCTACTAGTGTTGTCACGATACTGGAATTTCGACTTCGATACGATACCTTGAAAAGTATCGATACTTCGATACCATTTCGATATAAAAAAAAAAAAAAAAAAAATATTATATATATATATATATTTTTTATTTTTTTTTAAAACAAATTTAGCTTTTGTTGCTGGTTGATTCTCCTCAGCTTCTCTCTGGTACTATAAGATAAGATAAATATAACACTTTTAAAACCATTTGTTTATCTCTAAAGAAAGAAATACATAGCAAACATGACTTAGTTATGCAATAGTGCTGCTGCTTTTTATTTGGTTAAAATATTTTAGTTAATAAGACTAAAATATATGACTACAACAATTTTCATTAGAGAGAGAGATTTCTCCGGGGCTGGTAACGTTAACCTCAGAGAGAGAGAGAGAGAGAGAGAGAGAGAGAGAGAGAGAGAGAGAGAGAGAGAGAGAGAGAGAGAGAGAGAGAGAGAGAGAGAGAGAGAGAGAGAGAGAGAGAGAGAGAGAGAGAGAGAGAGAGAGAGAGAGAGAGAGAGAGAGAGAGAGATTTCTCCGGGGCTGGTAACGTTAACCAACCTCGTGTCGAGTGTAGTATTGTATGACCTCGACATAACGTTTAAACGTAATTTTACTCCGTTTCCATGCGGTAGCCGGCTAGCTAGCATAAGCTAACAGAGGAACGACTAGCAGTAGCTATCTAACGTTAGCTAATAGCTGTAACGTACAACGAATCAGCTGTTGATATGATGCGCCATCAGTAGACAACGTATCTTGTATTAAACTAGAGTTAGTGGTTTAATGCTTCAGTCACAAACCTCTTTCATTTCTTTGTGGAGATCCGCGTGCCGGTCCTTCAGGTGTTTTGCCATATTTGAGGTGTTGGCACCTTTCGTTGGCACTGCCCTGTAACACCGCTTGCAAATGGGCATTGTGACATCTTTAACTTTCCCTTCTGTGTTTACTTCAAAACCGAAGTACTTCCAAACAGCACTTCTGCTGTTTTCTTTATCTTTAAGTTGTGGAGGCGCTGCATCTGCCATCTTAGTTCACTCAGCTAAAATGTTTACTGAAGAGTGAAGACGCCGACGGCTCGCTCTGTGAGGGGGAGGGCTGGAGGGGGAAGCGTGCTCTGAACAGCTGGAGGGGCAAGCGTGCTCTGAACATCGAAGCAATTGGTTTTGATAGCCTATCAGTGAGCTGGATGCAATCCTACCTGGAGGGGAGAGAACAGATGGTAGAGGTAAACGGTACTCTATCCCCCCCCCTCACAGTGAGCTGTGGTGTTCCACAAGGAAGCATACTAGGACCGCTACTCTTCCTAATTTATGCAAATGACATGTCGTCAGCCTGTGACTGCAACTTGTTCCTGTTTGCGGACGACTCAGCCCTGCTGGTCTCTGACAAGAACAAATTGCAGGTTGAAAAAAACCCTCAGCACGGAACTAGGCAAAATCTGCATATGGCTCGCTGATAACAAACTATCATTACACATGGGCAAAACAGAGTCCATTCTCTTCGGTTCAAATAACAAACTCAGCAAGACCGACGGCTTCTCAGTTACAGTGGGTGACAATATTGTCACAAGGAAAGACGAAATTACCTACCTGGGTTCCATCCTAGAGGCAAATCTTTCCTGTGACAAAATGGCATCCAATGTAATAAAAAAAAGTCAACCAACGAACTAGATTCTTGTACCGGATCTCCTCTCTGGTAAACAAGAATACCCTGAGGACTCTGGCAGGAGCACTCATTCAAGGGTACTATGACTATGCGTGCACCTCATGGTACCAAAGCACCTCAAAGGCGCTTAAAACAAAATTACAAACATCACAAAACAAACTGGTCAGACTACTACTTGACCTGAACCCCAGAACCCACCTCACCCCTGCCCACTTTGCCAACCTAGGATGGCTTAGAGTAGACGACAGAGTACAGCAACTTGCAATGGGCCTGGTCTACAAGATACACTATACGACCGGGGTGCCCATGTACATGTCAAAATACTTCCCAAAGGTCAGTGAATACCACAACCACTACACCAGAGGAAGCTCAACAAATCATGTTAAACCCAGATTCGGCTCAAACAAGGGACTAAACACGTTTCGCAATTATGCCACAACAATGTGGAACGCCCTACCCAAAGCTGTAAAGGAATGTGAATCCCTGCCCACATTCAAAACCGCCCTTAAAGAGCACCTACGGGAGGCTGCAATTCGAAACTGGCCACCGTAAATGCCCAAAACCCCCACCACCTCCTAATAGACAGTCTCCTCCCCACCGCATGTATATATTCCCTCCCCGCCGTATGTATATTCCCCTCCCACCCACCCACCCCCTCCTAATGTACAGTCCCCTCCCCATCATATGTATATACTCTGTCAGGATCTAGGGGTAACAGTACTGTATATTTGAATACCGCCTATGTCACAAATGTATCAGTACTAAATACCTATATGTCCCTATGCCATAAATGTCATGTATGTTATGTATGTCATAAATGTCTATATGAATTGAAAATGGGGGACCCTGATGGAAACAAGACAAACGTCTTTCTCAGGTCTGCATCCCCTTAACAATTGTATGTATTGAGCCGTACTGTATTGTACCCATTCTGCAATCTGTTAAATAAAGTTTTCATTCATTCATTCATTCAACAGCGTGTCAACAAACTTCCGGTAGAACACTGCCAGCGGGTACCGATACTACAGAAAGTATCGGTATTTCGGGAAATGAGTATCGTAACTGTTTTAAATATTCAGTATCGATATTTATCGATACTTCGATATTTTTGACAACACTAATGGCTACTGACGTTTCCGCTCGTGGGTCCTCCTGTCCCATAGGGAAGACCGCAGGTTACGTCTGTAACCCCAGTCCCATCTGGGTGCCTGTGGAGTACACTGAGCTGAACGCGGTCTTCAGCAAGCAAAACGCCTCCGTTCTGCCATTGACCTCCTACAGGGAATGACACCCCCCAGGGGTCCGTTGTTTTCCCTGTCAGGGCCTGAAACCATCGCTATGAATAGCTATATCGATGAGGCTCTCGGGAGCGGCTTCATCCGCCCTTCTTCGTCGCTGGCAGGAGCTGGCTTTTTCTTTGTGGGGAAGAAAGACGGAGGGTCAGACCCTGTATTGACTATAGGGGCCTGAACAAGATCACGGTTAAAAACCCCTTCCCTCTCATGTCCATGGCATTTTAACGCCAGCAGGGGGTGTCCTTCTTCACTAAGTTGGATCTTAGAAATGCCTACAACCTGGTGCGTATACGGGAGGGGGATGAGTGGAAGATGGCCCTTAATACCCCCAGAGGACACTACGAATATCTCGTCATGCCTTTTGGCCTTTCCAACTCCCTGCGGTCTTCCAGGCACTGGAAGCAACGTTCTCAGGGACATGCTTGAGATGTTTGTTTACATGTATCTGGATAACATCCTGATCTTTTCTAAGAGCTATCAGGAGCATGTGGGTAATGTCAAACAGGTACTGCGGAGACTGTAGTCTGTATCAACTGCATCAACTGCATTTTTGGGGTACATTGGGGAATCAGTAGCGTGTAGAAGAACCATACACAGCCACAACAGCCTGTCACCTCCTCAGATATGGACCTTGATTGGACCTTCCTACGCTGAGCTATGGCCACTTTTCAGCACATACCCCCTACCAGTGGCAATCCCATATCTCCAGTCTGGGAGTGAACTCCATCCTCCAATATGACAACGCTCGCCCTCACAGAGCAGGGTTTATCAGAAACTACCTCCAGAATTTGGGAGTAGAGAGAATGGAATGGCCTGCCAACAGTCCTGACCTCAACCCAATTGAACACTTGTGGGATCAGCTTCAGGGGTCTCAAACTCGTGGCCCGCGGGCCAGTTGCGGTCCGCTGGATGATATTTTGCGGCCCCCTACTTGACATCAAAGTTTAGTGTTAGTGCGGTCCGCGCACAACTTTTTGCCGAGTCGTTGCGCGAGTTGGACGTTTTATTTATTTGATCACTTGTAGGCTACCATAGCGCAGGCTCATGACAGCAACGTTACGTTAGTGACTTGGTTATGAAACGTGATTCCGGAGTGATACCAAGTAAAGTGGAAGGAAAATATATCCTACTCTGGTCCAATCACATTCAGTGTCCCGTCAGCGTTCCCCCCCCCCACCCACAGTCTGCGTATCAGAGGCAGAGTAGGGCGGGTTTTCACGGAATGCGTGTCGTCTCTTTTTTTTTTTTTTTATAATTTTTTTGACATGACATAAAACTAGACACACAAACATTAACAGTAAATATCCACAATAAATCACAGGACTATACAGTCCAATATTTGAATCAATATAAATGTAGGTTACGAGATATATACATAATACTTACAATACAATACAATACATATTATGCTCTTGCTCGCTCTTCTTCCCCCCCCTCAGGACCCCCCTTGGATAATCCATCCATTATTTTGTTTATAACCAAGGATTACAAATTCATATGCTAACCTTTATTCTCTCCACCACCTCTAACCAGATTGCAATGCTGCTTCATTGACACCTAAAATTCTTGCTGTAGATATCTCTAGATAAATCACATCGAGATAGGTAAGAACCCATACCTTCCGGCACATTTTATCTGGTTGAAACCAGCGTGATGCTATCAGCTTTTTAGCAGCCGTAAGACCGGACAAAATTAGTCTCTTTAGCTGTATAGAGGCTGCTAACTGAGAAACATCATTCAACAACAATACAGAAGGCAGTACAGGTATGGTCAGAAATAAAAATTCTGATAATTGCGTGGTTACTTCTTCCCAGAATATCTTAACAGGGGGGCATTCCCAATACATATGCATAAATGTACCGATATCACCCCTTAGACACAAGGAGCATAGAGAGTCTTGTTTAAGCCCCATTCGATTCAATCTTATAGGAGTCAGGTAAGTCCTATGAATAAAATTAAGATTAATCTGTTGATGATCCGGGTTGCGTGACGCTAGTCGAACGTTTGCCCAGACTTCAGGCCAATCAAAATCTACTTCCAAGTCTGATATATCCTTCCTCCAAACTGAGTCTAGGGGAAGGATTCCATACGAAGACATAAGTAAGTGATGATAAAAGTCAGATACGAAGCCTCTCGATGTCTCCTTTTCATAAAAGAATTTGTGATATCTGTGGTGCTCAAGTGGTATCTTTAATGTGACTCCATGAGCCTTCAAAGTTGCTAATAACTGTATATAGAAATAATAAGTGGAGCTGGTGAGGTAAAATGTGTTATGAATATCTTGATAGCTACAGAAACCCTGTTCGTTGAAGATATCTCCCAATGTATGTATGCCCTGCTTTTCCCATTTGGGATATCTGATAGGTCGTTGTGCAATAAGGAGTGCATTGTTATTGAATAGGGGAGAATGGCTATGCCATTTATGTTGGTTAGTACATTTTTTCGGTGTCACGCCATATCCAAATCACATGTGTAATAAGAGGGCCAAATTTCAAGTCGCATTGCTTAATTGATAATTTGGTGTATACTATATCCTGCAGTCTATGTGGTGCCACTATGTTTTCTTCTAATGTTCTCCAGGATACAGATGCTTGAGAATCAAACCAGGTAATCAGTGGTCTTAAAGAGTACGCTTTAAAATAGTGGTAGAAGTCTGGAAATGCTAAACCTCCGTCTGCTTTGTTTCTCTGTGCGGTGGATCTTTTTATTCGTGGAGGTTTGTTGTTCCAAATAAATGTATATGCGGCGGAGTGTAATTTTTTCCAGTAACCAGCAGGGGGGGGGGGGGGGGGGGGGGGGGGGTAACGGTAACATTGAGCTAAAGAAGTTGATTCTAGGTAAAACATCCATCTTAACTATTGATACTCGGGCCTGTACTGAGTTTTTATGTTTTGACCACCTGTCAAAGTCATTTGTGATTCTATCTTGGACTCTTGTATAATTATACTTCACCGTTTGGCATATAGTAGGGAATATTTCAACTCCAAGACATCTAAAGGGTTCTACCATTGGTATATTTTCTGGAAGGAAGGTAGCCTTCGCAGAGACATTAAGTGGAAGGAAGGCCGACTTTGGCCAGTTTATCCTAAATCCCGATAGATTGCCAAAATCATCAATCAGCTTGAGAAGATGAGGCAGTGAGGTGGTAGGGTTTTGCATGAACAATATTACGTTGTCCGCATATAAACTAATATGATGCTGTGTGCCCTTAATTGAGATTGGCTCTATGGATTGGGATTGTCTTATATACTGTGCTAAAGGCTCTAAGGATAGAGCAAATAGTCCGGGACTAAGAGGACAACCCTGTCTGGACGAGCGCGACACAGAAAAGAGTGTGGAGGTGAATTTACCTGTTATAATCATGGCCGATGGGTCTTTGTATAGTACTTTTATCATATTAATGAATCCTACTCCTAACCCCATCCTTCCGAGTACTGCCCATAAATAAGACCATTCCAACCTATCAAAGGCCTTCATCGCATCCAAGGATAATATAGCTGTAGGAGGCACGGCATCCTTGCTGGCGTCTAACACATGTAGTAACCGTCTAATATTATCCGTGATCAGGCGGCCTTTTATGAAGCCAGTCTGATCAGGATGAACTAAAGATGTCATATGCTTTTGAAGTCTGATGGCTAGTACCTTAGCATACAGCTTGATATCGGTTCCGAGGAGGCTTAAGGGTCTATAACTACCACAATCGGTGGGGTCTTTGTCTTTTTTAAGGAGGACAGATATGAGTGCAATATTGTCATTCCTATGGAAATTCCCCTCTTCGATTGAGTATAAAATCATATCAAGTAATAGGGGTCCAATTACATCCCAACATGAGAGGTACAGTTCTGGAGGGATACCATCCCATCCAGGAGCCTTACCACTTTGCATTTCAGATATAGCCTCCCTAAGTTCCTCTAGTGTAATAGGTGTATCTAACTGTTTAGCGTCTTCCTCTGAGAGTTTAGGTAGGTTCATTTGATTAAGAAATGTATCCAGTTTATTATGATCGAAAACCACTTCTGATTTGTACAAGTTGGAGTAAAACTCTCTGAAAGTCTCGTTAATTTTTTTGGGGTCTGTAACAAGTCCTTGTTGGTCCTTAATAGTAGGGATATCTGCAAATTGTGCGTTGGATCGTATCTTCATAGCTAGTAGGTGACTTGGTTTAGAACCATGAAAGTAATAATGTTGTCTTGTGCTGCGTATTTGAAATTCAGATTGTTGTCTTAAAATGGAGTTAATCTCTTTTTTTAACACATTCATTTGAGACTCCAATCGAACCGAGTAGTTGCGTTGTAAAGAGGAGAATAACAACGAGTAAAGCGTTTCCAGCTCTACCAATTTGGAACAACGATTATTGCGAAGGTTGGAGGCAAAGACCGTAGTGTAATCCTTGATAAAACCCTTTACCGGCATCCATAACATTCTGGGGTCCTGTAGACTAGGCAGAATTTCAGAAAATGTGCTTGTATAAAGTGCTGAAGGCATTTCGTGTTTATTTTTGGTACACAACATTTCTAGGGGTATTAAGGGGTGCTGAATCCAAATCTGCTGTATACCAAGCTCAAAAATGTCAAATAAGGCCTCAAAATTGAGAAATCCAACATGGCCGCCAGCACCAGGCCCTCTCTCCACAAAAACAGGTGCTAAACCCACAGTTTTTATTCTACTGACATGAAAGTTTGCACAGAACATCTGCACCTATGGAGGAAGAAAGTAGGAATATAGCTGGGGTGCAACCATGAGTAACAGGGTGTTTTTGACTGTCTAACTGTAATCTTTGTATAGGTGAGGATACAAAAAATGACATTTCTTCAGTGTTTGCAGGAATACTACAGCAATTTGGTAATAACTGTACAGTGTTCGACACCAACATTAGAATCCCCCAAGTCTTAGCTTTCTTCAGGTACCAAGTTTATGCAAGTAGCTCTTATAAATCTGGATATATAAGCATTTTAATGAATGTAAGCATGCTGTTTTAGGCGAATTTTCAAAAAATAAATGGTGGGGCTTAATGAGTTAAGTGTGACTACACAAGGTACAAACCTGAATTAAATGTGCTTTTGTAAGTTTTCTTACATACATCAACAAGGACGTAGTCACACCGGAGATTCAAGAATCCATACTTGGCGCAGAACACCTTGGACAGGCACAACTGAACATGTTTGTGGACAAACGTTTGTGTGAACCTCCAGATAGTGACCAGCACCTGAACCTGAAATCACCCATTCGAAAGAACAAAGCCAAAGACATTTGCCTCTTTGTATGAAGTTGTGCAACTTTCCAAGAACAAGCAAAACACCATCAAAGTGGACAGGCAGATTCTACAAATGCTCATCACAGCTTACAGAGCAGGTCGTAAGGTAGACCTTGACAATATCCTCCAGCATGAGCTCATGCCCATCTCGCCATCTCTGGCCACAACTAACGGGAGTCTACATTCCACCAACAAGTCTGTGTTCGCAAATATACTGACGAAACAAGTTAAAACCCCTGCAGATCTTACCCTTCAGGGACCCAGCTGCCTGGTCATTGATGGCCAAGCTCTGGTAATGGCACTCGGAAAGCCACCTGACACTACAACATTTGGTAACTATGCCAACAAGTTCACTGACACCGTGTTGAAGATGGGAGCAAAATACCAGAGAGTAGATGTCGTCTTTGACAGATACCATGACCAATCCATCAAAACAGGCACAAGGGTGAAACGCAAACAGCGCCACAGGCCAGTACGTCGTGAAATCAAAAACAAGTCTGTTCCACTTCCTGCCGATTGGTCGAGCTTTATGGCCCTTGAAGACAACAAATCAGATATCGCTCAACTACTCTCAAACCACCTGATAGAGCACAGCCCGGATGATGAACCTGTAGTTGTAGTATCAGAGAGGTTTGCTGAAGGGACAACTGTCAAGTCAACAGATCCAGATCTTGAAGTCTCCTCTGAGTGCTGACCATGAGGAAGCTGATACACGTCTGATTTTCTCATCCAGGTGACACAGATGTGCTGCTTCTACTCTTGGCTCACTATGACAGAATCCGATGTACGCATCTCTACATGAAAGCTGGGACATCGAAGGATCCAAAATATTTTCCAGTACATGACATTAGAAAGCTACTATCTGATGATCAACTGGACACAATCCTTGCCTTCCATGCCCTCACCGGATGTGACAGTGTGTCCCAGTTCAGTGGTCACGGAAAGAAAACAGCCTGGCAGGTGTTCAAGCACCATCACACTGATCTTGCTGGCCTTGGGAAGGGCCCTTTCACAGAAGATCTTGTGACATCAACAGAGAGATTCATCTGCAAGATCTATGGTGTGCCTGAGTTATTCTGCAAAGGCCGTCCACAAGAGACTCTGCCACCAACCTCGGATGCTAGATCTGTTCCTCCCTCCCCATCAACCTGGACCCCCTGCAATTTGCATACCGCCCCAACAGGTCCACGGAGGACGCCATAGCCCATGTGCTGCACACAGCAGCATCACACCTGGACAAGAGGCAGGGGAACTATGTGAGAATGCTATTCATCGACTACAGCTCAGCATTCAATACCATAGTCCCCTCCAAACTCATAGCCAAGCTCAGGGACCCGGTCTTGGACTTCCTGACGGGCAGACCCCAGGTGGTGAGAGCAGGCAACTGCACCTCCTCATCCATCACTCTCAACATAGGGGCCCCCCAGGGCTGTGTCCTGACTGAGTCCCCTCCTCCACTCCCTGTACACACATGACTGTGTGGCACAGCGGAACAACAACACAATCATAAAATTTGCTGACGACACAGTAGTGGTGGGTCTGATCTCTGCAAACGACGAGAGGGCCTACCTGGAAGAGGTTAAGGTTCTAGCGGGATGGTGTCAAGAGAACAGCCTCTCCCTGAATGTCAGCAAAACAAAGGAGATGATTGTGGACTTTAGGAGGTCGGGGTCAGGGACTACAGCCCCCTCAGCATCGACGGGGCACCGGTTGAGAGAGTGAACAGTTTTAAGTACCTCGGAGTCCACATATCCGAGGACTTGACATGGACCACACACATTGACAGTGTTATCAAGAAGGCACGACAACGCCTCTACTTCCTTCCTGTAAATATCCTAACCCAACCCCCTCCAATGTCATTTACCTAGTATGGTTTTGTCAATAGTTCAATGTACAATTTTGTTTGTTTGTACAGTGTCTCCTCCCCCCCCCCCCCTCAATGTACAGTTTTACTTGTTTATACAGTGTGCCCCCCCCCCAACCACCTCCAATGTAAATTACCCAGTATGGTTGTCAATATCCCAATGTACCCAACCCCCCCCACCCAACCTCCTCCAATGTACAGTTTCTACGTCAAATGTATATACTCCCTTTTCTTGACTCCTTCTGTATCACAAACAGTACTGTATTTGCAAATCTGGTATGTCATAAATGTATAGATGTAGCAGTACTGACTATCTGTATGTCATGTATGTCATATATGTCCTGATGAATTGAAAATGGGGGACCCTGATGTAAACAAGACGAAAGTCTTTCTCTGGTCTGCATCCCCTTAACAATTGTGTGTATTGAGCTGTACTGTATTGTACCCATTCTGCAATCTGTTAATAAAGTTTTCAATCAATCAATCAATCAATCAATCAATCAAACCTTAGGTGCTTAAGGAAGTTCAACGTGAGTCAGAAGATCCTCAAGAACTTCCACTCATGCACAATAGAAAGCATCCTGACTGGCAATATCACCTCCTGGTTTGGGAACTTGGGCACTACACAAGACCGCAGCAGACTACAGAGAGTGGCCCGTTCAGCCGAACGCACAATTGAAGGTGGGCTTCCCACTCTCCAAGACATTTACAACAAGCGGTGCATGGGCAAGGCTAAGAGAATAATCAAAGACTCCAGCCACTCAAACAACTGCCTCTTTGAACTGCTGCGGTCAGGCAAGCGATACCGGAGTCTCATGGCAAGCACAGAGAGACTCAGAAGGAGCTTCTATCCCCAGACCATCAGGATGCTCAATGAATGAACAATGAACAATAAGCAAACCATCAACACACCCACAGCGCACATACACTCACTTAAATAAACAACACACTGTAGCACCCACTTTACCACTTTAGACACACTTTACACTTTATATTTATATTATTGGTAAGGAAATTGCACATCATTCTCATTCCTTATTGCACCTCACCACTACAAGGTGGCACCACAAGCTAAGCTATACTTCACCATTCTTGTACCAGCTGTACTGTATATATAGATACACTGAACAATTTTGTTGTTTACACTTGTTTACGTACTTGACTTTCTATTTTATACTTATTATACTTATTTTATACTATCTTGTTATTATCTAGCACACTCTCAGGAGCAACACAGAAAGAAACATTTTATGCAAAGTATTCTGTATGACAACTAATAAAGAAACTTGAACATTCACTTATATTGATATGGTAAAATAATATTTTTATTTTATTATATTATATTATAATCTATTCTATTCTATTCTATTCAGGAAAAGTGGCATTGGATGAATCATGCAACTGCAAGACACCTGCGACACCTGCCTGAATACGATTGATGACTGACAATAAATTACTGTACCTAAGCTACTGTACGCATATTAAGGACTATCTAATTTGCATAAACGGCATGTTGATTAAAAAAATTCAAGAGAAAAGAGTTTGATGAATAAATCCATGGCCTGGGATCATCCTGCTTTTCTTTCTTATTTGGTTGATGTGTTATGCATCAATAACAACCACAGTTTCTGCTATAAATATGAGTTTCAAGCAACATTTTCACAACTGATCTAAAATCAGGATATGATTTTAAATTCCTCATGTATGCAAACATATAAAAACACATTTCATTCATGTTTCTACCTTGTTTAGTAAAAAGGATATGCACTTAAATAGATTTCAGCCTGGCGTTGGCGGCCATGTTGTATTTCTCAATTGTGAGGCCTTATTTGACATTTTTGAGCTTGGTATACAGCAGATTTGGATTCAGCACCCCTTAATACCCCTAGAAATGTTGTGTACCAAAAATAAACACGCAATGCCTTCAGGGTTATGATTTTCTGAAAATGTACCCTGTCTACTGTACCAAACCCGCATTACTCCGCAGGAATTTAATAAGTTCAACTTTGAATTGTATAATGTATTCATTGTTTTCCAGCAGTGTCGAGTTAAATCGCCATCTTGGGGCTCGGACAGTCTACCAAATGAGCCCTTCAGGAGTAAATAGCTGTGATCTGATAGTGCATTGGGTACCAATTCCACGTCATAGCTATCAAATAGTCTCTGTCGTCTCTTTCAACGGTTTGAGTCAGAGCGAGAGTTGACAGGTAGTCTAATCTGCAGGTACTGTAGCTAGTAACCTCATTCCCAGTTTTATCTCTGTGAGATAAATGTAGCTAGTAGCCTAGTTTGGCCAGCAGGCAGCTAGTAGAAAAATGTGGCATGTTCAAAGATGGCCAGTAAAAGAAAAGTCAACAGTGAAAATCGCTGCAATTCAAAGGTGAATGGACTGAAAAATATGCATTCATCCTCCCAGCACCAAACAAATGTGCCTAATATGCCAAGAAACGGTAGCTCTTGTGAAGAGTGGCAATTTGAAACGCCACTATGAAACAAAACAGTTATTTTGATGCAACCTTTCCTCAAAATTCAGTGCTAAGAACCACAAAATAAATGGAATGAAATCATCATATCAAGCTGCAAGCAGAATTATTGTTAAATCTATGTCACAACGAGAAAAAGCAACCAAGTCCTCACTCAGTGGCATGGGTTTTGGCTAAACACAAGAAGCCATTCTCTGATGCATACTGATGCACATTTGACATCGAGTATCTATCGTTCAAGATGTGAAAAGGGAATCTTTTTTCCATCCATACATTGTCATTTTATACCGTGGTGAATATAAGTATAGTTTTAGAGTGGTCTAGGCCCGGGTAATTCCTGGAAGGCTAGTATTAGGCCGCGACGCATATTATACTTAATCCATTGGCATTTTGTCCCTATACACGCTACAATAAAAAATTCAAATGCATATGATCGGTATATTATGTTCCATCATGCATGCATGAAAGGGGGGGGGTCGTTTATGATTAATTGATTGTCAATAACGGCATTCGTTAGTACAACAGCATATGTTGATCAGGGCGATGGCTATGAGAACAATGGACAACCAAACTGAAATTAACGTTAGATTGCTCTTACCTGTGGCCGATGATAATCCAAAAAGAATATTCCAATTATTTGATTGACATCTGCTAGATCGTATGTCCATTTGGCCCACATCATAACCCCCAAAAGCATAATGATTCTGGCGTCCCGAAGGCGATTCAATGCGATCGGGTGTATATCTTGATCCACGTTACAAGATAACTCCGCCCGGATGACTTTCAATGACGCACAGCCCCACACACAGAGACACAAAGGGAGTGCAACACCGGCTGCATACCACCAGGCGGCGGTATCGGACAGTTTGCGATCTCAGACACATTGCCACACAGTTCCACAGCATACCAGGATGAATTATGAATGGAAATAGCAAATACAAGAAATAAGTATGATTCAATAACGTATACGTGGTTGGCGTTCAACGATTGGCGGGCTAACACGTATTAAATCGGTGTTCGTGCCCATTGAGTTAACAAGTGTTGGTAAAAAGATCAGAACATAATCAACTGGCTGCCCTGGACACACAGAGCAGTTACTAACCAGTAACTCTACACCAACACAGAGCAGTGACTGACCAGTAACTCTACACCAACACAGAGCAGTGACTAACCAGTAACTCTACACCAACACAGAGCAGTGAATAACCAGTAACTCTACACCAACACAGAGCAGTGAGTGACCAGTAACTCTACACCAACACAGAGCAGTGACTGACCAGTAACTCTACACCAACACAGAGCAGTGACTGACCAGTAACTCTACACCAACACAGAGCAGTGAGTGACCAGTAACTCTACACCAACACAGAGCAGTGACTGACCAGTAACTCTACACCAACACAGAGCAGTGACTGACCAGTAACTCTACACCAACACAGAGCAGTGACTGACCAGTAACTCTACACCAACACAGAGCAGTGACTGACCAGTAACTCTACACCAACACAGAACAGTGACTGACCAGCAGAGGTGTGGACTCGAGTCACTGACTTGGACTCGAGTCACATGACTTGGACTCGAGTCAGACTCGAGTCACGAATTTGATGACTTGACTCGACTTGACCAAAACAAAAAAGACTTGCAACTCGACTTTGACTTTAACACCAATGACTCGTGACTTCACTTGGACTTGAGCCTTTTGACTTGAGAAGACTTGATACATTCCCCCATGCCCAACGATACAAATTAAATGTGCCGCGAATTAATTCATTTCCAGCGAATATACAATTCATTCGCGCAGCCGGCTCGCATGTATATTTTCCCTGACGGAGTTGCACTTCCGCGTTCGTCCTGTGTCACCTGCGGAGATTGTGGGTGTGTTTTATTCTTTCTTTGTTTACATGTTAGACTGTCATGGCGGCGCCCAGCGTACACATGATATTGGATATCCTCACTATTTCTCTTTTGTTGAGCACAAAGAAAATAACGTTTTAGTTAAATGTAAATTGTGTCTTTGCTCAAAGAACCTATCTTACGTTACAAACGTTAATAACGACGGATTCAGTGGAAAATTATACCAAAGATTGCTTCGTTTGCTTATAAAAACTACGTGGTGGTGGTCAACAAAAAACGAATTGCAGTATGCAAAATGTGCGCCTCGAAAATCACAGATGGAGAAGCAACAACTTCCAACGTCGTTCGGCAATTGAAGCTGCACAAATCGGTAAGTAACTTGGCTTGCTATTGATTGATTGATTGAAAACGTTATTAACAGATTCCAGAATGGGTACAGTACAGTACAGCTCAATACACACAATTGTTAAGGGGATACAGACCAGAGAAAGACTTTCGTCTTGTTTACATCAGGGTCCCCCATTTTCAATTCATCATAACATATATGACATACATGACATACAGATAGACAGTACTGCTACATCTAGACATTTGTGACATAAAAGGCCAGATCTACAAATACAGTACTGTTTGTGATACAAAAAGGGTCTAGAAAAGTGAGTATATACATTTGAGGAGGAAGAAACTGTACATTGGAGGAGGTTGGGTAGGTTGTTCCTTGTCTGACGACATGCAAGCTCCTCCCTGGGGTGGGGGGGGGGGGGGGGGTGGTTGTACTGTAGCCAGTCATTGAAGACTTCAGCAGCCTTCTGGCAAAGCCAAGGCACAGTTGAGTGTGTCTCACTGCTAGAGGTCTTAATCCCAGAGTGCAGAGAGCTCTGGCCAAGTACCTCTGGCCGAGTGCGATTCCACAAGCCTGTTTCTGTGTGCATTCCAGCCTTTCAGCCTGGTCTGTAGTTGGGGAACTCAGCCAGACTGAGACTGCGTACTCCAGCAGCAGGCACACGTAGTCTGTTTATAAAAATAATTTGTGGACAATTATTTATTTATTTTTTGTTCTTTAAGTTTAAACATTACATAGAATGCAAACATGAGAAATAAAGTGTAAGATGAAATAAATCAAATGACTGCACATTTTTATCAAAAGTGCTTTACTATTTCTGCATCACATCACCCATTCACTCACACATTCACACACCGACGGCGAAGGCAACCATGCAAGGTGCCAACCTGCTCATCGGGAGTAGTAAGGGGGTTAAGTGTCTTGCTCAAGGACACATCGACACACTGCCCAGACCACTCTACCCCCGGAGCCACTGTCACCCCAGAAATGAATAAATCTACAGAAATAACAAGCAGAAATAATATAATACAAACAAGCAAACAGATAAGTAACAAACATGTTATCTGTAAGGGAGGGGAATGTGTTACAGAAATAACACATCTATTAAAAAGTAAAGACCAAGCATTAAAGGTGCTCTAGGTAACATTCAGCCACTAGAAGTAGCACTTGAGCACCAGCATGTCATTTTATCCAACCAGGTGAACCAACAAGATTCATTTTGGACACACCAACATTTATTTTATTATAAATTCATTAACCAATATTAATGGGGTAATAATTTTATTCTGCACCTTTCTAAAAGCTCTGTACAATCAGTAAAATCATGTTAAATCAGTCAGAAAAGTCCTGTCGAGGAATGTCTGGAGTGTGGCCCTCACAGCTTCAGATGTATCATCTGCTACAACTGTAAACCCTCACAGCTTCAGATGTATCATCTGCTACAACTGTAAACCCTCACAGCTTCAGATGTATCATCTGCTACAACTGTAAACCCTCACAGCTTCAGATGTATTACCTGCTACAACTGTAAACCCTCACAGCTTCAGATGTATCATCTGCTACAACTGTAAACCCTCACAGCTTCAGATGTATCATCTGCTACAACTGTAAACCCTCACAGCTTCAGATGTATCATCTGCTACAACTGTAAACCCTCACAGCTTCAGATGTATCATCTGCTACAACTGTAAACCCTCACAGCTTCAGATGTATTACCTGCTACAACTGTAAACCCTCACAGCTTCAGATGTATCACCTGCTACAACTGTAAACCCTCACAGCTTCAGATGTATTACCTGCTACAACTGTAAACCCTCACAGCTTCAGATGTATCATCTGCTACAACTGTAAACCCTCACAGCTTCAGATGTATTACCTGCTACAACTGTAAACCCTCACAGCTTCAGATGTATCATCTGCTACAACTGTAAACCCTCACAGCTTCAGATGTATTACCTGCTACAACTGTAAACCCTCACAGCTTCAGATGTATCATCTGCTACAACTGTAAACCCTCACAGCTTCAGATGTATTACCTGCTACAACTGTAAACCCTCACAGCTTCAGATGTATTACCTGCTACAACTGTAAACCCTCACAGCTTCAGATGTATTACCTGCTACAACTGTAAACCCTCACAGCTTCAGATGTATCATCTGCTACAACTGTAAACCCTCACAGCTTCAGATGTATTACCTGCTACAACTGTAAACCCTCACAGCTTCAGATGTATCACCTGCTACAACTGTAAACCCTCACAGCTTCAGATGTATCACCTGCTACAACTGTAAACCCTCACAGCTTCAGATGTATCATCTGCTACAACTGTAAACCCTCACAGCTTCAGATGTATTACCTGCTACAACTGTAAACCCTCACAGCTTCAGATGTATCATCTGCTACAACTGTAAACCCTCACAGCTTCAGATGTATCATCTGCTACAACTGTAAACCCTCACAGCTTCAGATGTATCATCTGCTACAACTGTAAACCCTCACAGCTTCAGATGTATCATCTGCTACAACTGTAAACCCTCACAGCTTCAGATGTATCATCTGCTACAACTGTAAACCCTCACAGCTTCAGATGTATTACCTGATACAACTGTAAACCCTCACAGCTTCAGATGTATCATCTGCTACAACTGTAAACCCTCACAGCTTCAGATGTATCATCTGCTACAACTGTAAACCCTCACAGCTTCAGATGTATTACCTGCTACAACTGTAAACCCTCACAGCTTCAGATGTATTACCTGCTACAACTGTAAACCCTCACAGCTTCAGATGTATTACCTGCTACAACTGTAAACCCTCACAGCTTCAGATGTATTACCTGCTACAACTGTAAACCCTCACAGCTTCAGATGTATTACCTGCTACAACTGTAAACCCTCACAGCTTCAGATGTATTACCTGCTACAACTGTAAACCCTCACAGCTTCAGATGTATTACCTGCTACAACTGTAAACCCTCACAGCTTCAGATGTATTACCTGCTACAACTGTAAACCCTCACAGCTTCAGATGTATTACCTGCTACAACTGTAAACCCTCACAGCTTCAGATGTATTACCTGCTACAACTGTAAACCCTCACAGCTTCAGATGTATTACCTGCTACAACTGTAAACCCTCACAGCTTCAGATGTATTACCTGCTACAACTGTAAACCCTCACAGCTTCAGATGTATTACCTGCTACAACTGTAAACCCTCACAGCTTCAGATGTATCACCTGCTACAACTGTAAACCCTCACAGCTTCAGATGTATTACCTGCTACAACTGTAAACCCTCACAGCTTCAGATGTATTACCTGCTACAACTGTAAACCCTCACAGCTTCAGATGTATCACCTGCTACAACTGTAAACCCTCACAGCTTCAGATGTATTACCTGCTACAACTGTAAACCCTCACAGCTTCAGATGTATTACCTGCTACAACTGTAAACCCTCACAGCTTCAGATGTATTACCTGCTACAACTGTAAACCCTCACAGCTTCAGATGTATTACCTGCTACAACTGTAAACCCTCACAGCTTCAGATGTATTACCTGCTACAACTGTAAACCCTCACAGCTTCAGATGTATTACCTGCTACAACTGTAAACCCTCACAGCTTCAGATGTATTACCTGCTACAACTGTAAACCCTCACAGCTTCAGATGTATCATCTGCTACAACTGTAAACCCTCACAGCTTCAGATGTATCATCTGCTACAACTGTAAACCCTCACAGCTTCAGATGTATTACCTGCTACAACTGTAAACCGTCACAGCTTCAGATGTATCATCTGCTACAACTGTAAACCCTCACAGCTTCAGATGTATCATCTGCTACAACTGTAAACCCTCACAGCTTCAGATGTATTACCTGCTACAACTGTAAACCCTCACAGCTTCAGATGTATTACCTGCTACAACTGTAAACCCTCACAGCTTCAGATGTATCATCTGCTACAACTGTAAACCCTCACAGCTTCAGATGTATCACCTGCTACAACTGTAAACCCTCACAGCTTCAGATGTATTACCTGCTACAACTGTAAACCCTCACAGCTTCAGATGTATTACCTGCTACAACTGTAAACCCTCACAGCTTCAGATGTATTACCTGCTACAACTGTAAACCGTCACAGCTTCAGATGTATTACCTGCTACAACTGTAAACCGTCACAGCTTCAGATGTATTACCTGCTACAACTGTAAACCCTCACAGCTTCAGATGTATTACCTGCTACAACTGTAAACCCTCACAGCTTCAGATGTATTACCTGCTACAACTGTAAACCGTCACAGCTTCAGATGTATTACCTGCTACAACTGTAAACCCTCACAGCTTCAGATGTATTACCTGCTACAACTGTAAACCCTCACAGCTTCAGATGTATTACCTGCTACAACTGTAAACCCTCACAGCTTCAGATGTATTACCTGCTACAACTGTAAACCCTCACAGCTTCAGATGTATCACCTGCTACAACTGTAAACCCTCACAGCTTCAGATGTATCATCTGCTACAACTGTAAACCCTCACAGCTTCAGATGTATCACCTGCTACAACTGTAAACCCTCACAGCTTCAGATGTATTACCTGCTACAACTGTAAACCCTCACAGCTTCAGATGTATCATCTGCTACAACTGTAAACCCTCACAGCTTCAGATGTATCACCTGCTACAACTGTAAACCCTCACAGCTTCAGATGTATTACCTGCTACAACTGTAAACCCTCACAGCTTCAGATGTATTACCTGCTACAACTGTAAACCCTCACAGCTTCAGATGTATTACCTGCTACAACTGTAAACCCTCACAGCTTCAGATGTATTACCTGCTACAACTGTAAACCCTCACAGCTTCAGATGTATCATCTGCTACAACTGTAAACCCTCACAGCTTCAGATGTATTACCTGCTACAACTGTAAACCCTCACAGCTTCAGATGTATTACCTGCTACAACTGTAAACCCTCACAGCTTCAGATGTATTACCTGCTACAACTGTAAACCCTCACAGCTTCAGATGTATTACCTGCTACAACTGTAAACCCTCACAGCTTCAGATGTATTACCTGCTACAACTGTAAACCCTCACAGCTTCAGATGTATTACCTGCTACAACTGTAAACCCTCACAGCTTCAGATGTATCATCTGCTACAACTGTAAACCCTCACAGCTTCAGATGTATTACCTGCTACAACTGTAAACCCTCACAGCTTCAGATGTATTACCTGCTACAACTGTAAACCCTCACAGCTTCAGATGTATTACCTGCTACAACTGTAAACCCTCACAGCTTCAGATGTATCATCTGCTACAACTGTAAACCCTCACAGCTTCAGATGTATTACCTGCTACAACTGTAAACCCTCACAGCTTCAGATGTATTACCTGCTACAACTGTAAACCCTCACAGCTTCAGATGTATTACCTGCTACAACTGTAAACCCTCACAGCTTCAGATGTATCATCTGCTACAACTGTAAACCCTCACAGCTTCAGATGTATCATCTGCTACAACTGTAAACCCTCACAGCTTCAGATGTATCATCTGCTACAACTGTAAACCCTCACAGCTTCAGATGTATTACCTGCTACAACTGTAAACCCTCACAGCTTCAGATGTATTACCTGCTACAACTGTAAACCCTCACAGCTTCAGATGTATCATCTGCTACAACTGTAAACCCTCACAGCTTCAGATGTATCATCTGCTACAACTGTAAACCCTCACAGCTTCAGATGTATCATCTGCTACAACTGTAAACCCTCACAGCTTCAGATGTATTACCTGCTACAACTGTAAACCCTCACAGCTTCAGATGTATTACCTGCTACAACTGTAAACCCTCACAGCTTCAGATGTATTACCTGCTACAACTGTAAACCCTCACAGCTTCAGATGTATCACCTGCTACAACTGTAAACCCTCACAGCTTCAGATGTATCATCTGCTACAACTGTAAACCCTCACAGCTTCAGATGTATTACCTGCTACAACTGTAAACCCTCACAGCTTCAGATGTATTACCTGCTACAACTGTAAACCCTCACAGCTTCAGATGTATCACCTGCTACAACTGTAAACCCTCACAGCTTCAGATGTATTACCTGCTACAACTGTAAACCCTCACAGCTTCAGATGTATCATCTGCTACAACTGTAAACCCTCACAGCTTCAGATGTATTACCTGCTACAACTGTAAACCCTCACAGTTGCTGTGGATATTTTTTGAACCACCAAAATTAAGTAACTTTTAACAAACTACTTTCACTACTTGTTAGCAGACCAACTACCCAATATCCTCCACAACCGCCTAGAGTCCTAGACCGACCGACAGGCCACTGGGGGGAACCCAAGTAGTCTGATGCAATCTCTTCCGGGTAAGCCGATTGGATCTCCGACGTGGTTCGACCCTGCTGACATCCAGCGGGATAGAGATTGTAGGGCTTTAGTCCTCATTTTCACAACAACAACAACAGCAACAATGTAAAACAACATTTTCACTGCGGTGAATCTTTGAGAAAAGAAAGCTAATAAAGTAAGAGCTGTTTGCTAGAACAGCCTAGGGATATAAGCAATAGCATGAGACCAGATGGATGATGTTTCAAGGCTTGCACCATTAACCTTGGCTGTGGATTTTTCTTAGGAGACAGATATAATAGTGTTTTGTTTGCAGCTGTCAGAGGTTATTCGTTTCACAACATATGATAATAATAACATTGGTGGTATGTCCTGAAAGCCAGAAGGCTGCGCAACATGGAAGATGTTTATCAAGTATGTTCACTGATGTTTCGACAAAATTACGGGGTCATCCTTATGTTCCCTGGGTCCTATGTTCCCCGGGTTCTACAGTATGTTCCCCGCTTTTTCTATGTTCCCCCCTCCCGAAATAAAGGTTCTATGCTCCCCGGTCCCGCCCGCTCCCGAACACTCCTGAACAAAAAAAGGGTCCTATGTTCCCCGCTGAAATAAGGGTCCTATGTTCCCCGCATGCGAGTTACGTGATGTTGTGGATAGTTGAGGATATATGCGAGTTACGTGAATACGTGAATATAGCTTGCCCGGGGACACAAACCTTCAATACGCTTTAACAGCTCCGTCTTTTAATACACACAAGGGAAAAGCGCAGGCGGCTGGGTGGCGCAGTGGGCAAGGCGCTCGCCACCAATGCAGGAGATACTGGTATCGAGCCCAGCTCTCGGCGTTGCTTCCGGCTTGGCCGACCGTCGTACTAACACACAATTGGCAGGTTAGAGGGTGGGATAGGCGGTGGGTGGGTCCTGGTCGTTGTAAACAGCGACTCCTACAGTTCGGTCGGGGCGCCTGCTCAGCGAGGAAAGGATCTAAGGGGGGTAGTGTGATCCTTCCACACGTTACACCCTCTCAGTGAGCGTCCGCGCTGCCAGGTGAAAAGAAGCGGTTGATTGGCTACACGTGTGTCGGAGGAAGCATGTGATAGCCTCCACTCTCCCAGACCGACTGTAGGGGGTAGGTGCGCAGCGACCAGGAAGGGGATCGGGAATTGGCATAACGACTAACATTGGGATTGGAGAAAAACGGAGGAAAAAGGAGGGTGAAAAAGACCAACAAAAAAAAACAAAGGGAAAAGGGCAAAGGCAATTACTCTTTGACAATGCTACAGCGAACAATAAAAAGAAAAGATCCAGGCGGAATTAAATATGCCATAGGAGTAGAAGTGTTTTAAACTGACGTCAAATCGGAGCAAAACAAGCTGAATCCGCTTCAAGAAGACGCATGACATTGGGTATATACTAATTACAACAAGACATTAATTAATTGCATTGTTACTGTTCACATGTGTGGTGCCGTCGTCGCCCGTCACAGTCATATTTAAGTAAGGATAGTTTGAATGACACTTCAGCACCAAGGCGCTGTCCACCGAAGTTATTATACCTTCAAAGCGCTACTGCCTATGGATAAAACAAGGTATAATAAGGATGTTTTAGGTGGTGGTAGTTTCTCTGTTAGGACATTATAGCTGAAATATATAGCCTAGCTATAGTCGGTCTGATATATATTAGAGAAATAGTAAAGTAACGAACAACGGACAACAAAAAAGATGCCACTCGCCACTTAAAGAAATCAAAAGCGTGTATTTAACAACCTCAAAAACGTTCGAAACACGCTTTATATTAACTTAATAAATAAACAAAAATTAAAAATCTACTTATGTCAACGAAAATGTCCAGTAGGCCTAACTAAATAACATACATCTCTGTTACACGCAAGCATGCAGCGTCTGATGGCCGAATCTGTCAGACGGCACTGGAGTAGATATACAGTACTGTTACATCCAGAACACACACACACATACACAATTACACAATTACACATTGCACCATCTATCTACACCCTCACACAACTCTGTCGCTTTTTCGGGAGTAGCGGGGAACATAGGACCTTTTTTTAGTTGCGACGTGTACGTTTGAGAACACTGAGTGATAATAATGACAGAGAAATGAAGCAAGCTGACATGGTCGGCCCTCACACAACTCGGTCGCTTTTTCGAGAGCGGGTAGCGGGAGCGGGGAATATAGAACCCGGGGAACATAGGACCCTTTTTATCGCAAGCGGGGAACATAGGACCCGGGGAACATAGACATGCTCCCAAAATTACAACCAGGGAGATTTCACGGCTACACAATCCCAAAGCAGAATTGTGGTAATTGAGGTAACAGATTCCTAGTTCAGAATGGGAACACATGGAGTCTCAGTCTAAATCTGTGCTCAGGTGTAAAGTAGACTCTTAACTTAACATGACTCAGCTGATGCGCAAGGTTCTTAGAAGAGGATACACTATTATTCCATATCTTAGAATAAGACTCCTTAAGAAACCTCTACATTCTTCAGTTTGATGATCTTTTCATGATAATGTGTCAGTTATTTGGGTAATTAAAGGGGAGATGAAGCGTTGAACAATATGAGCCTAGTTTGTTTGTTGGGTAAGACATGGTCCTATAATCAAATGTGAAATCCTGCTTATTTGTCTGAAAACTAAAATGTAATTTCCCCGTTTTTGCCATGGGCGCCGCCGTTTTAGATTTAGCTAGATGGTGAGGTCACGGTGATGGTTTGGGCTGGCTCCCGGCCAGGGCCGTAGCCAGGGTTTAGAACTTAGGGAGGTCCATTTATTTTTTTGGCCCAGACCGGCCCACTATAATCGGTCGGACACCACCCACCAGTACACCATCCTTGCGGTCCCCTTAAATATGCGTACCTACTGTACTATTCCCCCAACCCACTACAAAGCTGGGTAGTAAGTGCCATGGACAAGTGGATCAGTGTACTCCCTCGCTCTTGGCTGAATCTTGTTTTGGGTGGTGATGTAAAAACACCTGCATCATAGCAGGCTCAGGATGGGCGAAGTAGTCTATAGCCTGTTCCTCCCTGTCTCTCTCCTCCACAACCTGGCTTGACTAGACATACGGAGAGAGAGATGGTTACAATTAACTGGTACATTCAGGTCCAGAATTGTTGGAATTCCCTGACAAAGATGTGCAAAAAGCTGTACAATTTAAACAATACCATACTGGTAATGAGCAAATAGTTGTTTATTCAATGAATGCATGAGCTGTTCCATCTTATTTCATTTGATACTAACTACTCAGTTCATACAGATTTCAAGTATTCAAATATCAATGATGAATATTGCATAAGGTTTACACAGTTAATAGATCACCTTCTTGTTTTATATTCATGTTCAGAGAGGAGTAATAGTTAGATCTTTGTATGTGATTTATATGGCAATTAAATCAATGGTGTGTTTGTTTGGGGAGTTTGACATGTACCACAGCCCCATCTCAGTCATGTACCACAGCCCCCTCTCAGTCATGTACCAGCCCCCCTCTCAGTCATGTATACCAGCCCCCCTCTCAGTCATATACCAGCCCTCTCTCAGTCATGTACCAGCCCCCACTCAGTCATGTACCAGCCAGCCCCCTCTCAGTCATGTACCAGCCCCCTCTCAGTCATGTACCAGCCTCCTCTCAGTCCTGTATAGCAGCCCCCTCTCAGTCATGTACCACAGCCCCCTCTCAGTCATATACCACAGCCCCCTCTCAGTCATGTACCACAGCCCCCTCTCAGTCATGTAGCACAGCCCCCTCTCAGTCATGTACCTTGTACACAAGGAGGTGCAGATCCAGAGCCTCAATAGTGAAGGACCCTCACCACCCCAACAATAGCCTGTTCAAGCTGCTGCGGTCAGGCAAGCGCCTCCGCATACATGCAGCAAGAACAGAGAGACTCCGACTCAGCTTCTTTCCCCAGGCCTGAACACTGATCTCTCCACACACAAGCACACATGAACACACACACACACACACACACACACACACACACACACACACACACACACACACACACACACACACACACACACACACACACACACACACACACACACACACACACACACACACACACACACACACACACACACACACACACACACACACAGGCACGTGCACACATAGAGGCCAAGGGGTGCTTGAGCACCTGCCTTTTTGAGCCTCATCAAAAAAGTGCCAAATGTCAGGATAGAGAGAGAGAGATGCCCCATATTCCATTGCAGTTTGCACGGCCTCCTCACCGTGCCTCTCCGCGGACCTATATATTTTATGAATAGCGTGGTGATGATGATGATGATAGAAACCGCTGTGGCGCATACAGTTGAATGCTGGTATTACACTCATTGAGGGACACGAAGAAGTCAGGTCCGATGGGATTTGGGAATCTCAAATACAAATTGGGATTGGAATAAAAAATGCATTTATATTAAACAATACAGAATATACAGCACTTCTTGGGGTCTGTAGCGTAAGCACTTATTCCCTCCCCCCTGAACATTTATGGAGATGTGCCTTTTAAGTCAGTGATAAAAGTGTCTTTCACGGATAAGTGAGCTCCTGCACTGATTATTATAGTTCAATATTCAATATTTTATCACCAAAACCCCCCAAAAAGCATAAAGCTCGGTCACAGACTTTCAGGATGTTCTGGTTTCATCTTGTACTCTTCTACCCAGATATCAAGACCATTCCATGTCTGTTGGAGGGTAGTTGGGGCGTCAATGACTGGGCTAGAGTCATATCATCCACACATTTCCAGTGATCTGTTGGATCACTGTTGTTAATCAGTGCTAGGAAGACTCTAGGTCAGGGGTCGGCAATAGGCGGCCCTGCGGGCCGACATTGGCCCGCCAGCAATAATTTCTGGCCCGTCAGTATATTTTGAGAATATGATATTTTTTTTACGCACGGGAAATATTCACTCGTGACGCCAGAGTGTCTTTGTGAAGCTGTATCTATCTATTCATCATATCTATGTCTGTCACTATAGCCAATTGAAATGCTATAAATGGTCACGTGGACTGGGAAAACCAATGGAATAGTCCCACCGGGCCGCGTGTATATTTTCCCTAACGCACTTTCACTTTGCGTTCGGGATGCGAGCGATTAACGTTAGCAAAAATGTGTGCAAAAACAAAACAAACGTCTTTGGATAGCTTCTTTGCAACAGGGAAATACCAACTGAGGAGCCAGAAGAGGAGCCTACGACCTCCAAGACACATAAAGCTTCTTTTAATAAACAGGAGTCATACTTAAAATACGGGTTTATCGCAACAGGTCGATGATTCTTGGGTGCCGAGGTCCTCTCTGCATAATATGTGGCGACAAGATAGCAAACGAGGCAATGATGACAACTGTGTTCAGGTTGGCAGATAAAGTAGCTGCATGCAACGCCAATCTGGAATTGGAGGGCGGCGAGTGGATATTTGACATGTTTCAAACATTAGCATGGATTTTGGAGGACTGAAACAAGCCCAGGGCAGTTATGGTGAGTCGTGTTTTCATGCATTCTGGTCTGCTGTTCATCACTCGCCGCGGTGATCTGCAACAGCTGATCTGCTGTTCATGAATGAATGTATGAATGAAAACTTTATTAACAGATTGCAGAATGGGTACAATACAGTACGGCTCAATACAAACAATTGTTAAGGGGATGCAGACCAGAGAAAGACGTTTGTCTTGTTTACATCAGGGTCTCCCATTTGTGAGTGCATCATGCTCGCTTATGCCTGTATTTTTTTACTGTTGTGAAGCGCTTTGAACTGCAACCTCTGTATGAAAAGTGCTATACAAATAAAGTTATTATTATTATTATTATTATTATTATTATTATTATTATTATTATTATTATTATTATTATTATTATTATTATTATTATTATTATTATTATTATTATTATTATTATTATTATTATTATTATTATTATTATTATGTGTATGCACCCGCCGCAGTGCTGCATTTTTCACTATCATTATATTAACCCATTCTCTGCCGGAGCTTATATCCATCGCTGTATCCTCTCTGCCAGCGCTATTTGTCTATGGAGATGTTCACCTTCTTTGCAGGGCTATAACTTTTTTAATTGTATTGCTAAATTGACATTACTATGGCCCATTCAACATCAATTATCTATCGTTCAGGATGTAAGGAACGTTTTACTTTTTCATTCACACATTCATACTAAAATACCATCCAGAGTATAAATATGTTTTTATCGTTTTCTGCTGTATTTCATAGAACGTGAGATATAGCCATAAATGCATATATTAGATGATCAAATGCAGTTTGATACCGATCAACGTTATATTAAAAATTTCAACTGTACATGATCCTAAATGTCATGACTGGTCATCTGCTGGTGACCGGAGGGGGGGGGGGGGTTGTTTATAATTCAATGGCCGACGTTAAATGATTCATGTAGTATGGGTGATATATAGATCAGAGCAGTTTGTATGGATAATAATAATCAAAAACGCTGAAACTCACGGCAGCTTCCTCTTACCGTTGGGCGATCACACTGGCGCAAACAGATCCCAGTTATGTGATGTTGATCTAGGTGATCCAGTTCCGGTTTGTATAATACTAATATACGTCCAATCATGTTGTTTATTGAGTTATGGCAACGGATCGATATCCACGGTGTCTGGATAGAGTCCCGGGAGCGATAGCGAGTGGCCGGACGGAATAGGGGACGGACTAAGCACTTCCGGCCACTTCCGGTTTTGGCAACTCGTCGATCGGCTACGAGGTGGCGGTATTGAAGCGTTGCAGAGGTGAGCGGAGTCCTACAGCACCAGCCAAGACTCCATGGGTGAAATGTGAATACCATGACGAAAATATGAAATATTGATCTCAAAGACGCCTTTAGGCGTCATTGGCAGATTACGCATGGCGGATGTTAACAAGTCATTGGCGAGCAATGGGTTAAATTAGCCATTGTTTTTGGTCCTGGCCCGCCATTCAATGGCTTGGGGAAAATTTGGCTCGTGGCCAGACCTAATTGCAGACCCCTGCTCTAGGTACTAGTACGGTTCCCTGTGTACCTCGTGGACGATTCCCAATCAGAGAGATGGTTCATGGTAGCAGACTTTTTGGCGGCGGACGGTCGCAAAGCTGCAGATCCATGGAATCAGGCCCGGTTTTACTTACTGACAAGATCAAGGAGGCACTGTACTGGAGGCACTGTACTGCCATTCCGTGTGATCTACAGTATCAAAGGCCTCGGAATCAGTTGTAATTAGTGTACACTGAGGCCAGAACATCACAGTACGCAAACTTTTGATGATACCAGAAACGACTAGAAAAATCCTGGAAAGTGAAAGTCTTATATGCGTGGCTTCATGGACAACATCCACGACATCATCGTCCAACGTTCTGCTTTATTATGGGTAAGTGCCAATGGTGTATTATTATTTTATATGTTTTGTGTGTGGTACTGTGTCGCATTTAACCACAATCGGATGGTGGTTAAGCGGCATTCAAGCTCGTCAACAACAGCTCGTCACAGCATTGCAAAGCCAGAGTGCAGAGTGCTTTGGTCGACTATAGCCTTCTACAGAACGAGTCAATGAATGAATCATGCTAGAAATACATAACGCCTAATGTGTGTGCGTGTGTGTGTGTGTGTGTGTGTGTGTGTGTGTGTGTGTGTGTGTGTGTGTGTGTGTGTGTGTGTGTGTGTGTGTGTGTGTGTGTGTGTGTGTGTGTGTGTGTGTTGTGTGTGTGTGTGTGTGTGTGTGTGTGTGTGTCTGTGGATTCAGTAGGAAGATATCTGGCTCCGTTATTCGCCTAGCTAACCGGCACATCCGCTTCCATTCATTGTGCTAAGCTAGTAACAATGGATAAGTCAGCCAGATAGCTACAAGCAGACAGCATTGTAGCATGGTACAATGACAACATGACCTCACATACAGAACACAGTACAACACACATACTACATAGTACAATGACAACATGACCTCACATACAGACCACAGTACAACACACATACTACATAGTACAATGACAACATGACCTCAAACACAGAACACAGTACAACACACATACTACATAGTACAATGACAACATGACCTCAAACACAGAACACAGTACAACAGACATGGTACAATGACAACATGACCTCACATACAGAACACAGTACAACACACATACTACATAGTACAATGACAACATGACCTCACATACAGAACACAGTACAACACACATACTACATAGTACAATGACAACATGACCTCACATACAGAACACAGTACAACACACATACTACATAGTACAATGACAACATGACCTCACATACAGAACACAGTACAACACACGTACTACATAGTACAATGACAACATGACCTCACATACAGAACACAGTACAACACACGTACTACATAGTACAATGACAACATGACCTCAAACACAGAACACAGTACAACAGACATACTACATAGTACAATGACAACATGACCTCAAACACAGAACACAGTACAACAGATGGTACAATGACAACATGACCTCACATACAGAACGCAGTACAAGTTGACTAGTAGAGCAGACATCATCTATCTATCACTTCTATTATATTCTATTGTATTCTATTTTATTCTTCTACGTTAGCCCTGTGAGGCCGAAGTTGCAATATTCACAGGGTTAAGTTATTTTCACAGCCCTGACTGCTGGCAGCACTTACTGACAGCTTACAGTATGTTAATTCTATTTAGTGAGGGGAGTGGCTGGGGGGCTATTGTTAACGCCCAGCAGAGACGAGGTGTTAATGCTAGCATTCTCTTCAAGAGCCATTTTCACAGCTTAAAGCAAACAGAAAAATAACTGCTGTACAAGATTCAAATGAGCACATCATCTTCAAAACATTCTCAGATTTCAACGTATGACACATCATTTGAAAGCTTACATTCTGTACTTTCACAATCTGGAAAAATCTGGTAAATGAAAATGGAGACTTGTAGGCATTATCGCTAGACTGGGTCACATATATGCTTACTATACTACATGTATATATTGCTCCTATGTCCGCCCACCACAAACACGCAAACTGTCTAACGCCTGTCCCCATCTCCCTTTCTCCCTGTCTCTCTGTGAGTGGATGTCTCGTGGCGATGGCCAAGGTGGTGGATGTCTCGTGGTGATGGCCAAGATGGTGCGATCCTCTCTACGTCGCCCCCATACTTCAAATGGATCCGAGCGGAATACATACTTGTGTGCAATCGGAATATGACTCTGATATTTTTTAGCTCTGAGCCTTGACATTTAGCCTTTGTCCTATTTTCATACTAGCGCTCGTATCCCTATGCTTTTTATTTTTTTGTTGTTGTTCTTAGCTCTATTCTATTTAAATCTTTCAAAAATGTTCTTATGTGCCCCAGTTGCTATTACATGTACATATTTGTGTTTTATTACACGTAGTATATCTACATACATACCAACTATTTGCCTGTTTAATTCTCCACCCATCGATCATCCATAGCAACACTATTATCACGGACATCCAAGAAGGGGGATCCCCCCTTGAACGGCCCTTCTAAGGTTTATCTCCTCCACATTGCCTGTGGTGCTTTTTTCCTATTGCTAGTTTTTCCTTGTCTGGGAGTGTTGCATTCATTTATTTTACATTTATTTTGTTTTTCATGGTTGTTTTTTTGTCCTTAATTTATTGTAATGTTTCTTCTTGACTTGTTTAAAGAAGACTTGTCCGGCCTATGGGGACATTAACTCGTGATTTCGAGCTTTACAAATACATTTGATTTGATTTGGATAATGATGAAAATGAGATTTGTGGGTTTTTTGTCCTTGATTTATTGTAATGTTTCTTCTTGACTTGTTTAAAGAAGACTTGTCCGGCCCATGGGGACATTAACTTGTGATTTCGGGCTTTACAAATACATTTGATTTGATTTGATTTTGATAATGATGCAAATTTGATTTAAAGATGATGTAGAGTAATCTTTAAAAAAAAATTAATTATACATCCACAGAGCTTTCCCCCCATTTGTAGGTCAAAAATGTATATTGTTGTTTACATATTGCAGGCATGTATCCCCTCCCTACTTCTCATTTCCCCCACGTGGAATGCACCTGATTGGATAAATTACATGCTGGTGTTCTAGTGCCACATCTAGTGAATGTTATCTATAGCACCTTTAAATAAGGGTTAGGGTTATGCATGTAGTCATTACGGTTAAGGTAATTAGTTATGGAATCAATGCCCCTACAAAGCGTGAAAATATGTCTGTCAAAGACATCGTCACTGGATCTCGACATGAACGGTCGCAAAATACCCAGCTCTTGCTGTTCCCAAGGATACCAACAACACAAAACAGCAACAAGAACATCAACAAGGATATTTGCGCATTTCTTACTCGCCATACTGTGGATTACAGACGTGTACTTGAATTCAGCACAGAATCGTCAAGAAACAGCGGTGGAAACTGGAAAGTAACAAAAGCGCAAATCTACAGTCCCATTGCGACTTTTACCTGTTGAATGGCTCGGAGCGGAAACATCCGGCCATTGGAGCTGCAGCTATTCACAGACCAATGACGGCGAATCCTGAAAGAAAGAAAATACCCCCGACCGGCAAGTGTAATAGAAAATCAATGTTTATATTATACTTGCTTCTCTCGGGAGACGTACACCAAAACCCAGGACCGAGTCCTTGGTTGTTCCAGCACGGCGCAGGATCCGATCCCCCCTCCCCCTTCCCCTTCCCACCCACGACAACAAAGCCCCCCCACCCCACACAGAGGAACAGATCACAAACTAACAATACTTCGAACCGGACGACATCAATGAAATAACCAACTCTAATGGACTGAACATTTTCCACCTCAACATAAACAGCCTAAAAAACAAATTGGATGAAATCAAACAATTATTCATTAATGGTAAGGCAAACATATTGTGCTTCTCAGATACTAAGCTTGGTGATTCTGTAAAAGATCCAGAGATAGAGTTTGAGAACTACTCAATAATCAGGAATGATAGGAACAAACATGGAGGTGGTGTCTGTATGTACATACATAACGACACCAAATTCATCAACAGAACTGACCTGAATCATGAATCAATTGAAACTGTATGGGTGGAAATCCTATTCGAAAGGGCGAAATCCCTACTAGTTGGCTCAATCTACAGACCGCTTTTATGATACACTTGACGGGTGTTTAGCTGGAGTTGCGGATGTAGAGACTGGAACACGGATATGCAACGAAAAGATGCACCCGTCTTCAAGTCATTCAGTAGGTTTTGTGATCTGCACAGCCTCAACCAGCTAATCACCCAACCCACACGTGTATGTGAATCAAATCAGACTACCATTGACCTCATTCTGACCTCCGACAAGTCCAAGATCTCCAATAAAGGGGTTATAGCATGCGGGTTAAGCGATCATTATATGATATTCTGTACCCGCAAAAAGCTAAAACAAAAGGCCGGCTGTCACAAAACAGTCACATCTAGAGACCTCAAAACGTACTTTAGCGAGGCCTTTAACCTAGAACTGGAGAGCCTGGACTGGTCAGAAGTGCTCAGTGGTACACTGGCTGAAGAAACATGGCTTGGTTTCAAAACCAAATTCTCAACAATTTTTTTTATTTTTATTTTTTTTATTGATCTTTTTCCCCCTCCATTTTCCTCCGATTTTCTCCCATCCCAATGTTAGTCGTTATGCCAATTCCCAATCCCCTTCCTGGTCGCTGCGCACTTACCCCCCACAGTCAGATCATCTGGGAGAGTGGACACACGTCCAGCCAATCAACCGCTTCTTTTCACCTGGCAGCGCGGATATTCTCCGAGAGGGCGTAGCGTGTGGAAGGATCACACTATCCCACTCAGGTCCCATCCGCGCTTAGCAGGCGCCCCGACCGAACTGTAGGAGTCGCTGTTTACGACCCGGACCCACCCCGCCAGCTTCTCCCACCCTCTAATACTGCCAATTGTATTAGTGTGAATGGCCAGCCAAGCTGGTGACAACCCCGGAGCTGTGAGCTGGATTCGAACAGGCGAATCCAGCCCACAGCTCCGGGGTTGGTGACGAACGCAATCTCCGCTACGCCACCTAACCGCCCTAATTCTCAACAATTCTAAACGACATGGCCCCCCTAAGAACCACAAGAGTAGAAAATCACGCTGAGCCATGGATGCACTCCAAAATATTGACCACTATGAAAACCAGAGACAAAAAATGCTCTGAGTTTCGTAAAAGTCAATCAAAGCTTACCAAAAGCTCGAGCAGTGAACTCCAAGCCCACGTGACTGAACTCAAACAGCAAAGAAACAGACTAAGAAATGACGTAAACTCCATGATCAAAACTGCAAAAAAGAAATTCATCAATGACAAAACTGAAGAAAACAAAAAGAAACCCTGTGCACTTTGGAAATTACTCAATAATCAACTCGGCTGCAGTAAAAAAACTTAAAACCAGATTTTCAAACATAAACATAAAGACGTACAACACGCTCATCACAGACAAGCTGGATGTGGCCAATTACTTAAACATTTTCTTCACAAACATAGCCACAACACTGGTAAATAAACGACCCTCCCACTCAGGGCATTTTGGGGTAGAACACATCATAGCCTACTACAATAACCTAGGGGTCCGCAAAGACGATTTTAAACTAGAAATGGTAACAACAGCTGAGGTACTCAAAAAGCAGAGCGCCCTCCAACCTAACAAGGCCACTGGCCATGACAATATCCCCTCCAAATTCTGCAGAGACTCAGCAGCCGCCATCACCCCAGTCATCACACACATAATAAACCTCTCCATAAAACAGGGACATGTACCCAAAGACTTCAAAATTGCAAGAGTAACCCCCCTGCACAAAAAGGGCAGCAAATTAGACCCAGACAACTACCGCCCTGTTTCTATTCTTACCTCCATCTCGAAAGTCATGGAAAAAATAGTATACGAACAGGTCGAAAAGTACCTTGCGGAAAAAAATCGAATATACGAATTCCAATCTGGCTTCAGAACATCCCACTCCACTGACACATGCCTTCTCTATTTGAACGACCACATCAAACAAGAGGTGGACGCGGGCAAATACTGCGGCATGGTCATGCTGGACGCGCACGCGCATACATGTTCCCTCGGTTGTGCACAGAACAGATGATTATTATTAGGGATGTCCGATATTATCGGCCGACCGATATTATCGGCCGATATCGGCAGTAAAATGTGATATCGGAAAATATCGGTATCGGTAAAAAAAAAAAAAAAAAAGTTTTTTTTTAACCTTTATTTACCCAGGCAAGCAAGTAAAAACCAATTCTTATTTTATTTATTGTCAAAAGTATGCATTTTGGTTTAATTCAACAAGAAGAGATATGTAATGTTAATTTTTACTTTTTTAATTATCATATTTTGCACAGATAATGCTTACATTTAGAAAGCCTTTTGAATGCATCCAGTGAAATTATTAGTTACCTGAAATTATTCAGTTTTTTTTGGGGGAAACCCTGCATATATCGGTATCGGTTGATATCGGTATCGGTATCGGTATCGAAATTAAGAGTTGGACAATATCGGAATATCGGTATCGGTAAAAAAGCCAATATCGAGCATCCCTAATTATTATGCATAAATGTTTTAAATGTAATTGTAGTTACAATTTCTTTAATTGAATTAACTTAAACTAGAAAAGTAAATACAAACTAAATTAACAATGTAACTTAGAGTTAGTTTACAGAAGGACAGTTTCCTTCAGCGACTCCCCGCCGGAGCTGGGCGGCTGCTCCGAGGACTCATTGACGCTGGTGGAGAGGCGGTAGTGGAGGAGAGGAGTCCGTTGTTATGCTATCGCCTATCGGTATCCTATTATTATGCAAAGTCTAGGTGATAAGTGCCGGCCGGCGCGACGAGTCCAGTGACAATTGTGAACACATTTTTGTGTGCGCGTGTGCACATCCGCGCGCACTTCTGCCTCAGTGACCTACCTAAACGGCGTTTAACCGCGTTTGTGCACAACTGCATGCCTGCCTATCCCCCCCCTCCCAGTGAGCTGTGGTGTTCCACAAGGAAGCATACTAGGACCGCTACTGTTCCTAATTTATGCAAATCAAATCAAATTTATTTGTAAGGCCCGACAACACACGTTAATGTCCCCATGGGCCGTACACTTCTTCTTTAAACAAGTCAAGAAGAAACATCACAATAAGTCAAGAACAAAACAAGAACACCATAAGGTCCAATAAAATTTATAAAAAATGCAAAAAATTCAATAAATGCAACACTCCCAGACATACCCCACGCGAAGGTAAGGAAAAACTCACTAATACCTAGCAATAGGAGGGGGTTAGAGAGTTCCCATGTTTGTAGTGGGCGGAGATGGAGCAATAAATACAAGTAGTGAGCATATGCATACATAGTGACAGTAGAATCATAGTATATAAGAAAATTGTGAAGACAGAGACAGAGGTTAAAAGGTTCTCCTATGTCTGCAGAAAAGCAGACAAGGGAGCAAATAGACATCCTAACTAAACTAGACAGATTAATCTAAGGGTCAAGCCCCGACCAGGTGAGATCAGGGTAGGTTGAAGGAGAGAGAGAAAAGATGGGTCTTAAGCAGGGATTTAAAAGCTTCGACAGAGCAGGCGCCCCTGACGACGGCAGGTAATTTGTTCCACACGTAGGGAGCGCGGTAGACAAAGGCTCTGTGGCCGGTGGATTTCTTTTTAACCCTAGGAATCGATAGAAGCCCTGCAATTTGACATGTCGTCAGCTTGTGACTGCAACTTGTTCCTGTTCGCGGATGACTCAGCCCTGCTGGTCTCTGACAAGAACAAGTTACAGGTTGAAAAAACCCTCAGCTCTGAACTAGGCCAAATCTGCACCTGGCTGATAGCAAACTATCATTACACCTGGGTAAAACAGAGTCTGTTACAAAGGATCAGATTAAACCGAATATATATATTTATTGATTGATATATATTGCATAGTATTTGTATATCGTTTGATATCCCTTGTATATTCCTTGTACATATACACGGAATATCCCTTTAGCCTAGTACAGACCATAATATTTCATTCTCCTATTGGACAGCGGTCCACAGGCGCCAGGGCCATGCTTCCAGAGTCAGGTTCAAGGCCACCGTCAAGACATGTCTGTACATGCCCGGCCTTCCAGTATCTCCCGCTATATATTACTAGTGTACCATAGATATAATTCCCTAAGATTCAGGTTGTATAATTACCTCCTGCGTAACCAGAGAATGGACATTCATTATTGATTTGCCTACGCACATTCCTTTGCCTTATAAGCGCATCCAAAGTAAAATAGAGAAGTATATTATGTACCTTTTGCTGCAATAAATACTTAATTACCACTTTGTGTGGAACCGATTCATTGTGGGAAGTGTTCATCATATTTATATATCATGTACTGTATGGCCAGTAATTAAAGTACATAAAGCGGTAGTGGTTTAATGATACCATACTTATCAATACAGTCAGGGAATTGTACCCCTCAGTTACAATTGGTCCTTCGAGCCGGAGGGTAACTAGTGTAATATTAATATAGTGGTATTAATATTGACATGGCCTATGATGAACACTCCACAAAACGGTTCTCCTAAAGTAGATCGCCCGCAGCGTAGACGGCAGACACCTCAGTACTTAGAAGATTACGTTGCCAATATACTACCTAGCTTTCTACAGACGGTAAACGCGGAAAAAGTAGATAGTAAAGTTATGTCCGACCCTATCGACCAGGCTACCCCGCCAATAGAGGCCCTAGTGGGTTCTAACGTAACTGACCAAGCTCACGGTAGGGACCAGGAGGGACCCGACATGACTTTACCCCCCGCCAAGACCGAAGAAGTAGTCCCCGGAGAGCTCCAGGATAAAGACAGCTCTCCAGGGATGGAACTCTACCCGCTACAAGAAGAGGAGAGCACCCCGGAGATGGATCTCCAGGACTCGCCACAGGAGAATAGATCTCCAACGAGTACTGCCAGGAGCGGATCACCTCAACCAGCGTCTTCCCCCAGCGAGGCGGACAAGATGCTGGCACAGGCATTCCTCGCCAGCCTAGCAGCCTCAACAGAGCGCGATCGACTCCAAGCACAGACGCTTAGTGAGCGCGAACATTCTTCCATGGAAAGAGAACGCCTTCAGGCGCAGCAACGGAGCGACGAAGATCGTATACGTCTAGAGATTAGACGCCTTCAGACGGAAGAGAATATGGTAAGGGACCGGGCCGAAGCCCAGCGCGCCGCCGCCGAAGCCCAGCGCGCCGCTGCCGGTGCCCAAAGAGAAGCAGAGCGCGACCTCGCTCTCACCAAGCGCGAAGCCGAGCGCGACCGATTACAAGCGCAGATAATGGAGCAGCTGATCACCAGGGCAACACCCCCTCCCTCCGCACGGGGTTCCAGGGCCTCGTCAAGACAAGGGTCAAGGGCACCCTCCCCTACCCGATCAAGCGACCCTGAGCCCTACCACCAGAGAGAGCCTATACCCCCCTCCGAACCCCTTCCCCGACCGGTCCAAGTGAGACCCAGCTACAAGGAAGAAACGGTCTACACCGCGGAGAGGCTAAATAGACGACTACAGGATCTAGAGGACCTGCCAGAGGAAGAAGAAGAGGGAGAGGAGGAGAGTCAAGCCCGACAGCAGCACAGTACTCCACAGGACCAGGAGGTCCAGTACAGCCCAAGCTCTACCCCCGCGGCTCTGCGCTACAGACCCCCGACTCAATTCACGGGTGAGCTTGACGCACGACCAGCCCCGAGGAACAGCACCTGGATACGCGGGCCATGGTACCCAGCAGGTACCAGCCCACCAAGAGGCGTAAGAGGAGACTCGCCTAGGAGGCCTCTCTTCCAACGCTCACCGATGTGCCAGCCATCCATGGCATCATACATTGGCACACCGACGTTTCCGGACTTCACCCACGAGAACAGAGCACAGTACACGGAGCTACGAATGTGCTTAGAGACAATGATGTCCGATGTAGCTGATGAACCGTACAAATATGCTATCCTATTGAAGCACCTCAAGGTGCCCCGAGCGCACAATATAGCGCTGGCCTATGCCACCTCTACTACCCCATACACAGCGGCTCTAGCAGCACTCGACCAAAGATATGGACGCATATGGGACTACGTAATACAAGAGATAAGGCATATTGACCGCCTACCCCCAGCCACAGACAATCGCTCACTAGATGACCTGTCTATCAAGGTACAATCCCTGGTAGGGATGCTGGGGGCGCAAAGAGAAAAGGGTATGCACGAACTGTACGCGAACTCTAATGTCGAGAGGATTTTAGAGAAGCTTCCGCCCGCCCGACAAGATCGCTTCAGGCGGCAAAGAGACCACCGTGATCCTAACGGTCCCGAGCCATCCCTCCTAGACCTAGCCGACTTCCTGGCGAGAGAAGTCAACAGCCTACGGTTGGATACGTTCATGCGGAGCACCCCAAGCTCCAGAGAGGGACCTAGGAGAGCAAACGATGGCCGAAGATTGGTGACCGTCATGCACCAATCAGAATCAGTACCGAGCAGCAAGAACCACAGTACCCCCTCGATGAAAGAGAAGTGGAAGATGGTGTGCCCGTACTGCGAAAAGGAACACTGGTTGTCACAATGTGACACGTTCAAGAAGATGACCGCCGACGAGGTGAGTCAATGGATAAAGTCCAACCGACGCTGTTACCGATGTGCGCGCAGTCACATGGCAGCCGATTGCCGCTTAAAGAAGAGGTGTAATCGGTGTGACGGAGCCCACCTAGATGTCCTACACGACAGTAACAGAAGAAAGCCTGCACCCTCAAGCAGCACAAAGGCAAGTGTTATGTACATTGACCCCGCCAGCAGCGGGGGCGCCCGGGTGCTCTTAAAGGTGGTCCGCGTAACACTGAGTTACCAAGATAAGGTCATGGACACTTACGCCGTCCTTGACGACGGGTCAGAGAAGACCCTTCTCCTCGCGTCCGCTGCGGCCCAGCTGGGGCTGCGGGGGAGCGAAAACCAGATGACGATTCGGACAATAAGAAGAGATCTAAAGACGATAAAGGGCGATAATGTCTCCTTCACTATCGCAGCAAGCGGGCAGCCAGAGAGACGGTATAGGATTACTAATGCTTTCACCAGCCAAGAAATAGGCCTGTCGCAGTACACCTACCCCATCGCCAAGCTGATGGATAAATATGTACACCTGCGTCAACTACCTATACCGCTCATAGACGGTGCCACCCCGACCCTGCTGAAGGCTCCGACCATGCAGACCTCATCGTCCCGATTGACCGGGTCCACACAGGGCCCAGAGGCTGTCCTGCAGCAGTCGAGACCCGCCTAGGATGGACATTACAAGGCCCCCTCGCTAAGTCTCTTAACCGAACAGCAGCCACTAACTGCCTCCACTCCAGAGTGACAGAAGAAGACACCACCCTCCTACAGCATGTCGAGAGGCTATGGACACTAGAGACAATGCCCTTTAAGAACGAAAAGAAAGACATTCGTTCCAAGGAAGACATTTACGCTATAGCCCTCCTTGAGCAGGGGACAAAGAGAGTCAAAGTCAACGGAGTGATGAGATACGCAACTCCACTCCTGAGGCGAGAGGGTATGCCTACCTTCCACGCCCCAAAAGAAGCGACGGAGCGGTATCTATTGAACACAGAGCGGCGCCTAGCCAGAGACCCCGCTCAAGAGACGGTGTACCGCGGTGAGATTAACAAGCTAATCACAGCGGGACACATAAAGAAAATTGACATTAAAGAGGCCGATCAGACGACCGAATCATGGTACGTGCCGCACCACAAAGTCCACCACAACGGCAAGGATCGTATTGTGTTCAACTGCAGCTACCAGATCGGATCACAAAATCTGAATAAAGAGCTCTTGCCCGGCCCAACACTCGGCCCCTCTCTACTAGGCGTGTTACTACGTTTCCGCCAAGACAAGGTGGCCATCAGCGGCGACATCAAAGGGATGTTCCTGCAGGTGAGACTAGTGGAGGAGGACAAGCCCCTGCTGCGGTTCCTATGGAGAGAGAGGATCGGGGATGAGCAACCAGCCATCTATCAATGGGAAGTCCTCCCTTTCGGAACCACATGCAGCCCATGCTGTGCTACGTTTGCACTGCAAAAGCACGTCGCAGAGGACCCAGCAGCTGATGAAGAGGTCCGACAAAGTGTAGGAAATAGTTTCTACGTGGACAACTGTCTGCAAAGCGTCTCGACGCCAGAAGAAGCCGAGGCCCTTCTACTCAAGCTCCGCGCCTCCCTGATCAAAGGCGGCTTTGATCTCAGGCAGTGGGCCAGCAGCGACCCGCAAGTATTGCGCAGCCTCTCCCCCGAGGACAAGGCAGCAAGCAGCGAGACCTGGATGGCGACCATCCCAGGAGAAGCCCAAGAAATGACATTAGGACTAGTCTGGCGCTCCAAAACAGACTCGCTCCATTATAAACACACACCCCTGACCAAGGAGCAGGGAAGGTCGACTGCACTACCAACCACCAGACGGAGTGTATACAGAACACTCGCCAGACAATATGACCCATTGGGATGTATTCTACCTTACACCACCAGGGCAAAGATGATTGTAAGAGCGTTATGGGACAAGGACCAGGGCTGGGACGACCCCATACCCGAACACCTTGCATCCACATGGAGAGAGTGGGAGACGGAACTCAGCTCACTCCCAGGTGTCAACATACGCCGCAGCTACTTCCCACCCACAGTGAGGCCGGAGACGTGCCAGATGGACCTGCACGTCTTCAGCGACGCCTCCGAAGTAGCCTACGGTTCGGTGGCCTACTTGCGTGCCCGAGAGGAGGGAGGAGAAATACATACTGCTTTCATCCTGGCTCGCTCAAGAATAGCCCCACGAAAGCAACAATCTATCCCGCGTCTAGAGCTCTGCGCAGCCCTAGCAGGAGCGCAACTCGCCACGTTAATCCAACGTGAACTCACCATTCCGGTGCAAAGAACAATCTTGTGGTCAGACTCCACGACAGTACTCACATGGATCCGGTCTGATTCGTGCAGATACAAGGTCTTCGTGGGAGTCAGAGTCACAGAGATTCAAGATTTAACAGAAGTAGCAAGCTGGAGGTATGTGGACACAAAACACAACCCAGCTGACGTCATCACCCGGGGAATGTCCCTGGATGACCTCACCCGTCACAACCTATACAGTGACGGGCCAGAGTTCCTCAAGCTCCCGGAAGAAGAGTGGCCTACACCCACCCCACGGGAAGCGAGTAAAAAGGAGGCCGAAAACAAGAAATCTATGTTCTGTGGATTGAACACACTCGTCTCCACAGACCCCGACATAGACGATTGCCTCACCCTAGAGAGTGCGCAGCTAAAGACATTCCTGTGGCACCACCCAGAGGTTCAGCTCACTACTGACATTACAGCAGCTGACTACGAAGAAGCAGAACTTCTTCTACTACAACGAGCCCAGAGAGACTCGTTCCCCGATGAGCTAGAATGTCTACAGGGAGCAAAGCCCGTCCCATCAGACAGCAGACTGCTCCACCTAGCCCCCGAGAGCGACGCCCATGGTCTCATCAGAGTGGGTGGTCGTCTGCGGAGAGCTCCAGACTTACCGGATGACGTCAAGTACCCGATAGTCTTAAACAGCCGACACAAGGTCACAGAGCTGATCATAAAGAAATACGACGAGGATGTGCATCACGCCGGGGCAGAGAGAGTCTTCGCGGAGATCAGACGTCGTTATTGGATACTGCAAGGGAGAGAAGCAGTGCGGCGCTTCCAGCGAACCTGTCTAGACTGTCGTAAGTGGCGAGCGCAGCCCAGTATACCCCGGATGGCTGACCTACCTCCCTGTCGCCTCCGACTCGGCGACAAGCCTTTTCACTCCACCGGTATGGACTGTTTCGGCCCGCTGTATATAAAGAAAGGAAGAGGAACCGAGAAGCGGTGGGGTATTGTATTCAAATGCATGACCACCCGAGCGATGCATATAGAACTCCTTCCAACCATGAGCACAGACTCATTCCTTATGGCCTTCCGAAGATTCACATCGCGGAAAGGCAAACCGTCTATATTATTGTCTGATCACGGGACAAACTTCAAAGGCGGAGAAAGAGAGCTGAGAGAGAGCTTCCAAGCTATGGGCCCAGAACTTAAGACCCACCTCGCTCCATCCCAGATTGACTTCCAGTTTAATCCCCCGAACGCACCTCACTTCGGTGGAACTTGGGAACGAGAAGTACGTTCAATAAAGACAGCCCTGTACGCCGTGCTTGGGGCCCAGACCGTGGCGGAAGAAGTCCTAATGACAGTCCTCACGGAGATCGAGGGAGTATTGAACTCAAAGCCCCTCGGTTACGTCTCAAGTGATGTAGCAGATGTCGACCCAGTCACCCCCAACACACTCTTGATGGTGCGGCTGGACCCCGCGCTACCACAGACAATGTACAGGCCTGAAGAAGCGAACGGCCGAAGAATGTGGAGGTACAGTCAAGTATTGGCTGACAAGTTTTGGAACAGCTTCCTACTCCACTATCTACCGTCTCTACAGACCCGCCAGAAATGGGTGAAAGAGAGAGACAATTTGACAGAAGGAACAGTCGTCATGATTATCGACCAGTCACTACCCCGAGCTATGTGGCCGGCTGGCCGCGTAAGCAAAGTGATCACCGGTGCCGACGGAAAGGTCCGAGCAGCCAAAGTGCTCGTCCAAGGACGGATCTACACCCGACCCGTGGCGAGGCTAATAGAACTGCCAAGGCTCCCCGATACTATCGATGACGACCATGACCCCATGACTTTGTGAACTGCCCGACCCCTCACAACAGACATTGAGTAGTGGACAGTGCGGTTAATCTGTCTCTGCTTAGCTAATTAGGTGGGACTAATTAGGAGGCGGCTGTTACAAAGGATCAGATTAAACCGAATATATATATTTATTGATTGATATATATTGCATAGTATTTGTATATCGTTTGATATCCCTTGTATATTCCTTGTACATATACACGGAATATCCCTTTAGCCTAGTACAGACCATAATATTTCATTCTCCTATTGGACAGCGGTCCACAGGCGCCAGGGCCATGCCTCCAGAGTCAGGTTCAAGGCCACCGTCAAGACATGTCTGTACATGCCCGGCCTTGCCCAGGGATACGAGACAGAAATGAGGTTGGCACTAGATTGTTCGCCGTGCATATAAATATGGCGCAGGTGAATACAGAAGTAGAGTTACCCAATAAGTTGAAGCCTCACCCACGATACTCCGTCCGGTGAAGTATGGCCTGTTTGGCCCCAAATAGAGCATTGAGACCGCGTGCGAATTAATAACTGAATTGTCAGAGTTTGGCGCTATACCGTCGAGTGCGACATATTTCTATTAAGTCAGTAATAGTCTATTTGTGTATAGTGTATCGTGCGGCTAAAGTTCTACAGTGACCAGCATCACCAACGCTTCCTCGTACCAGCTAGAGTGCTTATCCAGGCTGGGCTGCTTTCATGGCGCTTTCACCCGAGGAGACCTAGACGAGAACCGTGTGGACATGTACACTGGATTAATCTACCCGACGACTACATAGCCCTTTGCGGCTGGATTATATTTGTTTTGGTCCTGTGATTTATGGAGCGGAGAATCGCCGACGCCTACATGTGTGGGATTTACCCTGTGAGGAGCCACGTTGAGTCTGCGCCTCAGAGAGCCTGAGGCCGGCTAGCTTTCTTCACTGTGGAGCTACAGTCTACGGAGAACAGCTGTATTCGTCTGTGGATCAAGAGACTATTGCACCGTCTCCTGTACTTGGAGTCTCCTTAGTCATCGTTGACCAGACTCTCTACTACCGACAGATCCTCTACCCCTGCTGGCTTACAACCGGGGGGACCCTTCCAGTATCTCCCGCTATATATTACTAGTGTACCATAGATATAATTCCCTAAGATTCAGGTTGTATAATTACCTCCTGCGTAACCAGAGAATGGACATTCATTATTGATTTGCCTACGCACATTCCTTTGCCTTATAAGCGCATCCAAAGTAAAATAGAGAAGTATATTATGTACCTTTTGCTGCAATAAATACTTAATTACCACTTTGTGTGGAACCGATTCATTGTGGGAAGTGTTCATCATATTTATATATCATGTACTGTATGGCCAGTAATTAAAGTACATAAAGCGGTAGTGGTTTAATGATACCATACTTATCAATACAGTCAGGGAATTGTACCCCTCAGTTACAGAGTCCATTCTCTTCAGTTCAAATAAAAAACTCAGCAAGACCGACAGCTTCTCAGTTACAGTGGGTGACAATATTGTCACAAGGAAAGATGAAATTACATACCTAGGTTCCATCCTAGAGGCAAATCTTGGCATCCAATGTAATAAAAAAAATCAAGCAACAAACTAGATTCTTGTACCGGATCTCCTCTCTGGTAAACAAGAATACCCTGAAGACTCTGACAGGAGCACTCATTCAAGGGTACTACGACTATGCTTGCAGCTCATGGTACCAAAGCACCTCAAAGGCGCTAAAAAACAAAATTACAAACATCACAAAACAAACTGGTCAGACTACTGCTTGACCTTACTCCTAGAACCCACCTCACCCCTGCCCACTTTGACAACCTAGGATGGCTTAGAGTAGACGACAGAGTACAGCAACTTGCAATGGGCCTGGTCTACAAGATACACTACACGACTAAGGTACCCATGTACATGTCAAAATACTTCCCTAAGGTCAGTGAATACTACGACCACAACACCAGAGGGAGCTCCACAAATCATGTTAAACCCAGATTCGGCTCAAACAAGGGACTAAACACATTTCGCAATTATGCCACATCAATGTGGAATGCCCTACCCACAGCTGTAAAGGAATGTAAATCATTACCCACTTTCAAAACCACTCTCAAAGAGCACCTACGGGAGACTGCAATTCGAAACTGGCCCCTGTAAATGTCCTAACCAAACCCCCTCCAATGTACAGAAAATGTTCTAACCCAATAATACACAAGACCCTCTTCTTCGGACCAAGTAAGGTTTCGTCGATAATCCAATGTACAGTTACATCACCCCGCCTACCCAGAGGTCTAAGTAGAGGTCTAAGCACTAGGAGTGGTTGGGTAGTGTAGAGGTCTAAACACGGGGTGGTTGGGTAGTGTAGAGGTCTAAACACGGGGTGGTTGGGTAGTGTAGAGGTCTAAACACTAGGGATCGTTGGGTAATGTAGAGGTCAAAGCACTAGGGGTCACTGGGTAGTGTAGCGGTCTAGACACTAGGGGTGGTTGGGTAGTGTAGCGGTCTAGACACTAGGGGTGGTTGGGTAGTGTAGAGGTCTAAACACTGGGGTTGGTTGGTTGGGTAGTGTAGAGGTCTAAGCACTAGGGGTCACTGGGTAGTGTAGCGGTCTAGACACTAGGGGTGGTTGGGTAGTGTAGAGGTCTAAACACTGGGGTTGGTTGGTTGGGTAGTGTAGAGGTCTAAGCACTAGGAGTCACTGGGTAGTGTAGAGGTCTAAACACTGGGGTTGGTTGGTTGGGTAGTGTAGAGGTCTAAGCACTAGGAGTCACTGGGTAGTGTAGAGGTCTAAGCACTAGGAGTCACTGGGTAGTGTAGAGGTCTAAACACTGGGGTTGGTTGGGTAGTGTAGGTCTAAGCACTAGGGGTGGTTGGGTAGTGTAGAGGTATAAACACTAGGGATGGTTGGGTAGTGTAGAGGTCTAAACACGAATAATAATAATAATAATAATAATAATAATAATAATAATAATAATAATAATAATAATAATAATAATAATAATAATAATAATAATAATAATAATATAATAATAATAATAATAATAATAATAATAATAATAATAATAATAATAATAATAATAATAATAATAATAATAATAATAATAATAATAATAATAAATGTTATTGCGTGGCGCCTTTCATGACACCCAAGGTCACCTTACAGATCATAAAGAAAAAGTAACACAGCAAGGCAGTTAAAAGTTGAGGTTAAAAACAAAACAAACAACAGGAAGTATAAAACAGTGAAGTTAAAATAACAAAACAAACAAACAGCAGGGGGTATAGGACAGTGACACAGGTTATAATGAATATGCAAGTTTGAACAGATGGGTTTTCAGTTGTGATTTGAATGATGATCCAATCCAACTTTATTTATAAAGTGCTTTAACAGCCACAGGGGCACAACGTGCTGTACAGAGGCAGCATACTAAAAAACTATAAGCAGTACTAAAAATAGATAAAAGAACAAGAGTGCTAAAAAGGGGAAAACAAGATAAACAGACAACAATAAAAAAATTAATAGATAAGAGTACTTAAAAGTATTTAAAAGCAAAGGACACAGTAACAAAACGATACAACAATAACACAATAAAACAATGAAATCATAAAATCAACAAGCTACATGGTGTTGAAAGCCAGATAGAAAAGGTGGGTCTTAAAGGGGAACTATCTTATAAATGGCCTTTTTCGGTGTTTGGCATTGTTTCCTAGCTATGTGGACTTATATTAATAGGATCTATGTCTCTAATTCGCATATTGGCGCATTCTTCCAATTCTCCTCTCACAATATTCACCCTCACTGAACTGAGTCATCTGAAAATGTGCATACCTGTGATGTCGGAGATTTCTCAGCTGCATAATAATGTGGCAGTTGATGTGGCAGTTGGCACCAGGCCACACAGTGGTTGGAGCCCAGCCTCAAAACGGCTTAAGATCTTGAGGTAGAAAAATGCTGTTTTTGAGTACTTGATTCGAAATACAAAACAATGTGTGTTTTTTTTTTAAAGTGCCCAAATAGTGAAAGAAATAGTCAAATAGTTCCCCTTTAAGGAGGCTTTTAAAATGGGACAGTGATGAGGCCTGCCTAATCTGCAGCGGCAGCTCGTTACACATTTTAGGGGCGACAACAGAGAAAGCACGGATGATAGTGAGTCAGACTGTCGGACATGTGGGGGCAGGGAGTTCCAGAGTCTGCGAGCCGAGCAGCTGAAAGCTTGGGCACCCTTGGTGCTGAGGCATGAGCTGGGGATGGATAGGAGTCCAGTAGAGGCTGAGTGGAGGGTGCACCCATGGTGCTGAGGCGTGAGCTGGGGATGGAGAGGAGTCCAGTAGAGCAGTGGTTCCCAACCTGGGGTCCGCGGACCCCCTGGGGGTCCGCCAGGGGGTCCGCCAGGGGGCGCAGGGGGTCCGCCAGACCACAGATGATTTGAGTTTTATTTTTATTTTTTTAATAAAAAAATAATCTTTCAGAGAAATATTTAATTAGCATATTTTTATCATCAGAAGCACGAATAGTCTCTCCACTACAATAAAAAAGTAAAGATAAATAAATAAACATCTAGACATGATTTTTGAACGTTAACAGTAGGCTACCGGGTAGCCGCTAAAACGCGAATCAGTTGACTGTATCACTTTCCGTAGCTAGCCTAGCACGCTAGTTAACTTTCTCGGCTCGTCTGCAGTCAGCCGCCAGAGGCGAAAATGTGTGACAAACGAAAAGGAGATGACGGCAGCTCATCTGCAAAAAAAGTTAGGACCTACAGCAATCGCGAAAATTACATCACCATGGGCTTCACTGAGGGACCAGACAAACGACCTGAGTGTGTGATTTGTGGAAACTCGAGCCTGAAGCCCAGCAAGCTGAAGAGACATCAGGCGTCTAAGCACCCAGAAACCGTTGGGAAGGATCCGGACTTTTTTCGGAGGAAAGAACAGTCTCTCAAGGCGAACAAGCCCGTTGATATCGTGGAGCAGGGGTGGCAGTGATTTACAGAAGGCTACCGAAGCCTCCTTTGAGTGTTCGCTTTTAATTGCAAAAGCAAAGAAACCGCACAATATTGGCGAGCAGCTCATCAAACCAGCCTGCATCAAAATGGTTTAGAAACTGTGCGGCCCACAGGTGGCGGATAAACTAAAATCAGTACCACTCTCGAACAATGTAGTGAAAGACCGAATTGATAAGATGTCAAGTGATTGCGAGCAGCAGCTGTCAGAAAAGCTTAGAAAGGGTCCATTTGCCATACAACTTGATGAAACTACAACTGTCGCAGACGAGGCTGTGCTCATCGTTTATGTGCAGTATATCGAAAATGAGGATCTGAAGCAGGACATTCTCATGTCAGTCAACCTTACTACCACCACTCGAGGTGAGGATATTTTTACTGCAGTGGATTCTTACTTCATTCAACATAAATGCAAACCGTTCACCATTAGGGCCTGATTTGAGAGGATGAATACAGGATTTGAATATTGGCCAACATTTTGAAATACATATGGTGCAAGATGAGATTTGTTGATTGAAGGCACAAGTCAAAGAAGCATAGTGGGTCTAATTATGATGCATATGCCTGTGTATAAGCAGTTTGTTATTAAAATGACAAAAAAAAGTATTAAAATTACAAGAAAAAGTATTTTATGGTATTTTATTAGGAGGGGGGTCCAGGAATTTCATCAGAGATGTTTGGGGGTCCCTGGGGGAAAAAAGGTTGGGAACCCCTGCAGTAGAGGATGAGTGGAGAGTGCGGGAGGGGGTGTATTCCTGGAGGAGGTCAGTGATGTAGATAGGGGCTAGATTGTGGAGGGCTTTGAAGGTGAGTAGGAGGTTTTTGAAGTCGATCCGGTAGTGCACAGGGAGCCAGTGTAATTGAATGGTGGTGATGTGGTCGAATTAGTTGGTGCGTGTGATGATCCTGGCAGCAGAGTTTTGGATAATTTGTAGTCTGTTGAGGAGTTTGGTGGGAAGGCCGGTGAGGAGAGCGTTGCAATAATCGAATCGGGAGTTGACAAATGACTGAACCAGGGTTTCAGTGTTTGATTGGGACAGAGATGGGTGGAGTCTGGAGATATTACGGAGGTGAAAGAAAGCAGACCAGGTGATGTTTTTGATGTGTGGTGCAAAGGAGAGGGAGCCATCCAGGATGACACTGATGCTTTTAACTTGGGGGGAGAAGGGTACAGGGAAGCCGTCGATGGTGATGTTCGGAACTGGGGTGTTTTGTGATTTGGTGAGGGTGGATTTGGAGCCGATGAGCAGGGCCTCAATTTTGCTGCCATTTAACTTCAGGAAGTGTCTGCTCATCCAGCTCCTGATGTCCTCAAGGCAGGTGGTGAAGGAGGTTGGGGGAAGGGCAGTGGTGGGTTTGGAGGAGATGTATACCTGGTTGTCTTCTGCATAGCAGTGAAAGTGGACCCCATGGTGACGGAGGATTGTGCCCAGTGGAAGGAGATAGATAGTGAATAGGAGGGGACCCAATACTGACCCCTGGGGGACACCCAGTGAAACAGCTGAACACCCTGACTTGTGAGACCTGAGTTGTACAAACTGTTGTCTGTCAGTGAGGTATGATGTGAACCAGGAGAGTGCGACACCAGTGATCCCCATGCCAGCCAGGCGGTCCAGGAGAAGTGGATGGGAGATGGTGTCAAATGCCGCGCTGAGGTCAAAGAGGATGAGGACCTCAGACTCATTCCATATGGTAACAACAGGCCAGGTGGTCAATGAGGTAAAAAAGGCCTGTGAACTCTCGTGCATCCCTCTTTCACCTTCGTCAGGCTGCTCGAGAGAGCAGTCGCAATTGTTTGTCCCGCGTCACCCAGCTGTTTTCTACGGATTCAGAGCACTGCTGGCGTCTCCGCTGTGACTGCCACTTCTGTCCGTATTTGTGAACTCTATTCCGGCCCTGTTACCCGTTTTTCCCACGTCCATTTCTTGTATTATTTTTCTTTTCTACAGTCTACGTTGCTTGTTTTCCCTGTCCGTTTTCCCTGCACCCGTCCTGGCTGTGTACAAACATTTAACGTCCTCACTTCCCCCTCCCTCTGTGGACCTGCCGACTACATTACTACCGTTCTCATCACTGGATCTCAACCCGGATTACAAACCCCGCCACTGGAAAATAAACTCCCGGATCTACACATTTTCTCCTCGACTTAACGTTACCTGTCCTCCGGTCCTGTGTGTTCCTCCCTCCGCTCCTGGCTGTTTGTTGTTGGCTAACCAGTTACCTGCCGCTGTCACTGCCTGCCTGGCCGTGCTGTGCTACTACCCCCTTCCCGCGAGGGTGTCATCACTCCCTTGCGCTGGTCTGCGGGTTTCCATCTCCACGGGTGAGTGTCGGCGATATTCCACTACTGCTCTCACTCTCCTGCTGGTCCTGGCTGTTGGCATGGCGCAGTCAGGTTGGCCTGCTACGCGGGCTTGGTTCTGTAGCCGGCTACTACACGCCTCGTCAAAACAACAACACACTCTCTCCCAGTGTCCAGCTGCAGCTCCGGAGTGCTCCCAGCGTCCAGCTGCAGCTCCGGAGTGATCCTCTCACGACGCTACTCCAACTCTCCGCCCTCCAGCTACTACCAATTTTTAACCCGCTCCTGCTCCTATCCTATACCCAACTTGGACTCCTGCTTCTCCTACCGTTTTTCCCTTGGATTCTCACTCCCCCCCTCCCCCCATTTTTTACTGCCCCCCCCCACCCCCCCCGCCGCCTCTCATATACTCCTGCTGATCTTCACTCGTTCAATAACAATTACCGTCTCCCTGCTGCCAGAAATGCTGGCATTCACTGTCGCCGTCGCAACATCCACGAGGCCCCTGCCTAAATCGAAACCGGACTCTCCACCTCCCTGATGGCTCATACATCCCCTCTTCCTGGACTACCTCTCGCCCCCCTCCCACCCCCACCCACCGCACAGCTAACCTCGCTAACCTCCGCTCCTTCCTCCCTGCTCCCCCATCCATCTCCCTTGCACTCCTGAACACTCGCTCTCTCTCAAATAAATCACCCCTGATCTCTGATCTACTACTGGACAACAACCTTGACCTACTCCTCCTCACTGAAACCTGGCAACAGCCCTTGGACTTCTACTCCCTCAACCAAGCTACCCCCTTAAACTACAGCTACATCACCAAGCCCCGCCTCTCTGGCCGAGGGGGGGGTCTTGCCGTTTTCCACAAACACTCCCTATCCATTACTGAACTGCACCTAAACCTCCCTCCCATGTTATCCTTTGAATACCTCGCCTTCTCCCTCCCCAACTCTATCACGGCACTACTTCTTTACCGCCCTCCAAAGCCTCACCCCTCTTTCCTAACTGAACTTTCTGATCTCCTGACTATAGCCTCCACTCTCTCCACCCGCCTCCTACTTACCGGTGACCTCAACATCCATGTTGACCAACCTAACTCAAACCTCACACCTGACTTCCTCTCCCTCCTTGACTGTTTTAGCCTCACCCAGCACATCAACTTTCCCACCCACAACAAAGGCCACACACTCAACCTTGTTTGCTCTGCCTCCCTACCCATATCAAATCCTCACCCCATCTCATTCCCACTCTCTGACCACTACTGCATCCTTTTCTCTGCTCCCCTTCCCCCACCCACCACTCCAACAAACACACCATCTCTTTCCGAAACATAAAATCCATTGACCCTCTCACACTGTCCCAGTCCATATCCTCTGCCTTTCCCCCTGACTCCGCCCCCTCTAACCCCGACGACTATGCCCTGCTCCTCAATTCCACTCTCTCCGACTCCCTCGACTCACTGGCACCCCTGAAAACCATCACTGTCTCATTCACCACCTCCTCCCCCTGGTACACTCCGGAACTCCGCTCCATGAAGCAGACCGGCCGCCAACTTGAACGCCTCTATAAAAAAACCCACCTCACCATCCACGCCGACCTCTACAAACAGCACGTCTCCTCCTACCGTGACGCACTTCAAGCTGCCAAATCCGCTCACTACTCCGCTGATGCTGGTGCCCTCAACATCCTGATCCTACTAGATCTTAGTGCAGCCTTTGACACAGTGTGTCACTCCATCCTCCTCCAAAGGCTGCACAAACTGGGTGTTGAGGGCACAGCACTTGACTGGTTTTCTTCCGATCTCACTGACAGACATCAATTTATCTCCCTCTCCGGCCACACCTCTTCCCCCTCCCCAGTCACACAGGGGGTCCCCCAAGGCTCAGTCCTAGGCCCCCTGCTCTTCATCTGCTACATTCTCCCCCTCGGTTACATCATTCGCAAATACAACCTCAACTTCCACTGCTATGCTGATGACACCCAAATGTACATCACTACACAATCCCCCCACAGCCCTTCCCTCAGTCACATTGAATCCTGCATCACTGAACTACAAACCTGGATGACCCATAACCTCCTCAAATTAAATAGCGACAAGACGGAACTCTTCATCATCGGCACCAACACCACCCTCACCAGATCCGGACCATCACACTCACCATCAATGACTTCACCCAACACCCCCTCCCCCCTAGTCCGCAAACTTCGGTGTCATCCTCGACCCCACCCTCTCATTTGACCCCCATGTCCGCTCCATTGTCAAAACTTCATATTTTCACCGCTGCAACATTACCAAAATCCATCACTGCCTCTCCCCCCCTGCTGCTGAATCCCTCATACACGCCTTCATCTCCTCCCGCCTGGACTACTGTAACTCCCTCCTCACTGGCATCACCTCCCGCTCCCTCCATAAACTGCAGATGGTCCAAAACTCAGCCGCTCGCCTCCTCACTAACACCCGGTCCCGCGAACGCATCACCCCTGTCCTCTACTCCCTCCACTGGCTCCCGATCAAGGAACGCATTAACTTCAAAACATTACTCCTTACCTTCAAAGCCCTCCATAGCCTGGCCCCCCCCTACCTGACTGACCTCCTTCTCCCCTACCGCCCCACCCGTTCCCTCCGGTCCTCTTCCACTCTTTCCCTCACTGTCCCGTCATCCAAACTCAAAAGTTTCGGTGACCGGGCATTCTCACGAGCTGCACCCCGACTCTGGAACTCCCTCCCTCAGACCATAAGAGACTCTCCCTCACTCTCCACCTTCAAATCCAGACTCAAAACCTACCTGTTCTCCCAAGCATTCAACCTTCCTTACCCATAACCACCCTCCTCCAACTCGCCCCTGCCCCACGTTCTCTCCTCTCCTGCCCCCCCCCCCCCCACCCCCCTTGGTTTTCCCTTACTCTCCTCCCGACTGTCTCCCCTACCCACTCCCGCATTTGTTATCCGTTACTCTTGGTTTTATGTTTCCTGTGTATTCTTATTGTCCTCCGTTTACCTCTGGTTTTGTTTTCTTTGTTTTCTTTTTTTGCCTGTGGTCAGCGACTTTGGGTCCTTGAAAAGCGCTATACAAAATGAATGAATTATTATTATTATTAAGAAGCCCAGAGTCAGCTGCACGGAGGAGGTTGTTGGTTATTTTCACAAGGGCTGTTTCGGTGCTGGTTGGTACTAGGGATGGTTGGGTAGTGTAGAGGTCAAAGCACTAGCTGCAGCTGGGTAGTGTAGAGGTCTAAACACTAGGGGTCACTGGGTAGTGTAGAGCTCTAAGCACTAGGGGTCACTGGGTAGTGTAGATGTCTAAACACTAGGAGTGGTTGGGTAGTGTAGAGGTCTAAGCACTAGGGGTGGTTGGGTAGTGTAGAGGTCTAAGCACTAGGGGTGGTTGGGTAGTGTAGAGGTCTAAACACTAGGGGTGGTTGGGTAGTGTAGAGGTCTAAACACTAGGGGTGGTTGGGTAGTGTAGAGGTCTAAACACTAGGGGTGGTTGGGTAGTGTAGAGGTCTAAACACTAGGGGTGGTTGGGTAGTGTAGAGGTCTAAACACTAGGGGGCACTGGGTAGTGTAGATGTCTAAACACTATGGGTCACTGGGTAGTGTAGAGCTCTAAGCACTAGGGGTCACTGGGTAGTGTAGAGGTCTAAACACTAGGGGTGGTTGGGTAGTGTAGAGGTCTAAACACTAGGGGTGGTTGGGTAGTGTAGAGGTCTAAACACTAGGGGTGGTTGGGTAGTGTAGAGGTCTAAGCACTAGGGGTCACTGGGTAGTGTAGAGGTCTAAACACTAGGGGTGGTTGGGTAGTGTAGAGGTCTAAACACTAGGGGTGGTTGGGTAGTGTAGAGGTCTAAACACTAGGGGGCACTGGGTAGTGTAGAGGTCTAAGCACTAGGGGTGGTTGGGTAGTGTAGAGGTCTAAACACTAGGGGTGGTTGGGTAGTGTAGAGGTCTAAACACTAGGGGTGGTTGGGTAGTGTAGAGGTCTAAACACTAGGGGTGGTTGGTTGGGTAGTGTAGGGGTCTAAGCACTAGTTGTGGTTGGGTAGTGTAGAGGTCTAAACACTAGGGGTGGTTGGGTAGTGTAGAGGTCTAAACACTAGGGGTGGTTGGTTGGGTAGTGTAGGGGTCTAAGCACTAGTTGTGGTTGGGTAGTGTAGAGGTCTAAGCACTAGGGGTGGTTGGGTAGTGTAGAGGTGGGTAGTGTAGAGGTCTAAACACTAGGGGTGGTTGGGTAGTGTAGAGCAGCGTTTCCGTTAGCCGGTAATTACCGGTATTTGGCCGGCAAAATCTGTTGAAGTCCGACATATTTAATCTCTCCGGTCATAGTGTCCGGTGAAAATAGTTCCCTCTGGGCACAGTTTGATTATTTGAATTGTATTTGGATGGGCTGGAGTTGGGTGAACGAAACAATCATTGCGTTTGTTGTCGTTGCTTCGCTCAGCGAGAGCTTGCTGCTGGATTTGCGGAAGGCATGCAGCTGCAGACCCACATAACCCACCAGCTTTGCTGGCACAGTGCGGTCCCCAGACCTGGAAAGCTGCTCTGCGGGTCTGCAGCTGGATGCTTCTTGCAAACTAACTGCTGCCGGCTCGCGCTGATAACAGCTTTCATTGTTGGACCGGCTGCTTGGTGGAGCAACGATGAAACGAATGTAATGAATCGTTCGTCGCATGGGCTATTTAATTTTGGCCTGTTTTGGTACGGTTCGGGTGATCAAGTTGTGCTTGGAGGGAGTTGTTTTCACCGGACATTATGACCAGCACCAAGTCGTTGGGAGGTGGAGAAATACATCACGCAAACCCGGCCACGATAACGTTGCCGTCTCTCTCTGCAAAATTTCTCAGTTCTTCGCTTGATATAATTAATACAAATGTCCAATATAACGGAATTCGTTAGCTCATAAAAATGTGATTATAACAGACTGCTGTTTAGTGTCGGACCGACTGCCCACATACGCGGTCTATTTTATTTCAAGTCAGCAGCAGCACGGAGTATCGAGGGACTTATTTTATTTGGAATATATTAATGACTGTATACGCAAAAGTAGCCTAGTTTTAAATAATAATATTATAAATCTACATGCCTTGAGGATGACATTCTTTATATAGTCTGCCTATAAATTGTTTTAAAGCTCAATAAACTATGACCGGAATTAATCTCATTTGTCCGGTAGATTGAAATCTTGCAGGTCACGGAGACCGGCAACAATTTTTTCTAACGGAAACCCTGGTGTAGAGGTCTAAACACTAGGGGTGGTTGGGTAGTGTAGATGTCTAAACACTAGGGGTGGTTGGGTAGTGTAGAGGTGGGTAGTGTAGAGGTCTAAACACTAGGGGTGGTTGGGTAGTGTAGATGTCTAAACACTAGTTGTGGTTGGGTAGTGTAGAGGTCTAAACACTAGGTGTGGTTGGGTAGTGTAGAGGTCTAAGCACTAGGAGTGGTTGGGTAGTGTAGAGGTCTAAACACTAGGGGTGGTTGGGTAGTGTAGATGTCTAAACACTAGGGGTGGTTGGGTAGTGTAGAGGTCTAAACACTAGGGGTGGTTGGGTAGTGTAGAGGTCTAAACACTAGGGGTGGTTGGGTAGTGTAGAGGTATAAACACTAGGGGTCACTGGGTAGTGTAGAGGTCTAAACACTAGGGGTGGTTGGGTAGTGTAGAGGTCTAAACACTAGGGGTGGTTGGGTAGTGTAGAGGTCTAAACACTAGGGATGGTTGGGTAGTGTAGAGGTCTAAACACTAGGGGTGGTTGGGTAGTGTAGAGGTCTAAACACTAGGGGTGGTTGGGTAGTGTAGAGGTATAAACACTAGGGGTCACTGGGTAGTGTAGCGGTCTAAACACTAGGAGTGGTTGGGTAGTGTAGAGGTGGGTAGTGTAGAGGTCTAAACACTAGGGGTGGTTGGGTAGTGTAGAGGTATAAACACTAGGGGTCACTGGGTAGTGTAGAGGTCTAAACACTAGGGGTGGTTGGGTAGTGTAGAGGTGGGTAGTGTAGAGGTCTAAACACTAGGGGTGGTTGGGTAGTGTAGAGGTCTAAGCACTAGGGGTGGTTGGGTAGTGTAGAGGTCTAAGCACTAGGGGTCACTGGGTAGTGTAGAGGTCTAAGCACTAGGGGTGGTTGGGTAGTGTAGAGGTCTAAGCACTAGGGGTGGTTGGGTAGTGTAGAGGTCTAAACACTAGGGGGCACTGGGTAGTGTAGAGGTCTAAACACTAGGGGTGGTTGGGTAGTGTAGAGATCTAAGCACTAGGGGTGGTTGGGTAGTGTAGAGGTCTAAACACTAGGGGGCACTGGGTAGTGTAGATGTCTAAACACTAGGGGTGGTTGGGTAGTGTAGAGATCTACTACCACCGCAGAGACCGGGATTCAATTCCCGGTAGTAAATAGTCAGTCGTCCCTACGAACACAATTGGCAGTGTTCGCTGGTGGGAAGCGTGTGGAGTATGCAATAGCGACTCCCACTGGTCAGTCCTACTGGGGCGCCTGTAGCGTGAACCTCTCCCAGTGAAACTGGCTGAAAAGAAGTAGCTGGCGACCCCACAGGCATCAGAGGAGGCATGTGGTAGTCTACACCCTCCCCAGGCCGACAGAGGAGACATGTGGTAGTCTACACCCTCCCCAGGCCGACAGAGGAGACATGAATACCACGATCACAACACCAGAGGGAGCTCCACAAATCATGTTAAACCCAGATTCGGCTCAAACAAGGGACTAAACACGTTTAGCAATTATGCTACATCAATGTGGAACGCCCTACCCAAAGCTGTAAAAGAATGTGAATCACTACCCACTTTCAAAACCACTCTCAAAGAACCTACGGGAGACTGCAATTCAAAACTGGCCCCTGTAAATGTCCTAACCCAACCCCCTCCAATGTACAGTAAATTACCTAGTATGGTTGTCAATATTCCAATGTACAGTTTTGCTTGTACAGTTGTACAGTGTTAGGTGTTGAGACCTGGCCTAGGCTAGCTACAGAACAGAACCACCCAAAAGACGGTCCCTGGCACAAGCAAGGAGCTAGACCAAAGCAGTGGACCACCGTGAAGGATAAAAGGAGAAATAAACGAACCAGGACCTCGCCCCCGGTACCGCCAGGAAATAGTTTCAACTAGGGATGTCCGATATTATCGGCCGACCGATATTATCGGCCGATATCGGCAGTAAAATGTGATATCGGAAAATATCGTATCGGTTTAAAAAAAGAAAAAAACAATAACAATATTTGTTATATATATATATCCAGTGAAATTATTAGTTACCTGAAATTATTCAGTTTTTTGGGGGGGGAAACCCTGCATATATCGGTATTGGTTGATATCGGTTGATATCGGTATCGGAAATTAAGAGTTGGACAATATCGGTATCGGTAAAAAAGCCAATATCGAGCATCCCTAGTTTCAACCTACTCTCGGAAACACGCATATCAACACCAAAAGCAAATAGACATAGAAGCGTGGCTAACGACGCTAGCGAAGCAAACAGCGAGCGGAACGGAGCTCATGCTAACGACGCTAATAGCAGGAATACCGGAGCTCACGCTAACACTAGCGAAGCAAACAGCTTGCATGCCGGCGCTCACGCTAATGCTAGCGAAGCTAACAGCCGGCACATCAGAGCACACGCTAACAACGAGACGATGAGGAAAACAGAGCCACGAGCGACACGGCTAGCAAACACGACCCAGACCGAGCTAACGGCTAACAGCGAAGAGACTACCATGCGCCGAGGAGAACGTCACGGTAGCCAACGCCGAAGGTACAGGACCAGCGTTAACATGCCGGCTATTGAGAAGGCTAGCAAGGCTTCACCAAGGCCACAGGACTGTGGTAAGAACCGGCAGACTAGGCCTAGCCCAAAAACAAACGGCCCCAAAACTGTTGGAAAGAAAAATGCTAACCTCACACAGAAAACAGACTGCATACTGATTGGAGATTCCACAACAAGGTATGTGGAGATGGCAAACACAGAAAATATCTGTCTAGACAATACATCTGTGAAAGAGCTGGCCGAAATACTTCCAACACTCATAAGACCGGGCATAACAAAAATTGTCATTCACTCTGGATCGTTTGACATCCTGCGAAAGAAGACTGGCACAGAGACTTTGAAAGACGATTTCACACATTTAATGAACACACTAGACAAATATCAGGATGTATCCATCAGTGGACCAATTGCATGCTATCGCAGAGGACAAGAAGCCTTTAGTCGACTCCTAAATTTTAATTCATGGTTAGAATCTGCCTGTATTACACACAGACTGAATTTCATTGACAATTTTAATGTGTTCTGGAATAATCCTGAACGCTTTCAGAGGAATGGATTCTTCCCAAACCGCCTTGGTTCGAGGCTTTTAGCAGCAAACCTACGTCATGCCTTAGTGACTTCCAAGGGCATCAAACTCATGATACAAGCACGAGCACAAGGCGTCCTGTCCCCAGACAAGGCCATCATGGCCACCAGCAACCCGCTTGATCAAATGTCCCCGAGAGAGCTAATCAAATCAGCTCATCATGCACTAGAGGAGATGGACAGTCTGCTAGCACCAAAAAGGGTATTAAAGGAATAGTACAAACACCATGCCATCTTTCAAAACATACCGGTAATCTTAACCAGCCAATGGCATGGTAAAAGCTATAAAATATATACAGATTATACACCATCAATGCGTTCGCCTGCTATTAACCTCAAAGCCATCAAGGTCAAGCCAAAGCAGACCTCCTCTAAAGAAGTCCAACAAATAAAATTAGCCCTTCTAAATGTCAGATCACTGAATAATAATTTTTTTTTGTAAATTATCTGATTAAAGAAAATAACTTAGATTGCATCTGCCTAGTAGAGACATGGCTAAATAATGACACAGCTACATCAATAATGATAGAAGCTTGTCCTCCAGACTATAATTTTCTTCAAATACCCAGAACAAATAGAAGGGGGGGAGGAGTTGCAGCAATTTTCTCCTCAAAACTCTTGTTTAGAATCACAGAACTAGGTGAGTTCATGTCGATGGAATATCTTGCCATTGAGCTCAAAACAGAATCAACGATTATCGTCACAATATACCGCCCGCCTAGACACTCACCAATATTTATACAGGAGCTCTCTGAACTGATCTCACTATGTGTTACCGGATATGATAAGGTGATCCTAAATGGAGACTTGAACATCCATTTTAATAAGAAAACAGACTCCAAAACTATAGAACTAAAAAATCTACTCGATAGCTTTGACCTAACACAACATATAACAAATGCAACTCACAGGCTTGGGAATACATTAGACTTAGTTATAACAACAACTGGGCTAAGCATACAAAATATCTCAATAACTGAATTACCTCTCTCCGACCATCACTGTATATTTTTTGATACTCAAATAACCCTTACTAAAACAAAAAAAGAAATTATAGTTCAAAAGAGACTCCTAAACGACAAGGCTGAATCAATGTTCATTGATCTTATCAGACTATATGAACCACACAATCATGACAGCTCTCTAAATGAAATGGTAGAAAATCTCAATGATGCACTGTCATCTATATTAAATTCTGTCGCCCCACTAAAAACGAAAAAGAAGAAAACGAGAGCCTCGCCCTGGTTGAACTAATACGGTCAACAAAGAAAAGATATCACGGCCGATATTGTCCAACTCTTAATTTCCGAAAAGAGGTCACTAGTCTTGGGGTTATCATAGATTCAGAACTGAACTTCAATTCTCACATTAACAAAGTGACGAAAACATCGTTCTTCCATCTCAGAAATATAGCAAAAGTACGACCATTTATTAATCAGAACGATGCTGAGAAGCTAATTCATGCATTCATATCTAGCCGGTTAGACTACTGTAATGCACTTTTCACAGGTCTCCCTAAGAAAACCACAGAGAGGCTTCAGCTACTCTGCAGCCCGACTGCTAACTAGAACCAAAAGGAGAGAGCACATTAGTCCAGTCTTAGCTGCTTTACACTGGCTTCCTGTAACATTTAGAATTTACTTTAAGGTCCTTCTCCTTACATACAAAGCTCTAAATGGACAGGGACCTAGTTACATCGCCAACACTCTAATAAATTACACACCAGCAAGAACACTGCGATCATCAGCTGCTGGACTACTAGAGGCTCCCAGAAACAGTCAAAAGAGGATTGGTAATGCAGCCTTTATCAACTATGCCCCAAAACTGTGGAACAAACTACCCCAAAACATCAGAGAAGCCAACTCACTAGACATCTTTAAAAGACAGCTTAAAATGTCTTTGCTCAGGCATTTCACTGTGGGGTAATGCAAGCAAATACTTGATGCTCTGTTGTGAGGAGAAGATGACTTTTGACCTAAATCTTTCAAAGTTGTTTAACATTCCAGTTAGGTACATGGTGTTCACCGCCTAACCAAGGTTGATTATCCTAACTGGGCCATTTTCATCTGATTGAACAATCTTATCACACTTTTTACTGTAACCTTGCTATTTACATTTAAAAATGTTATGCTCGCTTATGCCTGTATTTTTTACTGTTGTTGTACGTCCGTTCTATTTTATAATTTTTAGACTATTTTTAAACTTAATCATTTTAAACTATTTTATTATTTGTATTACTGAATGAAACTGTAAACAGCCTATTGGGATGCTAGATCCTAATGTGAAACACTGTGATTTACCATACCTTGCTATGCTCGCTCATGCCTGTATTTTTTACTGTTGTGAAGCACTTTGAACTGCAACCTCTGTATGAAAAGTGCTATACAAATAAAGTTATTATTATTATTATTATTATTATTATTATTATTATTATTATTATTATTATTATTATTATTATTATTATTATTATTATTATTATTATTATTATTATTATTATTATTATTATTATTATTATTATTATTATCTAAAAAAGTGTATTTGGCCAGGCCGTCTTCTCATACAGAGCATCCCACCAATGGAACTCAATTCCTCAAACAATTAGAGTGTCCACATCATACCATTCATTCAAGTGCAGGGTTAGGGAATGGCTCATTGAAAACCAGAACTGTCAATACTGAGGTGTCTGTGTGTGTATGTGTGTGTGTGGATATGGTGCGTCTGTCTATGTCGGGGTCTCTTAATATGTCATGATGTGCTCTGTCCTTGTGTCCATGACTGTATTGTGACATGGGCCCCGTTCCTTGTACCTGGATAACTGAGTTAGCCGGATAACTTTAACTGGATAACTGAGTTAGCCGGACTTTCCGGTTCCCCGTACGTGGATTTTCCAAATCACCATGACAACAGATCCAAAAGTTTGAGCCTGGTCGAAAGCAGAGTTTAAGTTCAAGTTAGCCTGAACCATCGCCACGCCCCCGCAAAGAAGTGACAGCCCGTTTCCTGAAACTATTCCCACAGTCTACGATCTGCATTATACCATTCTGAATTACGTTTTTGTGCTCCATTCTTCCAGAGGGGGCTTTTGAAATGTAAAATAGACCCAAAATGCTGATACTAAATTCACTTTGTCCTAAATAATGCACGTTATATATATACCGTGGCGCTCGCTCGTGCGATGTACACATTATGTGGTTATTTTAATTGTAACTGGGATTAAGATGTCTGATGAGATGCGCTGTTTGACGGATTTGAGAAATTGAATGAGCCGTTGACGTCACATTAATGAATGAGGATAAAGAGATAAACTTCATTCAAAACAAAGGATATTCTAAACACGGGTCTCTCATTCATTAATGTATAAACAATGAATTTATCGCATCTGGCCCAGTGGCCCAGCGGTAGTGCTCAAGCCTGCCAACCCAGCGACCGGGGTTCAAAACCCGGTGTTTCCAATATGATTTTTTTGAATATAATATTAATGATTATACGCCAAAGTAGCCTGGTTTTAAGTTAAAATATTATAAATCTACATGCATTGAGGATGTCATTCTTTATATAGCTCTCAACGTGCACCAAATTGAATTATTCCTATATTGCAAAAAGAAGGAAAAGACTAGGGTCTCGAACCCCGGTCGTCTGCGTGATAGTCAAAACAACAACCCGTTAGACCACATTGGAGATAAGTTAAAGATCGACTATACATCAATCAATGGGTAAGAGAGCCGTATCGTAATTCTGTATAAGTTTAACTAATTATTTTCGCTAGCAAGATCTCATTTGATTATTCAATCCAGCAGGCAAGTTTAAAGAAATATAATCTGATTGATTGAGGTAATGAGGGACTTAAAATTAGCCTATAGATAACGCATTTAACTTGTCGGCGAGGCGATTGAGCCGTATTGCAATCTGTCAATAAAGTTTTAAATCAATTAATCAATCAATGCCGTTAGAGAATCAGGATCTCTGCCATCGATACGTGCTGGCTTTTCGCCTGAAGCGGCCGCGCGCATTTAGCCTGAGTCGCAAGTCTGGCTTGAGTTAACGAGACTGAATCCACCTTCGAGGAACAGGAAAATCCCGGCTTCGAACATCGGGTTAACTGAAGCTGGATAATGACATCTTGATCGACTTAGTTGAACCAGGTACAAGAAACAGGGCCCTGTATCCCTACTATGTCTATGTGCTTTTGTTGTGTTTTTATTCTAATGTTATTTATCTTGATTTTATTCTGTTTTTATTGCTAACCCTTTTTTTACACAGGATTTTAGCCTGTACCTTCCAGTGCACGTGAGCGGTGCGGCGCGTGAGCGCGACGTCCGGAGCGAGAGTTCTCCTCCGCTCCAATCCACTCCAGGCCGCTCACAGTGGTTTAACACTGATGTAATATACATGTAGTACAATGCCAAAGCAACAGATGGCGATGTACAAACATGAAGGCCATTTTCAACCAATGAGAAGGGTGAACCTGTGATATCCTGTTCAGGCTTTGTCACTCACATCCTGTTAGAAAAAGTATATGACGCCATTGTTGTTGTCGTTAGCTTACATGCTAACGTTAATGGCAGCGACCATAGCATTGTGGCTAGGCTAGCTATCATCGCTTAATAGAGCTAGTGAATGGATAAACAACGTTATTTAACATTGCAGAATGGGTACAATTACAATGCGGCTCAATACAAACAATTGTTAAGGGGCCCAGGGGGTGTAGACTGTTGTAGTTTGAGCTAATTTACACCATGCTCCAAAAAAAATAAAAAATCTGCCGAGCAATGTGGAGCGGGGAGCGCTCGATTCAAGGTGAGCGGTGAGCGAGTGGAGAGCGACTTGGGGGCGGGGTCAACAAGAGTGAAGAGCGTTTTTCACGCCCGCGCCGATCCGCTCACGTGGCCACTACCTTCTGGCAGGGGGACTGCCAATGGAAATTAGCCTTTTGGCTAAAATTGGGTGCATTTACATTTGTAAAATGTTTTATTAATGTACACTGTCCCCCTTGAACAAATAAAGTAAACCTAAACCTAAACCTGTATGTCATGTATGTCATATATGTCCTGATGAATTGAAAATGGGGGACCCTGATGTAAACAAGACGAAAGTCTTTCTCTGGTCTGCATCCCCTTAACAATTGTGTGTATTGAGCTGTACTGTATTGTACCCATTCTGCAATCTGTTAATACATTTTTCAATCAATCAATCAATCAATCAATTAATCAATCAATCAATCAATCAATCAATCAATCAATCAATCAATCAATGTGGTAGTCCACACCCTCCCGAGACTAACAGAGGAGACATGTGGTAGTCTACACCCTCCCCAGACTAACAGAGGAGACATGTGGTAGTCTACACCCTCCCCAGACTAACAGAGGAGACATGTGGTAGTCTACACCCTGCCAAGACTAGCAGAGGAGACATGTGGTAGTCTACACTCTCCCCAGACCAACAAAGGATACATGTGGTAGTCTACACCCTCCCCAGACTAACAAAGGAGACACATGTGGTAGTCTACACCCTGCCAAGACTAACAGTAGGGTAGCACAACGACCAGGGGAGTATTGGCATAACGACTAAATTGGGGGATGGGAGAAAAGTTGAAAAAGGCAAAAACAACTAAGCAAAAAAAATACTGTATATTATTTCATTTAGAATATTTGCCCATGAAAATATATAGCAAAGTCATGTCCATGCACGGACTGACACAAGGCACAACCTAAGTATCAAGACTTCAATACCAGCAGAGCCAACACACACACACACACACACACACACACACACACACACACACACACACACACACACACACACACACACACACACACACACACACACACACACACACACACACACACACACACACACACACACACACACACACACACACACACACACACACACACACACACACACACACACACACACACACACACACACACACACACACACACACACACACACACACACACACACACACACACACACACACACACACACACACACACACACACACGACTCGGCATCCCAGTTAGACTGCAGCTGCTGGATTAGGTGGAGCTGAAGGCTCAGGGTCTCTGCCTATCTCACTGCTAGCCCAGAGCTTACTATAGCATCACACTGGAAACCCCCTCCAGGGAGGTGATCAGAGGAAGGTAATGCAGATTGGTCGGGAAAAGAGAAGAGGCTTGGCAGCGGCTCATTTTGGATTGGCTTCCAGTTTACTGTGTATCTATTGAATCAGACAAGATCAAAGCGATAGTAATGTCATGAAATGAGAGCCACTTATAGACAAGTTTCTTGCAATACCCGCTGAATCACATGACTAAATTGCCACCTACCTGCAAGTACAACAGGGCTCAATGGAGAAACCATGGCACTCGCCTGACTTAAAAGTATAATGGAGCTCTATGGAGAAACCATGACACTCTCCTGATTAAAAGTATAATGGAGCTCTATGGAGAAACCATGGCACTCTCCTGACTAAAAGTATAATGGAGCTTTATGGAGAAACCATATGACACTCCCCTGACTAAAAGTATGATGGAGCTCTATGGAGAGACCATGGCACTCCCCTGACTAAAAGTATAATGGAGCTCTATGGAGAAACCATTTATTGATATATATATATATATAGCACTTTTATCCAAATCGCTTTACAACTGCCTCACATTCACCCATTCACTCACACATCCACACACTGATGGCTGAGGCAACCATGCAAGGTGCCGACCTGCTCATTGGGAGTAGTTAGGGGTTTAGTGTCTCGCTCAAGGACACTCAGACGGGCTGCCGGGAGGAGCCGGAACCGAACCGGGAACCTTCTGATTACCAGACCACCGCTCTAATCTCCTGAGCCACTGTCGCCCCCCCCCCCCCCCCCCCCCCCCCCCCCCCCCGGGTGTAAAAAGTGAAAAGCGTGGCTGAACTCACACAACCGCGGTTGTGATGGCAGATGAAAAGGTTGTGTTCACCTGTACAATGTGGACTCTGTTAGTCAGAAAAGAGGCACATTGATGAACCAGACAGGGACTCAGTTCCCCCCAGACCCGTTCTCGACACCAAGACGTCTGCTTGCATTGTGTTGAAAGCATTGATTGATTGATTGATTGAAAACTGTATTAACAGATTGCAGAATGGGTACAATACAGTACAGCTCAATACACACAATTGTTAAGGGGATGCAGACCAGAGAAAGACTTTCGTCTTGTTTACATCAGGGTCCCCCATTTTCAATTCATCAGGACATATATGACATACATGACATACAGATAGTCAGTACTGCTACATCTATACATTTATGACATACCAGATTTGCAAATACAGTACTGTTTGTGATACAGAAGGAGTCAAGAAAAGGGAGTATATACATTTGACGTTTAATATTCCAGTAAATGCCTTTTATCACGGAATCTATATATTTTCCTGAAAAACAAGGGCTTTTCAAAATGCTATAAAACGAAAATGAACCGATTAAACAATGTTGACTGCAAACAAGTCATTGATAAGCGACAGGCAGATTAGACACATAGCCATAATTTAAGACAGAGATTATGCGTTCACAACGCTATCATTGAAGTGGGTCCTGGCATTTAACCATGTTTCCCATGTTAATGGCCGGGCACTGAAAGTGTTAAAGGTCCTCGAGTTTGGTCTGAACTAGGAGAAACTGCTTTTTACTTTGATGCTTCCAACACCTGGAATGCCATCCGACTGACTCTGAAGCTGAAGGTTCTTCCTTCTTTTGCTGCATTTAAAAGTATGATCTCCGAGCACTGTGTGTCAACTTGTTATTCATTGTGCCTATAATGTATGAAATTGCTGATAAACTGTGTCTTGTTTTGTAAGCGTGTCATCACTGTAAATGAGGGTAACCTCAGTGTCTTACAAGTTTAAATAAAGGTTTGAAATTAAATGTTATTGTACACAAGGCAATAAAATGTTGTCTTTTTGCATATGCCTCCTAGTTACATACATAATCCCCCCCCACATATGCATCTCATCAGAGAGTTCAGAGCGCAGGGTTGCCTGCAGTGCAGCGCCCCCCGGAGCAGTTTTGGGGTTTAGTGCCTTGCTCAAGTGGCCACCGTAGATGTAATACCAGCCACCCTTAAGTCACCATCTCACAGCTGGAATACACCATCCTGTCAAGACTGGGGATTGAACAAGCAACCTTTCGTTACAGGCTGACCTCTTTACCTCTAGGCCATTCTGCCTCCACCTGGGACACTGGCTTCTGCACCAACAGCGTCTTCCGTACCACGACCCTGCTTAGAAGCTGATTGGTACGCTTCCAGTTTTACTGACAAGATATCAGGAGCAGAATTCTTTCTAGGGATCTCATAATCACTGAGGTGAGGGCTATTGGTCTAGAATTGACTGACTTATTGCTTGTGTATTGATTGTATGTATGCAGATATTATGTGTTCAATTGGCTTGTATCCTGAGATGAAGCTCAAGCCTGAGTATAAATTCAAAATGTGGGAATGGCAAGTAACTTTCATGGCTGGTATATGGCGTGTGTATGTGCATGTGCATGTGCGTGTGTGTGTGTGTGTGTGTGTGTGTGTGTGTGTGTGTGTGTGTGTGTGTGTGTGTGTGTGTGTGTGTGTGTGTGTGTGTGCATCTCTGTGTGTATCCATGCTAGAGTCGTTTATTCTAGTAACGCTGCTGCTGTGGGAGTTATGTCCTCAGAGACACCATTAATCCTAATGATGAAACCCTCTCTATCCCCCAGGATGTAAGCAGCAGGGACCTGCCTACAGTTAGCTACGAGTGACACGAGGATGCCATTCTCAATGGGAAATCACAACAAGCGTTAGAATTATGACACCGCACACACAGAGCAGCCGTAATCATGTACCAGTAGGGTCTACATGTATCTTATATAAGAATGCCTACTAGTGGTGTGTCACTGACATTGTCATTCGGTATTAAATGCAACACGATTTGGATGAATAAACCTCTCCTGTATATAGATTTGAATAGGAGAGCTATTGTAACACTGTTAATTAATAGGTCCATGTTTAGCTACTCAAAGAGGATAAACACAGAGCCATATAAATTCTTCTGTCAATGGGGGATGGACAGCGTCTCCTATAGGAACCATGCATGTAAAACCCCTCATTTAATGTATAACCAATGCAAGACAGGGCCTCGTGAAAATAAAATAGAACTCTTATAGAAAATGAATCAATCCCTCTGAATCCTACAGCGATTTCAAAGCCACCATGTCTAGAAGACAAACAAACCCTACCCTCCCCGGAGTGTGTCAGCTGAATTAAAATATGTCTATTCAAACAGAGCCTTGCTCCATCACCCCCCCCCCCCCCCCCCTCCCCTGGGTTACTCCACACTTGAAGTGGTGTCAAATGGCCGTTGATCTACTGGAGCGTGCATACTGTAGCGCCCCCTCAGCTCTGCATGTTAATGTCAGCCCCGGTGCCTCTCATTATAGGCTGGGTGTGAGTTGTCTCTGCCCACACTCTCACTTCAAACAGCAGGCATGGCGTTGGCGTCTGGAGAGGCCGATACCAGCCCCTATAGAGGCTTTAGCTTCATCACTGACCTGACCTTATTAGACATGGAACGGACCAGGCTAAGAGCTGCGGGACCTTCCTCACCTCTTCCTATAGTGCATCTCTTTTGAACTTCACTTCACTGTTTGGTAGTTACATGTGACCCGGCACGGTCTAGGCCGGTATATCTCGTAAAAGAGTATTCTTCAGAAATGTCGTAAACGTTGCACGATTCACAAATAGGTCAAACATTTGATATTTGCAATTTCTAGTGCTTTGAAATGTTCTCTATCTCTTTCCTTATTTGCTAAATTGAATACGACTTGTAAATGTGTTAAATATTGTTAACTAAGTCCAGCTGTATTTGCTCGCTCAACTTAAAATAACCACAGTGGCGGGGGAGTGGCTGTTCTGGTTTCGATTGGCAGTTTCGATGGCGGTGACGACGTTTGTTGATGTCCATAAACAGAGGGTGACAGAGGCTCCAATGTTGGAGAAAATCAAATGGAGAGAACGCCCATTTGAAGCCCTGTAGCTCAGGAGTGAGTAGTGTGTTATCAGCACAATTCATAAGACATAGATTGAAAAGTATCCGCCCAATTCGTACAAGTGATGGCTTATTTTGAAGGTATCAACGTGTACTTTCACTTCAAATTTTTGTTGAAGACCCTTCTAAAGGACCCAGAGTCTGTGTCTGGTCACATATGCCACGCTTTGCCTGTTGGACTGCTACGTGTGCCAATAGCGCACACGCTGAAATCATGTTTACCAATGCACCAATCAGACCAGGGCTACGCTATGTTGTTGCTGCTGCTGCTGCTGATGTTGTTGAGGGTTGTGTCCGAGCTGAACACAAGCGGGGCGACAGTGGCTCAAAAGGGAGAGCGGTCAGGGGAGCTCCAGTAGCTCACCACGTACCTCGAGCGCTATTTCGGCGCCGGGGACAACCGTGCTCGTCACGGATCTGGGGCTGAGCGAGTTCGAATCCCGGACTGCAGCCGTGCCTTTCCCAGAGTGTCTTCCCCCCCATCTGAACCCCTTCAGCCTGTTTCTGTCGGTCATCCTTGACCAGAATAAATGCGATAAACGCAAAAAAGAGCCAGGGGAATGGCCAAAGTTAAAAAAAAAAAAAAAAAAAAAAAAAGGGAGAGCGGTCGTCTGGTAATCACAAGGTTCCCGGTTCGATTCCAGCTCCTCCCGTGTTGAAGTGTCCACGAGCAAGACACTTAACCCCTAACTGCTCCTGATGAGCAGGCTGTCACCTCGTATGGTCACCTTTGCCGTCGGTGTGTGAACAGAGAGTGAACGGGTGAATGTGAGGCATAAGTTCTAAAGCGCTTCAGATAAAAGTGCCATATAAATGCAACACATTTACTATGCAGTGAAAACATTCAGAATGCTCTCAGTGAACAGTACACCCAGTGGCGGCCGGTGCATTCTTCTCCATGAGGGGCGCTATACCAAACATTTTGCAAACATGTACCACGCATTGGCGAATATTTAAGTAGGTACAACTATCACCATTGCCATCAATCAATATATGATCACAGTCAGTCAACTGCAGCCACGCTTCCAATATGCCCTACACAAACATGCACATCTCTCTCTCTCTCTCTCTCTCTCTCTCTCTCTCTCTCTCTCTCTCTCTCTCTCTCTGATCCATCCAAAAATAATCACTTATGTATATCTTGTCCTTTTTAACAAGTTACCATTCATTGTCCGGTTGATTATGGCCCACCGGCGGCGAAATTTATTATTTAGTTCAACAGCAGGCAGAAGGGGCTTGATAAAGTGGATATATCCACTGTCCAGACTGTGTTGATGTCCATGTCCACTGCATCCAGCTAGCCATATAGCTTCTTGTTAGCCAAGTTAGGCACCACAAGTACTACTTGTTTTCAAACTTGCCCATTTCCACGTCAAACAGCCTGCAAACTACCTGGCGTTCTATCGCCCTGCTCTAAGACAAACTCTAACCTTAACCAACTTCGAAAGAGTGCCTAAGCTTAACCGTCGAAATAACTTGCCGTCACGCTCTAAGACAAACTCTAACCTTAACCTACTTCGAAGAGTGCCTAAGCCTAACCAGTGTAGAAACTGACGTCGGCCAATCAGAGAACGTCTGCCAGAAATGCGGCTAGGGAAAGTATAGACGCAGATGATCTAGATCGCTTGAAAACGCGCCCGGCTGCGTCTATGCCTTCTACAACGCCGCTCGGTTTCCGGGTTCCTCTGATTGGCCACGCCGCCCACGTGACCGCACGCTAGCACGCCCCCTTATCGCGGCCAGTTCTCGGTGCGGCCTCGCTCTGAGGGAAGAAGGCCGGTCATATTAATTTCTACATTTTATACATAATATCCCAGCGTTTCAACGAGCTGCACATTATACTCACATTATGTGCTCATTAGAAGAAAAGAATTGACGCATATTGGTCAGGAAATGGCAAAACGCTAACGTTATAAAATACCCTGACATTGGGTAGAAATGTAGCGGGGTTAGGGTGACCTATTGACGGGTCTGGGAGAGAGATGCGGGGGGGGGGCTGCCTCGCGCTGACGCTGCCCGCCTCGAGGTGCACACAAGCGGCCGCGCGTCTCACATCACCAGCCACACCTGAACGAATCTATCCCCCCCAAATCGGCAGCCCCTCTCGGCTAGAGACATTCACCCTATATTGTGCCATGCAGTGCATGTGTGCACTACCTACTATCTGTTGATACAATTATATATAAAACGATATATTGTATATAATATATTTTAGGCAGTTTCGTGGCATGAATTGCATTTCGCTGTAGACCGCAGCAGCTGGTGATAGAAATATAGGCTATATTTCTATCACCAGCTGCTGCGGTCTACAGCGAAATACAGCGAAATGCAATTCATGCCACGAAACTGCCTAAAATATATTATATACAATATATCGTTTTATATATAATTGTGAGACGCGCGGCCGCTTGTGTGCACCTCGAGGTGGGCAGCGTCAGCGCGAGGCAGCCCCCCCCCCCCCCCCCCCCCGCATCTCTCTCCCAGACCCGTCAATAGGTCACCCTAACCCGCTACATTTCTACCCAATGTCAGGGTATTTTATAACGTTAGCGTTTCGCCATTTCCTGACCAATATGCATCAATTCTTTTCTTCTAATGAGCACATAATGTGAGTATAATGTGCAGCTGGTTGAAACGCTGGGATATTATGTATAAAATGTAGAAATTAATATGACAGGCCTTCTTCCCTCAGAGCGAGGCCGCACAGAGAACTGGCCGCGATAAAGGGGCGTGCTAGCGTAGGGTCACGTGGGCGTCGTGGCCAATCAGAGGAACCCGGAAACCGAGCGGCGTTGTAGAAGGCATAGACGCCGCCCGGCTTCCATCATATTACATCATATTTCAACGCACAGTGCGTTACGCACTGATAGGCGAAATTTATTTGCTTGACCTATTTCATTGGCTGCGAGGATACAGCGATGAAACCAGTGCACGCCCTGCCGTGCGCGATACGTCTCGCCCAGCCTGAGAGGTATAGTTACTCTCTTTCAGACAGTGACTTCCTGTGAATGAAATTTTTTTTTATATTTGATATATTAACGTTATATTGTGCATTGGAAACACAAACATACTTAAAATGAGTAAATATTATTCATTTTAAACATGTTTATTTTATTTCTAGGGCTCTAAAATAAAAGATTTAAATAAAACATTTTCTTCTTCTCCTCTCTCTTTACCAGGGCGGGCGGCGCCCCAGCGCCCCTAGTGGAGAAACCGCCACTGAGTACACCTTGTTGCACGCTGTCAAACAGGGAGACTTGAAATGGACTTGAAAGATGCCTACTTTCATGTCCCCACAGAGACATTCCTTGTTTTCTTCTTCCAAGGGACGGTGTACGAACACCAGAGGACGCCAATCGGATACTCTCTGGCACCACCCTGCACTTTATCCAATTGTGTGGAGACAACACTTTGAACCTCTGTGCCACCAGATGTCATGTCTCTGTTGGGCTTTGTGCCAGAGCACTCCTTCTCCCAGCCAGTGTACCTGGTCGTTCTAGCTACTAAAGGCCCCCCATGGTCTTCTTCTTGCCCTTTTGTCAGGTTTGACCTGCTAAACATGTCAGGGTGTAAGCTCCCTCAGCCCCCATTTCAGCCCCCCTTTCTTCTCCCCAGTGGTGGGTGGGTTTGTTCAGGAATTTTGACACACTAGAAACTTAACTCCCACACTGCGTCGTCAGACATTCTTTATTATTCCCCTGTTATAGGCTTCTCCTCTTTTGGAGACAGACAGCTTTTTTTTCTTCAGAGAGTTGCGTTAGTTGCGCATGAGTAAAGTTGTAAGCTATAATTCGTTACCTACATTTATCTTTCATCCCTACTGAGGTCATCTACTTATGATGGCCTTTTAGGCTTATTATTCAGGTGTCACTTAGCCTTCTTATAGGCTTTTATTATATGGCCAATACATTTTTGTATACACTGCTCCTGTGCTTTATATGATGCCAATATTATGTTATTAACCTTTGACCCTTAGGGCTATCGGTTATTAACCTTTTATGCCAGGGTCTATTCTCATTACGGGTAGGGCTCTTTTCCACCTTCACCTTGCTTATCTATTCGTTTTTTGGCAAGGGCAAGGTCCTTGTCTCTCCTGGTTAACCTTTCTTTGCTGCCTTGTCAGTTTGATGTATGGCTGCCTCAAACCTGTGTGTGGTTATATTGTAACCTTTTCCGCTAGGCTCTTGGTTTTTGTCATATCTTAACTCTTGCCCTGTCTGCCTATCTGTGTGGTGTTTTATTGATTGATTTTAGTGCTGTCAATAGATAAAAGAAATGTAACTAATTAATCTCACAATTTTCAGTAATTAATCTAGATTAATCTAGATAAAAAATAGCATTTTTCTACTTAAAACCGAAGCTTGTAACAGATATTTACTTGAGTAAAATCATGGAATTAATGTAAAATCAACACAAAGAAAGTATATTTAGATTCAAATACTATTTTAATAGCTTTCTTTGAATACAGTTTCTCTCCTGTGAAATACAAATGTTCAACAAAACCATCAACATTGACTCAGCTAGACCACTTTCTTATATCCGCGGCGCTAACAGAAATAAAAACAACCCAGGCCTATGTTAAAGTGCAGATTGGCTTAGAGCAGTGGTTCCCAAAGTCGGGGTCGCGACCCAAAGGTGGGCTGCGAGCAGCCACAGGTGAGCCGCGAGATGATAATTTTTTTTTTAAATAAATAAAAAAAAATTAAAATAAATATTTTTTTTATTTTTTATTTTTTATTTTTTATTTTTTTATTTTTTTATTTTTTGTCAGGCCACTGAACTTAGAAGCAGGCCATGACAGTGTTTCTAGTTGTATACTAAAATTCTATTCTATTGTATTCTAAAATGTGACTATATGGTTTTATATTAACTTAATAAATAAACAAAAACGAAAAATCTACTTATTTCAACGAACATTTCAAACTAAATAACAGATTATGCACATAAAACGCTGAAAACAACCGAAGCAACAATAGTATTTTAATGAGGCTATTATTATTATCATTATTATTTTGCAACAAGTTAGCCCTCTCATAAATAGCACATATAAATGAATAACTAACTTGAACTAACTTAATAGGATTGAAGTGATATTTGGCTTAAAAAATCGGTCGCCTGGCAAAAAAAAAAGAAAAAAAAAGCCCGACGATGTGCATTGGGCCGCGGCTCTCTGACGCCTTATTTTCTGGGCCCTGGCCTGAAAAGTTTGGGAACCCCTGGCTTAGAGGACGATAATGTCTTGTATGAACTACCAGTAATATAAATCATATTAACAACAAAAATGTGTTCCATCTTCATGTCAGATGATTTTCAAAAAGGTGCATGAGTCAATGCAAGCAAATATACTGCTGAAAGTTCAGAACGTTGAAGATTTTTCACTCCATAGATTAATCTAGATTAATTTATTTTAATGCTTTAAATAATTAAAATGAATCTCCAAAGTTAAAGCATTAACTTTGACAGCCCTGATTTAATTGATTGAAAACTTTATTAACAGATTGCAGAATGGGTACAATACAGTATGGCTGAATACAAACAATTGTTAAGAGGATGCAGACCAGAAAAATACTTTTGTCTTGTTTACATCCGGGTTCCCCATTTTCAATTCATCAAGACATTTATGACATACATGACATACAGATACAGTACTGTTTCATCGAGACATTTGTGACATACAAGACATATACACAATATACAGTACTGTTTAAGAGAAAGAGATCTTACAAGAAAAATATATACATTCGAAGGGGAAGAAACTGTACATTGGAGGTTGGTTGGGTGGGGCGTGGTTTGGACATTTACCGGGGCCAGTTTCTAATTGCAGCCACCCGTAGGTGCTCTTTGAGAACGGTTTTGAAAGATGTTGGCGGAGACACACGTTATTCTATCTCCTGTTTTGTGGTCTTTAGGGCCAAAAGGTGGTACATTGAACAAGGCTATGCTCTCGCACTCTGTTAGTCCAATAGGCGACGCAACATGCGGAGCCCGCATGATGTAATGATATTTAAAGTTATGTAGTATAACTCTAGTTGTTGCCCTTAGTTTCTGAAAGAAGGCTGCTACCCTGCATATGTAGTACCGTTTGCCCGCATTCATATAACTAGAGTCATACTACATAACTATTGGTTCTCGTTTCCCACTATCTCTGGACATCTCTCTCTCTCCTATCCTGTCTATTGTTTGTGCAGAACTAGTTATAATCACACACACACACACACACACACACACACACACACACACACACACACACACACACACACACACACACACACACACACACACACACACACACACACACACACACACACACACACACACACACACACACACACACACACACACACACACACACACACACACACACACACACACACACACACACACTCTTCTCTCTCTCATACACACACACACATTATTTCTTAGTGTGAGCGGGGCTAAGCAAGCTCTTATGAGCATGATTCATATCTGTTTGTATCTCGCCGTGCTGGATATACACAGATCCTCTGTGAGTCGGAGAAAGAAGCACACATGAATTCAAATGGATCGTTAACTAAACTAACCCTAATCATTGTGACTCCGTGAGCTCAGCAGCACTACACATATCACCAAACCAATACATGCCACCGACAATGACAGGTCCCCCGAATCGGTAAGCATGAAAAGTGGTATTCAATATTAATAATCAAGAGGCGGTTAAAACCTGTTCCACCCCAGGTGAAAATCTGCATAAAATGTATACCTAGGTAAATGGAATATTGCTCCACTTCTACAAGGGCTATTTGCATATTCTTGGTATCTAGGTACATCTATGGACCTCAGTAAATGTATTCACAGTGTCAGAGATATTGTGTCTATTACTAGGCTTGCTTAAATTGTGATGAAACAAAGGAAAATATGAATTATGATTTTTCTTTTCATCTTTGACAGTGAATAACACCATGATAATAATGACCACACTTAAAAAGCTGCCACTGACCTCGTTCAGTACCCTCTTGAGATCATGTGTACAAAAAATCTAAGGAAATTAATAAAGGGAAGATGATAAAACCGAAGGTTCTGTATATACAGTACTGAATTCTCCCATCCGGACCAATGCAATTTGAAATATTATTATAGAATATAGAATATATGCTTATACATTACCTTATTATAGCCAATTCGCACATTTATATATATATACATATAGTATCTTTCAAATGCCCGAGTTCAATTTGGATTTAGTATCACCAGGCGTGCATAATAACAGATACTGATATCTACTGTAATCAACTGTACTTTTTTATTTCTCCCACAGTGCAACCGTTTTGAAACTAATTTCAGATCTAATTGTTCCTACATGCTAACAATAGGGAGGAGAAACTAACTGCGTTTCAATATTTGTCAAAAACGTTACCTTTTGTGGCTTATTATCGCGAATTATTATTGTTATTGACATATTCATACTTCAACTCTGAACTTTGAACCCCCATAGAACTTGAAGGGAAATGTAGTTCGAAAAAATTTCAACGCTGATCGGCTGCTATGCATCCCCTACAATTCCCATGGTTAAAATTTTCAAAATGGTCGCCGTCCTCCCGATAGACTTCAGCAAAACGATTGATTGATTGATTGATTGAAAAGTTTATTAACAGATTGCAGAATGGGTACAGTACAGTACAGCTCAATAGATACAATTGTTAAGGGGATGCAGACCAGAGAAAGACTTTCGTCTTGTTTACATCTGGGTCCCCCATTTTCAATTCATCATATGACACACACGACATACAGATAGACAGTACTGCTACATCTATACATTTATGACATACCAGATTTGCAAATACAGTACTGTTTGTGATATAAAAAGTGTCCAGAAAAAGAGTGTATATACATTTGACATAGAAACTGTACATTGGAGGAGGTTGGGTAGGTGGGGTGGGGTTGGGTTGTACATTGGAGGTGGGGGGGGGGGGGGGACGACGACGACACTGTACATTGGAATACTGACAAAGCCATACTTGGTCTTTACTGTACAACTGGGTTAGGACATTTGTAGTGGCCAGTTTCGAATTGCAGTCTCCCGTAGGTGTTCTTTGAGAGTGTTTTTGAAAGTGGGTAGTGATTCACATTCCTTTACAGCTTTGGGTAGGGCGTTCCACATTGATGTGGCATAATTGCGAAACGTGTTTAGTCCCTTGTTTGAGCCGAATCTGGGTTTTACATGATTTGTGGAGCTCCCTCTGGTGTTGTGATTGTGGTATTCACTGACCTTTGGGAAGTATTTTGACATGTACATGGGTACCTTGGTCGTGTAGTGTATCTTGTAGACCAGGCCCATTGCAAGTTGCTGTACTCTGTCGTCTACTCTAAGCCATGCTAGGTTGGCAAAGTGGGCAGGGGTGAGGTGGGTTCTAGGAGTCAGGTCAAGCAGTAGTCTGACTAGTTTGTTTTGAGATGTTTGTAATTTGGTTTTTAGTGTCTTTGAGGTGCTTTGGTACCATGAGGTGCAAGCATAGTCGTAGTACCCTTGAATGAGTGCTCCTGCCAGAGTCTTCAGGGTATTCTTGTTTACCAGAGAGGAGATCCGGTACAAGAATCGAGTTCATTGGTTGACTTTTTTTATTACATTGGATGCCATTTTGTCACAGGAAAGATTAACCTCTAGGATGGAACCCAGGTAGGTAATTTCATCTTTCCTTGTGACAATATTGTCACCCACTGTAACTGAGAAGCCGTCGGTCTTGCTGAGTTTGTTATTTGAACCGAAGAGAATGGACTCTGTTTTGCCCATGTGTAATGATAGTTTGTTGTCGGCGAGCCATATGCAGATTTTGCCTAGTTACGAGCTGAGGGTTTTTTCAACCTGTAACTTGTTCTTGTCAGAGATCAGCAGGGCTGAGTCGTCCGCAAACAGGAACAAGTTGCAGTCACAAGCTTACGACATGTCATTTGCATAAATTAGGAACAGTAGCGGTCCTAGTATGCTTCCTTGTGGAACACCACAGTTCACTGTGAGAGGGGGGGGGATAGGGTACCGTTTACCTCCACCATCTGTTCTCTCCCCTCCAGGTAGGATTGTATCCAGCTCACTGATAAACTATCAAAACCAATTGCTTTTAGCTTGTCAATCAGAATGGAGTGATTGACAGTGTCGAAGGTGTGGTATATTCTGACTCAGAACCATGTTTTAACTCCCAGACATCTCTAGCAATTGGTCCCCAACAGCTGTCTGTAAGTTTGGTAATAGGAGAAAACAGTTAAATTCAGTAAATACTCTGATATATTTCAATACAATTCTGGCCCAATTCTGCTGTTATTCAATAGATTCACTTTGTTATTTATATATAAGTGTTCTGCTTTTCCCCCAAAGAGATTATTAAGATACATTTCTTCTAGAAGTAATTACAATTGGCAAAGCTAAAGATAAGACACAAATTAGATTCTATAAAGTAAGCAAAACCAATACTATATTGGGACCAAAATAGGTCAGGTAAATCTGGAAGACAGAATGACTGGTCTATCCTGTCCACAGGACGGGTTTCGACAGGCCTGAGTGATTAATATTAGCATACAGTCTTAAAGTAAATAGGTTTTCTCCTCTCCCCCACCTTTGGAACCAGTAAAACAATAAAACTGGGCCACTAGATGGGTAAAGTTAGCATTTCAATAGAGGGGTTTGTTGACCGAGCTGAGTAGAACCCCCCTCAAGCCATTTGGGGGCTCTCTTCAAAGAAGGCACCTGGTCTCACATGATAAGAGACAGGATGCCTGCTGTGGGAAACTCTGTTTGCATATGACACAGTGGAACACCATTTGGTTTAAAAGTGTGTAACCACAACCAAAACCCTTTATTAATCCAGTATGGAAAATAGCCTCAATAGTTATGAAATAGTGTATTGATTAATCTAAGACTAAACTAGACAATTATTAACCATTATTAAAGTTAATTAAGAAAGTAATATAGTTTAAAATAGAAGATTAATGTGGCAAAACATGTGTAACTTACTTAGAAGACTAAACTAGCTTCAAAGACTAAGATTATAGAATATATAATGCAACAGTTTGTCTTAAAATCAACAATAGGTCTAAATTAGGTATTTAGAAAGCCATAGAATTCAGGAAAAGACTTGAATTAACTGTCTAAGCCAAGTAATAACTAATCTCTAATTATTAAGATAGTAAAATCAAATACTGTATATTTAAACGCTAAACTTTAGAATGGTAACTATTTCCCTTTAATAGGAGGACCTGCCTCTTTAAGATTCAAAATGGCAGGCGATCCAAATCAAAGATGGCCGCTGTGAGCTTTAGCCAATCAGGACCTAGAGATCCGCCCCCTGACGAACCAGTTCGACGTTCACTCAGGGGCGGGATTTAGCTGTTAAAACAGTCTGCACAGGAGGAGAGGAGGAGAAAGCTCTTGAAATCTGTTATGCACCGCCGAACGGAGGAGGACCTTTTTGAGACGCTGAGAACGAAAATACAATTCCTTTGTCTCCCTGGCAACGAGACTCAACAACCCGAAGATCCATTGAAGATTGTTACTCTTAACTACTTTTTAGACTGATATTAGAGACTTGCGGCATAGTGCTTGTTCGAGTAATATCATTGCGTTTCATTGACTGAACCAGAAAATGTTTGTATACTTTGTGGATTTGAATAAACCCACCACTTGAGAAATAACCAATCTCTCATTGATTCATTTCCTCCGCCGTGCTACAGTTTTTGGTAATATGACTTAGAGCCAATAGAACACAACGCAATTGAGTAAATATTACGATCAGAAGGCTCTAGTCGATCTTACATTAAAGGCCTTTTGTAGGTCCAGCATGACCATGCCGCAGTATTTGCCCGTGTCCACCTCTTGCTTGATGTGGTCGTTCAAATAGAGAAGGCATGTGTCAGTGGAATGTTCTGAAGTCAGATTGGAATTCGTAGATTAGATTTTTTTCCGCTAGGTACTTTTCGACCTGTTCGTATACTATTTTTTCCATGACTTTCGAGATGGATGTAAGGATAGAAACAGGGCGGTAGTTGCCTGGGTCTAATTTGCTGCCCTTTTTGTGCAGGGGTGTTACTCTCGCAATTTTGAAGTCCTTGGGGACGTGTCCCTGTTTTATGGAGAGGTTTATTATGTGTGTGATGACTGGGGTGATGGCGGCTGCTGAGTCTCTGAGGAATTTGGAGGGCATGTTGTCATGGCCAGTGGCCTTGTTCGGTTGGAGGGCGCTCAGTTTTTTGAGTACCTCATCTGTAGTTACCATTTCCAGTTTGAAGTCGTCTTTGTCAGTGGCGGACTGGGACACAAATTCAGCCCGGGACATTCAGACGCACCAGCCCACACACCGGCCCACGCACCGGCCCCGAAACCGGCCCACACAACGGGCGTTATGAAACACTTGTCCAGTATTAAACAACCCAATGCTGTGGCTAAGGAGTCAACATCAGGGAGACCAAATCTACACACCGCCCCTAGATGTGCACTCATGCACAGTGCACACACACACACACACAGACACACACATACATATACCGTTACTTCCCGTCATTGGCATATGTTTTTTTTTTACTAACATCTTAGTGCCTCATTAGCCTAGGGATTAAGGATACATGAAGTATTAACTACACCATAATAATATTGAGGTTTTGATCCATAGAAAGTAGGGATGTCCGATATTATCGGCCTACCGATATTATCGGGCGATATCGGCATTAAAATGTGATATCGAAAAATATCGGTATCGGTTTTAAAGAAATAATATTTTATTTACATTTCTATAACCTTTATTTACCCAGGCAAGCAAGTAAGAACCAATTCTGATTTTATTTATTGTCAAAAGTATGCATAATGTTGTGTTAATTCCACAACAAGAGATATGTAATGTTAATTACCTGAAATTATTCCATTTATTGGGGCGGGAAACGCTGCATATATCGGTATCGGTTGATATCGGTTGATATCGGTATCGGAAATTAAGAGTTGGACAATATCGGTATATCGGTATCGGTAAAAAAGCCAATATCGAGCATCCCTAATAGAAAGGTCTGTGCTACACAATTTCAGTTAGATTGGATTTATTGTCCTTTAATTTGGCACTCATGACATTAGTTGCTTGCCGTTTAATCAACATTGAAAGACCCCCCACTTCCTCCCAGACACCCATTCCAAGAGCCTGTTTCTCTCTCTCTCTCTCTCTCTCTCTCTCTCTCTCTCTCTCTCTCTCTCTCTCTCTCTCTCTCTCTCTCTCTCTCTCTCTCTCTCTCTCTCTCTCTCTATGTATGTGTCTCTCTGTGTGTGTGTGTCTCTCCCTCTCTCTGTGTGTCTCTCTCTCTGTGTCTCTCTCTGTGTGTCTCTCTCTCTGTGTCTCTCTCTTCTGTCTCTCTCTCTGTGTGTCTGTCTGTCTGTCTGTCTGGACTGGGCTCTCTCTCTCCCCTCAGGGTCAGCTGTGCTGGACTGGGCGCTCTCTCTCCCCTCAGGGTCAGCTGTGCTGGATTGGGCGCTCTCTCTTTCCTCAGAGTCAGCCTTTTGAAAACACCCAAAGTAGTAGTAGTAGTAGTAGTAGTAGTAGTTTATTCAGTCATCATCTCACACAATACAATATACCCCATCATTTAACAATATTTGATTTTACAGTGACTGAAAAGGTACAGACTGAAGCATAATGCTTATATATGCCTTATATATTCTTAACAAAAATTAAAAAAATTGGCGGCTACGTGGCGTAGTGGGCAAGGCGCTCGCCACAAATACTGGAGACGCTGGGCTCGCCTGTTCGAGCCCAGCGCTCCACATTGCTTTCAGTTTAGCTGGTCGTTCATACTAATACACATTGGCCGTATTAGGGGGTGGGAAACTGATGGGTGGGGATTGGGCGTTGTGGACAGCGACTCCTACAGGTCGGTTGGTGTGCCTGCGCAGTAGAATCAGGAAGTGTCGGGGGCAGCGTGAGCCTCCCACGCGTTACTCCTCGCCACTGAGAGATCGAGCTGCGCAGGTGAAAAGATGCGACTGCTGTTACCTCAAGTACCGGAGGGGACTTGTGCTATGTATGACTTAGTCCACATTGCAGCCGGCTTGTGGGAGGCAAGAAACAGCGTTTGTGACAGGGGAGGGTTGAATTGGATGATACGAAATTGGGATGGGAGAAAATGTAGAAAATGGGAGAAAAAGTGGATAAAAAAAAACAAAAGGTAAAAAAATTAAGACTCCAAAACAGTATTCTAAAAGAAAATAGCAAAAGAAAACAGTATTATTCACCCCTGTAGTTTTCAAAAATAGCTTTACAAATTGTTCTTAAAAACCAAAAGCGAATTACTCATTCTTAACTGTATATCAGCATTGTTCCACAAAGCGCTTCACAGAAACCATCAAGCATTCACACTCACACAGTCATACACTACTGGTGGTTGTGAGCAGCATCAGCAAACACAGCTGCCCTGTGGCAGACTGACGGAATCATGTCTGCTAATCAGCGCCAACCACCATCAACAACCTTCATAAATACATTCAACATTAATGGAATAGGCTAACTACCAACTTAGCTGTTGCAGTTAGCTGTTATATGCAATCACATATGTTTAACTACGGGGTAGTAGTTGACCTAGTTGTTAGCTTAAGCTAGTTAGCTGTGGTTATTTACAAACATGTAGATGAGACTAATCATATACAGATCGAGAACATGGCTAACAGTTGGGAATTCTAAGGTACATCTTATTTAAGCATGTAAAATGGCAACTAATCAATTCAATCAATTAGATTACCAATATTATATCAACATGAAAATTTGGAAGGGAACATAATAGTATTTTATTTGAGTATTTACTATTATAATATTAGTAGCCGATTAATTTGCAGCCCGTCCTAGGTTCTGATTGGCTCTCTAGGTTAGCACTTTAGCTTCTGATGCTGTGGTGGGCACTAGTCCTAACATTGCTAACAAAACTTTTAGTCAGAGAAAAAACGTCACGAGTCACAACTATTTACGTCCACGTGCTGTAAGGAATCAGGAATACGGAAAGCACATTGTCTTGTAATAGAATGACTGAAATCACTGCAAGAGCTAGTATAGGCTAGCTAGCCCTCATGAACCGGCAGACACCAACAGTAGAATATGCACTAGGCTACTGCATGCACCTGTTACTGTTGGTTCCTTCCACTTGAACTTCATCATCATTAGCAGCAGCAGCGGGTAAACATGTCTGTAATGTTAGAACATTGTTCTGCGTCTTTTACTAGCAATTTTAGTTTTTTAATTCTAGCTTTTTCAGCTCCACCCTTTCTTTTTTTGCATTCTCCATTTCTGCGCTTCTAGGCCTACTCGCGGTTGGGAGGAAACATGAATCTCATTCACTGATGTCTCATGTCTCATTCAAGACTGGCTAACAAAAGCATGTCTTTCACTTAACACCAAGAAAACAGTGTGTATGATGTTCACAAAGTCACCAGTAGAGGTCACTCACTCTAATGTGTTTCTGGGAGAGGCGGAGCTGGACATTGTACATTAATTCAAGTATCTTGGGGTCACATTGGACTCTACATTGACCTTCAAAAAGTCATGTGAAGAAAGTGACAAACAGTCAAGTTTAACATCGAAAACTTCAGGCAGATCAGGCCCTGCCTGCCAGTTAATGCTGCAAGGATGTTTCTGCATTCAATGATTTTATCACACATCGAGTAGGCCTACTGTTTTATCAACTGGTCTCTTTTATATGTCACTACTCTTACACCAATATAATTACTCTACAAAAAAGCCATAAAAGTATTTGATAGGAAACCAATTTCATTTCATCACTGTAATGTTTTAGAAAAACATAACATGCTAAGTTTCGAGAATTTCCAAGTTTTCAAATATACTTGCTTCATGTACAAGGTTCTGCATGGACTTGCCCCTCCCCCATTGAATGAGTTCATCCAACAGAAAGCAGACACTGGCATTACCACCAGGGCCATCAGTAGAGGGGACTGTAAGGTGCCTTTTCGGTATACTACCATTGCAAAAACTGTGTTCTCTGTTAAAAGTGGTAACTACTGGAATAGCCTGCCAGTTGTGATTAGAGAGTGCCCTACATACTCCATGTTCAAGACCCATCTTAAACTGCATCTTAAGGCAAACCAGAACTGTGATCATTTTTAATCTGATTTAGTTTATGCAACTTGTTTATTGTTTTATTGCCGGCCCACACACTGGCCCACACACCGGCCCACATAATGGCCCACACACCGGCCCACATATGGCCCACACACTGGCCCACACTACACCGGCCCACACACTACACCGGCCCACACACTGGCCCACACACTGGCCCACACACCGGCCCACATAATGGCCCACACACCGGCCCACATATGGCCCACACACTGGCCCACACTACACCGGCCCACACACTACACCGGCCCACACACTGGCCCACACACTGGCCCACACACCGGCCCACATACTGGCCCACACACCGGCCCACACACCGGCCCACATACTGGTCCACACACCGGCCCACACACTGGCCCACTTTAGTGGCCCACACACCGACTCACACACTGGCCCACACACCGGCCCACATACTGGCCCACACACCGGCCCACATTAGTGGCCCACACACTGGCCCACACACTGCCCCAAAAAAAAAAAAGTAAAAAAGTTAAAAAAAAAAAAAAAAAAAAAAAAAAAATTTGGACCAGCCCACTTTGGTCCCGGCCCATCGGGATTCGTCCCGAACGTCCCGATGGCCAGTCCGCCACTGGTATTTGTGGACGCCTAGGTTCTTGTAATATGCTACTATGTGTTCTACCCCATACTGCCCTGAGTGGGAGGGTAGTTTGTTTACCAGTGTTGTGGCTATGTTTGTGAATGAGAGAAGGTAAAACTATTGAGAAGGTAAAACTATCTAAGGACACTTTTAACCTATTGCTAAACTATCGTATTGATGATAATATACATTCTACATGCGTTTGTGACTTGTTAGTGATGATAATACTTGAAAACGTTTGATTTTAAAATCGCAAATTTATTGCATCACTCATAAAAATATGAATATATGATCATAATGTCAAAAGGGGTCGGTACCGACCCTGTGGGGGGGAACAGGTTAATGGGGCAATCTAGCCTCCAATATCTTTAGAGGAGCCGAGCCGGTCTTGAGGATTAAATGTGATGATAAAAGTGCACCATGTGACTCAGCAGACAGTGGTTTGATTGGAGGCCAGCTGTCCCAGACAGACAGTGGCTATGACTTGCCGATACAGGTGAATAAACAACTTTATGACCCTAAACACTGTATAATTACACATAGTCTGGGTTGCTGTGGGTTCTGAACCCATCATAACAAACCTCCACCTTAACACTTTGAGCGCCGGGCCCGACTATAGTCGGGTTAACTCGCCGAAGGTTGAGCACCAGGACCCCCGAAAACCCGAGTATAGTCGGGTTTTCATCGTTATTTCTTTTATTAGATATTTCATTCAGAAAAACATGCCGTCAGCCTGTGTTATCACTGGGGATGGGTCTGAGATTGCAAAAGTCCAATACCGCCGCCTAATGCCTTGCGGCCACTATTGCACTCCATTTGAAACTATGTGGCTTGGTGTCTGGGCCGAGCTGCAGCGTGCGGGCGGGGTCTAACTAGCCGGGCAAGGCAAGCGGTTATAACACATGCATCGACGAGGCTCGGGCCCCCCCCCCGTTGATGTTCAATGCTGGATTCCGTTGGCACCTTGATCAACATCAGTACTTGGAATGGCGATCAGATAATTTGAATATTCTTTTCGGGACAGATCCTGGTCAAGGTAAGGACTATATGCTATCAATCTTGCGTTGATCCGATAATTCCTTCATGCTGATCGGGGTGTGTGTGTGTGGTGTGTGTGTGTGGCGTGTTCCGTTGGTGGCGATCGAAGCACGGAGGGCCCCCCACCCCCCTTTCATGCATCCATGATGAAACATAATACTGATAATCTAAATTTGATTTGAGAACAGTAGCTAGTCCAGGGAAGAAACGATAACGCGTTTACTAGAATATACGCTGCTGGCCATTACGGAGCATTTTGGAAATAACACCAGACTGCCCTAAAACTACACTCATATTCACGACGGTATAAAAACGGAAATGTATCGATGGAAAAATTATCAGTTTTTTGCATCTTGACCGGAAGAAACACAATGACAATCGACCATATTATTAGATCCATATCTATAATATATAATATAGCTTTAGGCCTGCAAACACAGCCACATATCCCCATGTTAAAAGGCGCTGGATGAATGTTTAGTAGTTATGATGTGCAATGCACCCTGACAAGCCCTTTTATGCATTAACCCTCATGCGTTTACAGTGCTGTTTGTGTGTGTGTGCACGCACGTGCGTACACATTATGCGCTATCCTTGCCTTCATGCATTTGTAATCATAACAGGATGCAGAGAAGGATGTGCTCGCTAGCACAACATGTCAAACCAATAGTAAAGAACTTAGGTGTAAAAATCAACCCAGACCTTAAATTTGACAGCCAGATCAAGGCCGTGGTCAAATCGAGCTTTTTCTAGTTGAGGCAGCTGGCCAAAATGAAGCCCATCCTACAGGCGCAGCATTTTGAAGCAGTAATCCATGCATTTGTGACTACCAGGCTGGATTACTGCAATGCTATTTATATAGGGGTGAGTGGATCCTCAGTGGCTCGCCTTCAGATGGTGCAGAACGCCGCTGCACGTCTTTTAACTGGCACTCGTAAATATGACCACATCTCACCGATTTTATCCTCACTCTACTGGCTCCCCATGCACTTTAGGATTCATTTTAAAATTATTTTATTTGCTTTTAAAGCTCTTCATGACCTTGCCCCACCCTACCTCTCTGAGCTGTTCCAGGTCTATACACCTTCTCGCTCTCTCAGGTCAGCTGACCATCTGCTCCTAGTAGTGCCTACAACTAGGCGTAAGCTCAGGGGGGGCCGTGCCTTCTCCGTTGTCGCCCCCAAAATGTGGAATGAGCTGCCACTGCAGATTAGGCAGGCCTCATCACTGCCCCGTTTCAAAGGCCTCCTTAAGACCCACCTTTTCTCTCTGGCTTTCGACACCATGTAGCTTGTTGATTTTATGATCTTATTGTCTTACTGTGTTGTTGTTGTATTGTTTTGTTACTGTGTCCTTTGATTTTAAATATGTTTAAGTACTCTGATCTATTTAAATTTGTATTGCTGCCTATGTTTACTTTTTTTTTTGGTACTCTTGTTTTTTTTTAATCTATTTTTAGTGCTGCTTATAGTTTTTCATATGCTCCCTCTGTACAGCACTTTGTGCCCCTGTGGCTGTTAAAGCACTTTATAAATAAAGTTGGATTGGATTGGATTACGCCCTATTTAGTATCCGTCATTGGGGGCTTGAGCAATGCAGACATACAGCTTAATGAGCCGGCTATGAGCACATTAAACAACCCACGGAAGCACAATGCACACACACATGTTCATGCACACGCAGAGTCTAAGTGACCGTCTGTTCTTGCAAGCTGCTGTATATTTTTCAGGTGCTGTTATACATTTCTGTTTATAGAAATAAAAAAAAGTGTGATAGAAAAATACCCTAACAGGCTTGTGAAAAGCCTTGATAGAAATCAGGGCTGTCGGAAGGAATTTCAATATTCAAATTTCATTAGAATTTGAAAAAACAACAACTATGAATTGGACTAGCGAACACTCCCAGTCGAATGTCAATAAATTAATTAATACATTATTGATAATGAGATGAACTGGAATCTCATCACTGGTTATTGTTCAAATGTTTTTAGTGATTTTCGATCACTGTAATACAAGCCAATAAATGGTTGTTACAAAGCACAGCCCGATGCCTAATGATTTTACGCATAATAGCAAACACAACACACAACGGACATGTTAATTGTAAGCAGTTTATGCCCGCTGCAACATGGTAATGATATGTAAATAGATTGTTAATATTCAAATTGTATTAGAATTTGCCTCATTCCATCCTATTCATATTCAAACAGCGTTCTTAGGGACAATCGACTGCTCTAATACAAATACACAGAGTTCAGTTCACTTTACACACAAATCTGAGAAAATACACCTGTGCTATAATACAGATATTTTAATCTAAAGTATGTTCATACAGTTTCTACGCGTTTCCACACATCAAGGGAACATGGTATTTAATTGGAATGTACAGCATGTGACTTTCTATGTAAGTTGATGGGTTGATGTTGAGGTTGAGATTGAGGTTGTGGTTGTGGTCGAGATCTTTGCGTGGGAAAACGTCAACCGGACGGCAGTAGCGCTCGCGCGAATGGAGCGGCTTGGATCAGAAGAGCGGCACATGAAAGCAAACAGGACAGAGGATGCGGCCCGTGGGAGGTTCTGTGTGTCTGCGCGTTATTTATTATTCATGGGGAAAATCACGTGGCCGGGGAACAGAGGGGTCAGCCCTGCGGTAAGCGACTCTGTCGGGTCCATGGATGTTGCTCACAGGCCGGGGAGAGGAGAGAGGGAAGAAGAGCACAGAACGTGTTTCTTTCCATCGCTGCGAGGTTTGATCAACTGCCCCCCCCCCCCCCCCACACACACACACAGCATGGAAGAGTGCTTTACATACGACATGCTACACGGTAAGCAATAGCAGGGCTTTTATATATAAAAAAAAAAACATTATATATGACTTGAAAGGGATAATTCAGATTTTTTGTCCCCCCCTAGGCTCTGTTACCCATACTGTACAAACTTTGAGCTCTGTTGCCTGTAAACTAAATGTATACCTACAGTACCTACTGCTTTCACTTTCTACAACTGCCCTACACTGTAATCACAATAATCATAACTACCTACCTCACACTATAGTCTACCCATATAACTCGGTATAATATATAATAGCATGTATAACAGTACTATATATATATATATATATATATATATATATATATATATATATATATATATATATATATATATAGTACTGTTATACATGCTATTATATATATTGTGACAGATCTCCTCCCCCCTCCTTTGGATACGTGAAAGATGGGAGATATATCCGTCACTTAGGTAGCTGATTAGTACTGATAGAACACATCGGCACTGCATTTAGGCACATCCACCTCACATGCACACACACGCTAGCTGAGTTAGTACTGACATAGTACACCTGCACATAATTAGTAGACACACACCTCACGTGCACCCACAATGGTCCCACCCACTACATTAACAATGAGATCCGGTTGAGAGAGTGGACAGTTTCAAGTACCTCGGAGCCCACATATCCGAGGACTTGACATGGACCACACACATTGACAGTGTTGTGAAGAAGGCACGGCAACGCCTCTACTTCCTCAGGCGCCTAAGGAAGTTCCAAGTCAGTCAGAAGATCCTTAAGAACTTCTAATCATGTACAATAGAGAGCATCCTGACTGGCAATATCACCTCCTGGTTTGGGAATAGCACCGCACAAGACCGTAGCAGACTACAAAGAGTGACACGTTCAGCCGAGCGCACAATTGGAGGGGGGCTTCCCACTCTCCAGAACATTTACAACAAGTGGTGCAGGGGTAAGGCTAAGAGAATTATCAAGGACTCCAGCCACCAAAACAACTGCCTCTTTGAACTGCTGCGGTCAGGCAAGCGATACCGGAGTCTCATGGCAAGCACAGCAAGACTCAGAAGAAGCTTCTATCCCCAGGCCATCAGGTTGCTCAACGAACAATAACACTATGCAACAACCATCAAATGCACTCACAGCACACACATCCCCACACACTCACTTTAAACAATCAACCCACTGCAGCACCCACTTTACACACTTTAGAACACCTAGACACACTTTATATTTATTGGCAAAGAATTTGCACTACAACCCATACCTCAGGACACCTTACTGTAAATTGTAACTAAATTGTACCTCATCCCATTTCTGCTCTGCACTATATAGTATATTGCATAGTATATTGTATGGTAACTCAGTTACTGCTATCCTGCATTGAACATTGTACATATGTACATACTGAACACTTGTGTCTACGTACGTGACTTCTATTTTTTACTTTTACTTGCTATACTTATTTTATTTCATACTTATCTTTTGTCTAGCACAGTCTCTGGAGCGTAACAGAAAGAAGCATTTTGTATAAAAGTATTGTGTACTTCTGTATGACAACTATTAAAGAAACTTGAAACTTGAACTTGAGAGGAGTAAGTTGAGTGGAGTAAGGTGTTGGAGTAGTTGTGTAGAGAGAGAGAGATTTGTGTTCAGAGTTGCGACGGTGAGAGGAAGTAGAAGGAGAGGAGAAAGCGAGATAGGTGTTCTTTGTGTACTGGACCCTGGACTGGCTGAGATATCCCCTTGGGTACTGACCTTTGGACTGGAGGACGACCCTGAACAGTGAACAATCCCTTTTTCTGTCGGCGAGCCTGCTTTGTGTTATTGACCCCCGGACCGGATCACGACCATTCTATTGCTTTTCCTGCTGGATTCACCCTAAATTCAATAAATACCTGTATTGATTGATATTGCTCTTGTGTGGACATTCGCATTTGTTTGTATTTGAACCGTGTATCCTATCAGGTTCGTCACAATATATATATATATATATATATATATATATATATATATATATATATATATATATATATATATATATATATATATATACACACACATATGTCTGAATGTACCTGCATAATCCTTCTATATACCATTTTATACACCTGCATATAACATGTTATATGCAGGTGTATACAATGGTGCCGTGACCCGATGCCTTGGGTGGAGTGGAGTGAGTTTAAGGAGGGTGAGTGTAACGGATGGTATCGTGAAGCGCAGTCACGAAGGGCTGGGGTGAGTAGTGGTGCTATGGGTTAAACTCACTCTCATCCTCAAAAGACACATAGACACGTTACAAAGCAGTGAGTTCACTTCTTGGTATAGCGGTCTGTGTTGTTGCCCGCGGCATGGGAGACCCGGGTTCGAAACTCCCTCGGGGCATCGAAGTTTAAGGTGACGATGTGACAACCGTTACATATATATATATGTAAAGTTGTCACATCGTCACCTTAAATATTTATTCATACCGTAAAGGGTAAATGGTGCATTTATATAGTGCTTTTATCCAAGCGCTTTACAATTTGTTCTTCACATTAACTCACACATTCCTGCACATCATACCCAGTTTAATCACCTGTACATTGTATATTACTATTGCACTTTACTGTTACATTTGTACTCTTTTCTTTTGTGCTGTATGATGGAAATACATTTTAATCTAATCTAATCTAATCTAATCTAAAGGGATAGTTCTGATTTTAAGTGGAATGGAACACTTCCCAGTGGTGTTGTTTATGCAATGCCAGTGTCTTACTCACTGAGTCCCATGGTCGGGGGGTTCTGGCTAGATGCCCGGTTTCTCTGCGAACCTGGAAGCGTCGAACGGGGCAAACAATGGGGTCACGAGACGAAAGCGTTTTTAATCCGCGCCCCGACGCGTGGGCGATACGGTTACCCACTTCCAACGGAACCTTGAGCGCTCCGTGCGGCTTGATCCATGCTGGAACGCGGCCCGGAGACACATCACACTGAGGACTAGGAGACGATCGAGAGGCGCTGTGGTTTCCTGTTGAAAATGGGTAACCCCATTACCGGCACGCGGTGTGGATTCAAACTCTTCTCTCGTCTTGTGACCCCATTTTTTACCCCTCCTGTCTGACGCTTCCCAGTTCATTCTGGAAACCGGGCGGCAGGCCAGAAGTCAGTGAGCAAGCTAATGGCATTTCATCTACTACACTACTAGCAAGTGTTCCATACCACTTAACCTCTTAAGCCCGGAGCCCTATTTTCTGAAAATCCGCCTAAAATACATATCTAAGTAAATGGAAGATTGCTCCACTTCTACAAGGTCCATTTGCATGTTATTGGGGACATCTATGGACCTCAGTGAATGTATTCACAGTGTCAGAAATATTGTGTCTATTACTAGGCTTGCTTATGTGACCGGTGTACTCTGTGACGGCGTTGTGTTTTAAAGATGACAGACATGGAATGACTGTTGGTCGTATTTATTTTCACCTGCTGTTAGGTTACAAGGCAACACAATGCACCAGCATTAGGAATACAGTCATCTGCAGCACGTGAGCTCTCGGTGTCTCGGAGAGACTCTCTTATAAGAATTACACATTTTAATTACATTGGAAAATATACAATTGAATACAAAACGGACCAAAAACATGGGAGCTACTGTACACATACCTGTTAGGTTACAAGGCAACAAAATGCACCAGCATTAGGAATACAGTCATCTACAGCATGAGCTACAATTGAGAAAAGACGTGACGCCCATTAACATGTTACCAGCGCACGTGCGTGTGCAAACCCCTAGATGCTAGACTACTAATGTGCATTTATTGCCTGACTTCTATCAGCATGTGACTTGCAACACCAGAGGCGGTAACATCCTAGATCACTGTTACACGCAATTTAAAGGTGGCTACAAGGCTCATTCTGATAGTGGCTTTGGTAAGTCAGATCACGCATCCATTTTTCTTTCACCAAAGTACAGACAGAGAATTAAAAGTACTCCCGTAGTCTCGCGAGAGGTGCAGAAATGGGATGTGACGTCAGAGGAGACGATCCGGTCAGTGTTTCACCACACAGACTGGATTGTGTTCCGCGACACAGATAACATTAATGCCTACACGGAGACAGTGCTGGACTATGTTTGTACTAGGGTGAAAGAAACAATCCCCACTACCAAAATTAAAGTTTACCCAAATCAAAAACCCTGGGTAGACAAATCCGTCCGTGAAGCTCTGAGAGAGCGCACCAAAGCATACAACGACGGCCTAGAGGCAGGCAACATGAATGACCACAAGGTGGCGCGATACAACGTAAGGAGGACAGTGTCAGAGGCCAAACGACGCTACAGGGATAAAATTGAACTCCAGTTTGAACAAGCTGACTCTAGAGCTATGTGGCAGGGGCTCAAAACGATGACAGACTACAAAGGCGCCTCCCTCAAACTGAACAGTGACATCTCCTTAGCAAATGACCTCAATACCTTCTATGCGAGGTTTGATGCTGGTAATAACAACACCAGCTCACAAGCCTCGGCAATGGGGGGGGGGGGGGTCGGCTGCTGATGGAGGCGCAGTGTTCAGGGTAACAGAGCATGAGGTGAGGCGGACCTTTAAAAAAGTGAATATCAGGAAGGCAGCAGGTCCAGACGGCATCCCCGGCCGCGTCCTAAAAGTCTGTGCCGACCAACTGGCCCCAGTATTCACTGACATATTTAACCTGTCCTTAGAACAGGCTGTCATCCCCACCTGCCTGAAGAAGTCCACTATTATCCCTGTACCCAAAAAATCCAAGCCCGCTTGCCTCAACGACTACCGCCCTGTAGCTCTCACCTCCATAGCCATGAAGTGCTTCGAGAAGCTAGTAAAGGGCTACATCTGCTCCTCCCTCCCCATCAACATGGACCCCCTGCAATTTGCATACCGCCCCAACAGGTCCACGGAGGACGCCATATCCCATGTGCTGCACACAGCAGCATCACACCTGGACAAGAGGCAGGGGAACTATGTGAGAATGCTATTCATCGACTACAGCTCGGCATTCAATACCATAGTCCCCTCCATACTCATAGCCAAGCTCAGGGACCTGGGCTTGGGCTATGACCTCTGCCAGTGGGTCTTGGACTTCCTGACTGGCAGACCCCAGGTGGTGAGAGCAGGCAACTGCACCTCCTCATCCATCACCATCAACATAGGGGCCCCCCAGGGCTGTGTTCTGAGTCCCCTCCTCTACTCCCTGTACACACACGACTGTGTGGCTCAGCGGAGTAGCAATACAATCGTCAAATTTGCTGACGACACAGTGGTGGTGGGCCTGATCTCTGCCAACGACGAGAGGGCCTACCTGGAAGAGGTCAAGGTCCTGGCGGGATGGTGCCAGGAAAACAGCCTCTCCCTGAACGTCAGCAAAACAAAGGAGATGATTGTGGACTTCAGGAGGTCGGGGGTCAAGGACTACAGCCCCCTCAGCATCGACGGGGCACCGGTTGAGAGAGTCAACAGCTTTAAGTACCTCGGAGCCTACATATCCGAGGACTTGACATGGACCACACACATTAACAGTGTTGTGAAGAAGGCACGACAACGCCTCTACTTCCTCAGGCGCCTAAGGAAGTTCCAAGTCAGCCAGAAGATCCTTAAGAACTTCTACTCATGTACAATAGAGAGCATCTTGACCGGCAACATCACCTCCTGGTTTGGGAATAGCACTGCACAAGACCAAAGCAGACTACAAAGAGTGACACGTTCAGCCGAACGCACAATTGGAGGGGGGCTCCCCACCCTCCAGAACATTTACTACAAGCGTTGCAAGGGCAAGGCTAAGAGAATCATTAAAGACTCCAGTCACCCGAACAACTGCCTCTTTGAACTGCTGCGGTCAGGCAAGCGATACAGGAGTCTCAAGGCGAGCACAGAAAGACTCAGAAGAAGCTTCTATCCCCAGGCCATCAGGCTGCTAAACGAACAATGAATGAACACTACACAACAACAACCACCAAACGCACATAGCACACACATCCACACGCACACACTCACTTTAAACAAACACACTGTAGCACCCACTCCACACACTTATAGCACACACCCACTTTAAACAAACACACTGTAGCACCCACTCCCCACACTTTATATTTATGGATGAAGGATTGCACTACAACTCGTACACCTTACTGTAAATTGTACCTAAAATTGTACCTCATCCCATTTCTGCTTTGCACTAGATAGTACTGTACATTAGTACACTGCATAGTATTGTGTATTGTATATTATATGGTAACTCAGAACATTGTACATATGTCTATACCGAACACTGTGACCTCATTTTCTTCTTCTAAATTCATGCTATATTATGTTATATGATACTATCTTGTCTAGCACAGTCTCTGGAGCGTAACAGTAAGAAGCATTTTGTATGAAAGTATTCTGTACTTCTGTATGACAACTATTAAAGAACTTGAACTTGAACTTATAAAGTTCCCTAACCCAGTCAAACCTCCCACAAATCTGCACAGGTACATATTATCAACAGGAGTTACATTACAAACTTGTTTTACAGTTTAGGAATGTAACATACAATATTTAACTACTTTTAGACCGAAGTCTATCATTGAACATGGAGCAAGGACCTTACCTCTCGGTGTCCCGGAAAGACTAACGTATAACCAGGAAGCAGACAATATGTGTGCTCCGGAAGGGACGGTGTCGATTTCAAAATAAAAGCCTTAGCTCCCAAAAGTGTAATAAAATAAAACGAAAGCAATTAAATCAAATCAAATCAATAAAATTAAACGTTTAGGATTATTAGTGGAATGTATTAAAGTGTATTTTGTGATGGGGTGTAATTATCCATACAAGGCAACAAGGCACTTGTTACACTTAAATTGTGATGAAACAAAGGAGAATATGAATTATGATTTTTCTTTGCATCTTTGACAGTGAATAACACCATGCTAAAAATTACCAGACATAAAAAACTGCCACTGAGCTCGTTCAGTACCTTCTTGAGATCACGTGTACAACAAATCTAAGGAAATTAATAAATAGAAGATGATTAAACAGAAGGTTTTGTAGATACAGTACTGAATTCTGCAATCCGGACCCATGCCATTTGAATATAGAATATAGAATATGAGGCCTATAAATTACCTTATTATAGCGATGTTGCACATCTATGGATCAGGACAAATCTACTCGTTCCAATGAGTTCAATTTGGATTTAGTATCACCAGGCGTGCATTAAGAATCGAGAATGAAATCGACTGTATTTACAGTCAGCTTTTTATTTTTGAGACAGCTCTGCCATTTTGAAACCAAATTCAACACTGATGGTTGCTAAATATTCACAGAAGGGAGACAAACTAACTGCGCTCTAAACTATGCCAATAACGTTCAGTTTTGTGGTATATAATCCCGAGAAATAATATAAATAATATAAATAATAATCAGGAAGTCATTTGTTTCCAGAAGGCTGGAGCACCCTAGGAAATGTAGTTTTCCGAAATATCAACGTGCATTGAGAGCTCTGGATGCCCTGTGCTCATATGACTACAAATCATCATCATTTAGCAATTCATAATGGCCGACCTCTGCGAAAATATTTTCACATTTCAAAAACTAAAATCTCACTAATAACACTTAAACCTATTGGTGAAAATATACACTATGACTGCTGTTGTGACATGGTTAGGATGTTTACTCTTGAATATGTTTAAAACAGAAAGAATATAATTATGTCAGACAGTCTAGAGAAAATGATTTATGATGTGATGTCATTTGTGGTCCGGTACCGGACCGCACGGGTGGAAGAGGTGCTGTACGTGGTATTTTTTTTGTAACCACCCGCCTACGTTGTGAGGGCTGGTGGAACCCTGCACGCTTCCCAACGAGGGGCGTGTCGAACAATCAGTTTCACGCACTTGAGAGTGGTTGACAATCAGTTCGTGGAGAGCATAAGGATTGCAGACTGCCTTCCGCTCTTTACCAGGTCGTTCTGTACGCTACCATCTACCGCCGTTTCCTGGAGTGGGACATCGTCTTCGCTCTCTCTATTCTTCCACGGGAGGATCCCTATGTTCTCATTCCAGACGTCGTGCCATCTACATTGCTACCATCTACTGCCGCGTCTTCGGTGTGAGACGTCGTGCGATCTACATTCTACCAACTACTAACGTGTCTCCGGATTGAGACACGGTGCCGTTTTCCTGCTGGGACGTTTTCATACTCCTGTGGATATTCCCTCTGGAATCACCGTTTCCGTGCGGTCCTCGTTTTTTTCAAGTTCCCTATCGGCACCTTTGCCTGGTGAATCTCTTGACTACCTGAACATTTCCGTGATGTCCTGGATGTTTTATCGTTCATCCTTAAATGGGACAGCGCTGCATTTTTGTTATTCATGGACTCTAGTGTATTTCACGCTTAACACATTGGTTGCCAACAACGAGATTTCTCGTTATTTCTCGCCATGCGTTGGTTGCCAATAACGAGATTTCTCGTTATTTCTTTTATTAGCGATATCCATTCATTTTTCATCCGTCCAGCCTGACGTTATCATTGGGAATGGCTCTGAGCTCGAAAAGGGCAAATACCGCCCCCTATCGTCTCCCGGATGGTAATGCACATCATTGGATTGGATTGAGTGAAAAAGTGCATCAGAGAAAAATAAAGAATAAAGGATTTTTCAGCCCGCTTTTGTATCGTGCATAAGAACACAAATACTCTCGATAATCTCGCGTTTATTTGAAAATGATTGATAAATCAGCCGGAAAATGACAACGTGTTTTGTGTATTCCAGTAAATGGCTATTATCGCAGAATCTTTTTTTCTTTCTAGAAATCTCCAAAACTATACTCGTATTCAAAACGGTATAAAACAGAAATGTACTGATGAAAAAACTATCCATTTCATACATGTTGACTGCAAGCAGGTCATTGATAAGCAACAGGTGTATTAGACACATAATTTAAGATATAGTTTAATCGCTCGCAAATGTGCTCGTCCTCCCATTGATTAATGTGCTGGCATCCAAGCGATAAATCGTCATATCCGGCTAGCACACAATGTGTTAAAGGGTCAGTGTTGCTTTTTTTCCCTGTGAAATAAATAATGCCCTGTTTTTGGCTAACTCTCCTACCTGTCTTGTGTTGTGCTATTGGCAAGGCCAGATTAAGAATTCAGAGGCCTCTGGGCCAGACTCTTGTGGAGGCCCCCACACACACACACACGTGCACGCACGCACACTGGCGTTTTTATATGTAAAACATTGGTGGGGCAGCCACCAACCAAGGCTACATACCAGGCAAACTACAACAACAAAAAAAGCTACAAAATTACAGTAATCCTGCTACTGATGCGTTTTTAACACATCAACAAACAGCTATCCATCGAGAGAGAAAGTATAGTTGAGGACTTTTTTTTATTATATTTTGAAAATGTATTATATTCCCTGTCTGCCAAAGTTATTGACACGGTACCACACAATATATGATACTTTATTGTTCAGTTATTCTGTCAGTTTCATGATGGCTTTGTTTGAAAATGTTAAATGCAGGAAAACACAACCAGAAAATTGTCATTTTGATTTTCAATTTGGAAGGCGAACACAGAAAGAACAGTTCTGCAAGAGTGCAGTTTGTGACTTGCTGTTGTGACTTTTGGGTATTGCTTGTCTATAAGCAATAAAAAAAAAAGGAAAAAGGACTATTTAGCACTGGCGGGTCTCTGCTGTCATGATCCCAATCTGCCTCATTCGTGTCGGTGTCTTCTTCTTCTTCTTCTTGTATATTTCCGGCGGACTACGCGTCTAGGCGTATTGCCGCCCTCCACACGACAGAGGGGGCACTATAGATGTCCAGCCCTCCCTATACGTCTAGTCCAGGGGTCAGCAACCTTTACTATCAAAAGAGCCACTTTTCCCCCCTCCCACAGAATAAAATGTTCAGGGAGCTGCACAACCTATTTACCCTTAAAATGAAGATAACACAGTGTATACCGTTTTATATATCCCCAAGCATACCCCACATTTAGCATAAAATGCCTGACAATTGCATACCCAAAGTAATTTGAGATTTATTATACTTTATACTTATTGCATTAATGGAATTATAAAGCAACAAAAAGAAAAGTTTTGACTTTTTATTGCTGTTTTTACCTGTTATAACAAAGGAAAACCTCAAACTCTTATGAAGAGGTGAAAAAATACTGGCTGTGTAGACCTATTTTAAATAAAACACAGAAGAGGAGACAAAACACTGGTGTCTGTAGACCGTCTTTGAAATAAAACCCTGAACTATTCAGGTATATTTGAGTCCTTCCCTTATTTGTGGAACATTTATAAAATAAAAAGTAGTCCACTTTAAAAAAAGACTACCATGTGTAGACCTACTTTGAAATAAAACACAGAAAAGGAGAAAAAACACTGGCATCTGTAGACCTACTTTGAAATAAAACCCTGAACTATGCAGCTCTATTTGAGTCCTTCCCTTATTTGTGGAAAATCTATAAAATAAAAAGTAAATGTTTCGTTGTTCGCAAATTTCACACAACATATCAGGCATAGGCTACAGGTAATCCTGCATTGTTAGTCGTGAAAGCAAATTAATCTGTCCACGCTGAATTAAACCCTCTATTTTCCTCAGACTTTCCTTTTTTTGGATTTACAGTATCCATGGTTAGCTTACTGGGCGGTCGGAAACTAAAAATGTGTCACTTGCAGACGGCAGGGAGAGGCACGGGGTGTGACGTACTGTATATTTTAGTTGATGAAATATTTTTGTTGACTAAATATTTTAGTTGATGAAATATTTTTTCATTTCAGTGTCACAGTATGACATCGCTCTCCAAATTTTTTTATTTTTTTTTTGCCCCCTCGTCGCTAGAGGCCCACGGGCCGCGGCCCAAACGGCCCGGTCGTTAATCCGGCCCTGGCTATTGGGGTCACTTTACAATCCTTAACATACATGTTACAATAGCTCTGCATTCTGGCAGCCATCACGGATATAGAGCTGTTTGGTCAGTAACATGGGTCTTCAAGTCTCTCCACTTGGCAGTAAACAGAAAATACATTTTCTGGTATCTTGTTCCCACTTTATCCAATCAGGAGAAAGAACACCACATGGAAAAAAGTATCTGACAAAAATAAGAAATAAAAACCAAAACAATAAAAACAATCTCCTGATTGTATAAAGTGGGAAGGGATACCAGACATTTTATTTTCTGTTTACTGCATTGTGGAGGGACTGGGAGACCCATGTTACTGACCAAACACTATATCGGTGATGGCTGTAGGAATGTAGACATAATTTACTTATTTTAACAACAAAATACCACTTACAGCACATTTAAAAGGAATTTCAGAGGTGTGTTTCTTAACACATTATAATTGCTGAAAACATGTGAAAAGACACATGAATTGTGGAGTCAGACCGTACATTTGTTTGTTTTTAATTTGATTTAGATTTTAGAGTATCATGGCTTGATGAGTTATTGAATTGTATGAGTGTATATTATTGTTGTATCAAACAGGAATAAAGACTGTCAGGTTTTAAACTGCGTGGGTATCACACAGAAAGAAAGACTGTCAGGTTTTAAACTGTGTGGGTATAGAGCAGGAAGAAAGACTGTCAGGATTTAAACTGTGTGGGTATAGAGCAGGAAGAAAGACTGTCAGGTACAATATTAAATTGATAGCTAAACAGTTAGCTGTATATACATATACACAGGCTGCACGGTGGTGTAGTGGTTAACACTGTCACCTCACAGCTAGAATGTCCTGGGTTCATTTCCCGCTTGGGGACCAGGTTGCCGTGTTGCCAGTTACTCAGGTGGGGTATCTCCCGGGCCTTTCTGTGGACTTTGCATGTTCTCCCCATGCTCGCAAGGGTTTCCCCTCCTGATAAGATAAACCCAATGGAAAAACATCCACAACAGATCGCTGACGTTGTCACGTCTTTGACGAAGACAGACAGGAGCACTTGGATTGGTCCCCGGGCACACAGCGGTCGCTGCAGCCCTCGTCTGCTCACGGCTGCCCTTGGGGGGGGGGGGGGGGGAGGACGACGGGATGGGAGGTGCAGAGAACATTTTGTCAGCGACTCAGTGCATGTGTGTGTGTTCCTGTAGGTCGCCCATCGCATGTGAGTGTGTGAGTTAATCTGATGACAAATAAAGACTTATACTTATATGTTTACAGATTATAGATTGTGCAACATGTTTGTTTACCTCTGCATTATTTACATTTACATTTAGTCATTATAGATAGTTACTTCAGATATTGTTTGAAGAGGTGTGTTTTTAGTCAACGGCGGAAAATTGGCCGGATTTCAGCGGTCCTGACTGGTCAATTATCTGTAAACTATCTGTGGTGCATTATCTGTAAACATTACAGCTGTGTTATTAGCGCTATCCTTCAGGAATGAATGTGTGTCTTTGTGTGTACAGGATGTGGTTGTTTGTTGATGTGGATGTAGGACCATTCAGTCCACAAGCCTGGTTTTTATTTGTTTTGTTCTAATTTATGAAACTGAACCACAGCTGAAACTGATCCCACCCACCCCCACCCCCACCCACACCCCCACACCCCCACACCCCCACACACACACAAACACACACACACACACACACACACACACACACACACACACACACACACACACACACACACACACACACACACACACACACACACACACACACACACACACACACACACACACACACACACACACACACACACACACACACACACACACACACACACCTCTGTATTGATACATGTAATGTGTTCCACCTCCACCAGTAAACACACTACATGTGCACAGGACCAGTTCCTCTTCTGACACGGTTGAATTAATCTAATAAAGCTTTAGATCTTATTATTGGACATTGTTCTCTGATACACAGAGTAGCAGACAAGAAGGGATGTTTTCTAAAACACACTCTTCTGCTGGAATTGATTGATTAAATATAAATGAATGAAGGGCTTCTGAAGTCCTTCGGTTTGTTAGAATCTTCACAGGATTTGTTTGTTACTAAGGTTAATCAATGCGATTGCCATTCTGAAGTTAGAGCTCAAGTCAGGTTCTATAGACAGGTTTAGATGCTGCTGAGCAGAGGAGCCAGCGGCTGAATGAAATGTTATTATTAAAAGGATACTGCCTGGAGGCAAAAACTGCCCCAAAGTGGGAGATCCATCTCCTTGTTCAGGAAGTTGATGGTGTCTGATCAGTGCTGAAAAGAGTGAACCTCCAAATTGTTTTGGTTCACTAGCCATGGTAGTCTCAGGTTCACTATAGTCTCGGGTTCACTAGCCACGGTAGTCTCAGGTTCACTAGCCATGGTAGTCTCGGGTTCACTAGCCGTGGTAGTGTCGGGTTCACTAGCCACGGTAGTCTCAGGTTCACTAGCCACGGTAGTCTCGGGTTCACTAGCCACGGTAGTCTCAGGTTCACTAGCCATGGTAGTCTCAGGTTCACTAGCCATGGTAGTCTCGGGTTCACTAGCCATGGTAGTCTCGGGTTCACTAGCCACGGTAGTCTCAGGTTCACTAGCCATGGTAGTCTCGGGTTCACTAGCCACGGTAGTCTCAGGTTCACTAGCCGTGGTAGTGTCAGGTTCACTAGCTGTGGTAGTGTCAGGTTCACTAGCCATGGTAGTCTCAGGTTCACTAGCCATGGTAGTCTCGGGTTCACTAGCCATGGTAGTCTCAGGTTCACTAGCCATGGTAGTCTCGGGTTCACTAGCCATGGTAGTCTCGGGTTCACTAGCCATGGTAGTCTCGGGTTCACTAGCCATGGTAGTCTCAGGTTCACTAGCCATGGTAGTCTCGGGTTCACTAGCCATGGTAGTCTCGGGTTCACTAGCCACGGTAGTCTCGGGTTCACTAGCCATGGTAGTCTCGGGTTCACTAGCCACGGTAGTGTCAGGTTCACTAGCCGTGGTAGTGTCGGGTTCAGTAGCCATGGTCGTCTCACGTTCACTAGCCGTGGTAGTGTCAGGTTCACTAGCCATGGTAGTGTCAGGTTCACTAGCCATGGTAGTGTCAGGTTCACTAGCCGTGGTAGTGTCAGGTTCAGTAGCCGTGGTAGTGTCAGGTTCACTAGCCGTGGTAGTGTCAGGTTCACTAGCCGTGGTAGTCTCAGGTTCACTAGCTGTGGTCATGCCGGTTCACTAGCCATGGTAGTGTCAGGTTCACTAGCCGTGGTAGTGTCAGGTTCACTAGCCGTGGTAGTGTCAGGTTCAGTAGCCATGGTAGTGTCAGGTTCACTAGCCGTGGTAGTGTCAGGTTCACTAGCCGTGGTAGTGTCAGGTTCAGTAGCCGTGGTCGTCTCAGGTTCACTAGCCGTGGTAGTGTCAGGTTCACTAGCCGTGGTAGTGTCAGGTTCACTAGCCGTGGTCGTCTCAGGTTCACTAGCCGTGGTAGTGTCAGGTTCAGTAGCCGTGATAGTGTCAGGTTCACTAGCCGTGGTAGTGTCAGGTTCACTAGCCGTGGTCGTCTCAGGTTCACTAGCCGTGGTAGTGTCAGGTTCACTAGCCGTGGTAGTGTCAGGTTCACTAGCCATGGTCATCCCGGTTCACTAGCCGTGGTAGTGTCAGGTTCAGTAGCCGTGGTAGTGTCAGGTTCACTAGCCGTGGTAGTGTCGGGTTCAGTAGCCATGGTCGTCTCACGTTCACTAGCCGTGGTAGTGTCAGGTTCACTAGCCGTGGTCATCCCGGTTCACTAGCCGTGGTAGTGTCAGGTTCACTAGCCGTGGTAGTGTCAGGTTCACTAGCCGTGGTAGTGTCAGGTTCACTAGCCGTGGTCGTCTCACGTTCAGTAGCCATGGTCGTCTCACGTTCACTAGCCGTGGTAGTGTCAGGTTCACTAGCCGTGGTCGTCTCAGGTTCACTAGCCATGGTAGTGTCAGGTTCAGTAGCCATGGTCGTCTCACGTTCACTAGCCGTGGTAGTCTCGGCGAGGTGGAGCCTCACGTTGGTCCTCGCCTGCAGCCTCAAAATCAGTAAAGGAACAGGGCAACATTATGGGATTGTTTCTACTGAACACACAGAGAGGAAATTGGTATCTATCTTCTCGTCCGACTCTGGAGAAGACGGTGAGTGTTTCCTTTAAAACGGCATGGACTCCCAAATTCACATTACAAGGCAGATCACTGCTTGGTCTTGTGAAATGGAACAACTGCAACCCAGTCGGATACAGAAACCGGCGGTGGAGCAGTACCATAGTGGTGTCTAAAAAGTAAGTAATTATGAACGACCTGTCCGAGAGGCGGGAAGCGGCCGTCAAAAGAATAATATAATAATGCAGGACCTGCTCAGAGGCCGCCATCATCAGCGAGACGAAGCCCTACGTGGTACGTCCCCTACACTCGACCACAGCAGCTCTCACCACACATCCTGACTGACTGGACTCGACCACAGCAGCTCTCACCACACATCCTGACTGGACTCGACCACAGCAGCTCTCACCACACATCCTGACTGGACTCGACCACAGCAGCTCTCACCACACATCCTGACTGGACTCGACCACAGCAGCTCTCACCACACATCCTGACTGGACTTGACCACAGCAGCTCTCACCACACGTCCTGACTGACTGGACTCGACCACAGCAGCTCTCACCACACGTCCTGACTGACTGGACTCGACCACAGCAGCTCTCACCACACATCCTGACTGGACTTGACCACAGCAGCTCTCACCACACGTCCTGACTGGACTTGACCACAGCAGCTCTCACCACACATCCTGACTGGACTTGACCACAGCAGCTCTCACCACACGTCCTGACTGGACTCGACCACAGCAGCTCTCACCACACGTCCTGACTGACTGGACTCGACCACAGCAGCTCTCACCACACGTCCTGACTGACTGGACTCGACCACAGCAGCTCTCACCACACGTCCTGACTGGACTTGACCACAGCAGCTCTCACCACACGTCCTGACTGGACTTGACCACAGCAGCTCTCACCACACGTCCTGACTGGACTCGACCACAGCAGCTCTCACCACACATCCTGACTGGACTCGACCACAGCAGCTCTCACCACACGTCCTGACTGGACTCGACCACAGCAGCTCTCACCACACGTCCTGACTGGACTTGACCACAGCAGCTCTCACCACACGTCCTGACTGGACTCGACCACAGCAGCTCTCACCACACATCCTGACTGGACTTGACCACAGCAGCTCTCACCACACGTCCTGACTGGACTTGACCACAGCAGCTCTCACCACACGTCCTGACTGGACTCGACCACAGCAGCTCTCACCACACATCCTGACTGGACTTGACCACAGCAGCTCTCACCACACGTCCTGACTGACTGGACTTGACCACAGCAGCTCTCACCACACATCCTGACTGACTGGACTCGACCACAGCAGCTCTCACCACACGTCCTGACTGACTGGACTTGACCACAGCAGCTCTCACCACACGTCCTGACTGACTGGACTTGACCACAGCAGCTCTCACCACACATCCTGACTGGACTTGACCACAGCAGCTCTCACCACACGTCCTGACTGGACTCGACCACAGCAGCTCTCACCACACATCCTGACTGGACTTGACCACAGCAGCTCTCACCACACGTCCTGACTGACTGGACTCGACCACAGCAGCTCTCACCACACGTCCTGGCTAGACTCGACCACAGCGACTCTCACTCTCACCACACGTCCTGACTGGAGGGGAAATGAGTCTCACACAAGGTCAATACAATGCGGTGGCAAAGCCAAGCGCTGAAGTGCCTAGCAGCAGAAATCGAGAGTAAGCAGTCTGCTATCAATCCGCTGCCTGTCAGGAGACGAGAGGCCCGTTGCACAGAATCTCCTTTGAACGTGAAAGGGAAGAAAGCAGGGGGGGGGATTTCAGCAGCCATGAGTTCGGGCGGTCGGTGTTGACGGCAGAATCGGAAAAAAAACAAAGCAGACACGGGCCCGCGACAGAGAGATTATCAGGTGTTATGGCCCTCACTCGCTCAGCGGGTTGTCTACATTGTCGAGCTCACCATATCATGGAAACCTACAGCGGACAAGGCGCGTGTGAGAGGGAGAGGGCTTAGATATATGGAAATGGAAGCCGGGGCTTAACAGGCAGGGCTGGAAAGCGGGGCTTTGGGCTCTACCGCGGGAGCCGGGGGGCTGGGGATTTGTGACAACATTTACCAGCAGGTTACTCAATGAGAGTGTGATTTTGAAGTTAGGGCTCAAGTCATGTTCTATAGACAGGTTTAGATGCTGCTGGGCAGAGGAGCCAGCGGCTGTGGCTGAAGAAAATCCCTGTTTCAAGACCCCCCATCCATCCTCGTGTGTTTGTTATGCTTGTTTGTTGTTTGTCTCACTACCGCCACCCTTTAGTGTAAAGACTTTGACTTCTAGAAAAATGCTATATAAATGTAATTTATTATTATTATTATTATTATTATTATTATTATTATTATTATTATTATTATTATTATTATTATTATTATTATTATTATTATTATTATTAATTATTATTATTATTATTATTATTATTATTATTATTATTATTATTATTATTATTATTATTATTATTATTATTATTATTATTATTATTATTATTATTATTATTATTATTATTATTATTAAAAGGATACCACCTGGGGGCAAAAACTGCCCCAAAGTGGGATATCTGTCTCCCTTGGTCAGGAAGCTCATGGTGTCTGATCAGTGCTGATAGCAGCATTTACATTTACATTTTACATTTAGTCAGTTAGCTCACACTTTTTTCCAAAGCGACTTACAAGTTCTGTAAAACAAGTCAGCAGGAAGGGTGCACATCTGGCAGCTAAGGGTAAGTAAGATTGTTCGTCAAACAGTGTTGAACTTGAATGTTAGTAGTATAGACATATTGACATAGTAGGTAGTAATATAGAGTAGATTCCTTGGTAGCAAAGTGCATAATAGTAAAAGATAGTATCGCTGCTGGCGGGACAAAACCTCCTAACTCCATATTTTTTTTTCTTTTTTTATCAACTCAGTAGATCATCCTCCATGTGTGTGTGGTTTTACAAAGTCTACACAAAGGGAAAGCATTAAACCAATCATCTGTCTAAACCTCGTAACTCTATTCGCCCTCAAGTCGTTTTTTTCATCTGCTGAAAAGTTGGGTTTTTGGAGTTATGAGGTTTTGTCCCGCCAGCAGCGGTATGAAGGTTAGCAGTGCAGTGTACTTTAAAAAAGTAACTAGTTACAGTTACTAGTTACTTTTTCCAAAAAGTAACTAAATTACTTACTCAGTTACAAATTATAAAAGTAACTAGTTACTTCACAAAGTAAATATTGCGTTACTTTAAAGTAAATTCTTAACATAAACAACGTACACAAATCTAAACTATTTTAATGTTGCTGTGGGACAAAGTGAGACTAGCCTCCAATCAAATGCCATGTACAGTATGTAGATATTATAATTACTATGTTTATATAGTGGACCATACTAATACAAACAGAATAGATGTTTTGGAACTTTTGATATGTATTGCCCCTCAACAGGCCACAACTGGGCAACATAAAATTATGCTTGTTAAGCACTATACCAAAAATAAATAACAAATATATACTGATTGATTGAACATTTTAATTAACAGATTGCATAATGGGTACAATACAGTACGGCTCAATACACACAATTGTTAAGGGGATGCAGACCAGAGAAAGACTTTCATCTTGTTTACATCAGGGTCCCCCATTTTCAATTCATAATGACATTTATGACATACACAACATACAGATATAAGAATCTAATCGAATCATCTAAACTAATCTAATCGTGACATTTAAGACATACATGACATACATATACAGTATACACTCTTTGTAGTGCAAATAAAACAAAAAAACAGATGTGTCGTGTGTGTCTCTCACTCTCTTTATGTATCTCTCTAGTTCTCTCTCTCTCTCTGAGCACCTGCAGACTGTGCTATTAAACGCTGCCACAGCGTCTAGTGAGGGGATCGCTACGGTGCTGCAGCTGCACGCTACTCAAGCCTCCACTACTGTAGTGCCCTGTGCTGCAACACAACAAGCACAAGACTAAGAGCAAACAAAAAACTCTCCCGTCTCTTGTTGACTGACTCGCTTGTGTTGTTCGTTGGATTTGTTTTTGATTATTTGGGCTTGCCAAACAAACAAATCAAAACGTACACGGACCCACGGACCGTGGTCTCTTGTTGTCTGACTCGCTTGTGTTGTCGTTGTGTGTCCGACTATCCGTGCTTTTGAACACCCGCCCAACTCTACCTCTGATTGGCTTACCATGACATTTTACTCAACCTCAGCCAATCGTCAGCATGTATGCGCTTGTCTCGCGCACTGCCCACTAACCAAGGAAGAACAGCTAAAAAAAAGTATTGCCTCTCGGCGCAGAGATCTAGTTGGTCTGCTGAAAAAAAACTGCTTCAATCATAGTAACGCACCGCATTTTTTGGCAGTAACGGTAACAGCGTTATTAAGATTGGAAGAGTGTTACTGAAACGCTGTTATTCCCATCACTGAAGGTTAGTAGTTATTTTGATGGGTGTGTAATTCCAGGATGGTGTAACTACCATCCCTTGATAGGGATAATGCACCATTTGATGCCCTCAGTGTGGTGGCTAGGGCTGACCCCAATACTTCAAAGCTTCAGTCTCTGACTCACTGCCAAAGCTCAATTGATCCCAAAATCACTATTTGATGCTTAGTGTCTTTGTTTTTTATTATTATATGTTTACCACTCCAAACATCTGCCTACATCAGCATAATAATTTGTTTATAGGAATACTATTCAGATGGGGGGAAAATGCAGGGTAATTTTTAAAGAAGTCCTGACCTCTGACCTCTAGATATCTGAATGAAAATGTGCTCTATGGATCTCAAGATAACCTACATTTATGCTAATCCCATGCAGTTTTGGGGCAAAACCACGCAGGTCAATATAAATCCGGCACATTTAGCATAAAACGCCTGTCGATTGCATACTCAAAGTAAATTGAGATTTATAGCAGATGCATGCGTCTGGTCTCTTTTGAAAGGAAACATTATGAATTTTCTTCCACAACAGGAAGAATCACTAGGTGCTAAGATAATAGGGTTACAGAGGTTTGAACACACCGAAATAATGTTTTGTTTACTGTATTTACGTCTGAATTAGGTTGCAAACAGATGCCTGCAAAAGAGTTCCAGCTGAGAGGTTGGAGCTGGAAAACACAACGGTTCCATAGCCTGAAGTCTTATCTAGTACAGGTCTAAAGTTGATAACAATCCCACGGAAAATGCTATAAGTGGTTCAAGAATAAATCGCAAATTACTTTGGGTATGCAATAGTCAGGCGTTTTATGCAAAATGTGCCAGATGCATAAGTGGTTATATCTTTGGAAATATAGATATATGTATGTGTGTGTTTTTGTTTCGTTCAATGTGGACCCCAAGGAGAATAGCTGTCGCCTAGGTGACAGGCAGCTAATGGGGATCCAAATGAACAATAAACAATAAGCAATTTCTGTAAAAATAATCGTATTCCCTTGATTCTGCAGAGTTGTCTATACTATATGAAATATGGAGACTTTTAGCGGAGTATTACAAGCTGTAGGTTTCTTGTATAGATCTGTGTACAATATATTATTGTCACATATAATCCACAAGTCTAGAAGATTTAACCCGATCAGAAGCTACATCTATAGTGAATTTTAACAAGAATTCAGGCATGTGTTCCTGCATGTAGCTCCTCGATGTTGTGTCTGAACATACATAAAACAGTCACCCAGATATCTCTTCCAATATAATATATTACATTTTATTGTTTATAAATTAATCTATCTTCAACCATGTATACATTTGAAATTGAAGGTGCAAATTAACTCTCCATGGCCACTTTTTTGCTGTTGAAATAAGTAATTATTTTTTATGACTAATTTGTTTTTAGCCCTGGATCCCTTTTTGGGAAGTAGTATGTCATATTCTATATATATATCATGTGGAGGTACAGTAGGCTATAGTGACTGTACATCAAACAATACTAACAGGATTCCTTCAGGAATATGGTTTATATAGTCAAATGACTTGTATCCTTTACAAATTAAGGCAGATCCTCACAAAATGGTCTAAATCTACAAATGAAGAGTAGGAATGATTGAGTTCTCAATTAGAAAATAAATCTATTTCTCTTTTGCTTATTTCCCCTCTTTGAATTGAATCTTGAATTCATCTTTTAACTCTAGCAGTACGGTCATCTGATGAACTGATTTAGACATTCTAGTATGTAATCAGATGAATGTCGCTCCCCGGTCAGCTGGCTTGATTATAATTGATTTGTCTGATTCAAGATCTCTAAAAGCTTCTCTCTCTTCCTTACACACATTTCCATGCAATGATTTGCTTTGTTTGACTATAACCTCTACATTGGAGGTTCTCAAAGTTTTGATGACTCATGGCTCCTCCATCTCGCTTCCACATTGAAAACGTTACCCAGGGTTAAACTTTCTATCTCAAAAATGTAAATGGCTAGCTAATGTATCTGCAATGACATAATTTTGCGAGTAGGCTTTTCATGAGTCATACACGAATCGTGAGATGCTTTGGCATGCATCCAGTAGCCTAGTAAGCTTTCAACAAGCTTTCATTGATAGGACACTCCCCAGGGGGTGTAGTTTTACCCTTCAAAGTACTGTGATGTTGTGGGTTGGTTTGAAACTGTATTGGAACCAGACCGAAATTATAACGCATGCATTTGCACCTTAACAACTCATCGCATGCAAGAAACAGTTCAGAGGGCCACCATTAGCCCACGAGCCACACTTTGAGAATGCCTGTTCAACTCTTGTTTGAGTAGAACCTCTACTGTACGTCTTGTTTGAGTAGAACCTCTACTGTACGTCTTGTTTGAGTAGAACCTCTACTGTATGTCTTGTTTGAGTAGAACCTCTACTGTATGTCTTGTTTGAGTAGAACCTCTACTGTACATCTTGTTTGAGTAGAACCTCTACTGTATGTCTTGCGTTTCCGTTAGCCGGTAATTACCGGTATTTGACCGGCAAAATCTGTTGAAGTCCGACATATTTAATCTCTCCGGTCATAATGTCCGGTGAAAATAATTCCCTCTAAACACAATTAGATTATTTGAATTGTATTAAAATAGGCTAAAATTAAATAGCCTATGCGATTAACGAAACAATAATTACATTTGTCGTTGCTTCACCAAGCAGCCGGTCTAATAATGACATCCTTTTGTCAGCGCGAGCTGGCTGCTGATATATTTACGTGAAGCATGGCTTGGCAGGGTGCAGTACTCCAATTCAGCCATTGGCAATTCAGCTGTTGGGTGGGGGCGCTGCTGACACCGCTGCTCTGCTCCATGCTTCACGTAAATATATCAGCAGCCACACAACAGGATGTCATTATTAGACCGGCTGCTTGGTGAAGCAACGACAAATGTAATGATTGTTTCGTTCATCGCATAGGCTATTTAATTTTAGCCTATTTTAATACAATTCAAATAATCAAATTGTGCTTAGAGGGAATTATTTTCACCGGACATTATGAGCAGCACCAAGTCGTTGGGAGGTGGAGATATACATCACGGCGCAAACCCACGATAATGTTGCCGTCTCTCTCTGCCAAATTTCTCAGTTCTTCGCTTGATATAATTAATACAAATGTCCAATATAACGGAATTCGTTAGCTCATAAAAATGTGATTATAACAGACTGCTGTTTATTAAGGTCGGGCAGACTGCCCACCGACACCCTCAAGTCGGCAGCAGCACGAAGTCTCGAGGGACTTATTTTATTTGGAATATATTAATGACTGTATATACGCAAAAGTAGCCTAGTTTTAAGTTAAAATATTATAAATGCCTTGATGATGTCATTATTTATATAGGCCTATCAATTGTTTTTAAGCTCAATAAACTCTGACCGGAATTTATCCCATTTGTCCGGTAGATTGAAATCTACCGGACACTCAGACCTGCAAAAAAAATTCTAACGGAAACCCTGTCTTGTTTGAGTAGAACCTCTACTGTACATCTTGTTTGAGTAGAACCTCTACATCTTGTTTGAGTATAACCTCTAAGTCTTGTTTGAATATAACCTCTATGTCTTGTTTGAGTGTAACCTACATCTTGGGGAGACAGTGGCTCAGGAGGTAGAGCAGTCATCTGGTAATCCGGAGGTTCTCGGTTAAATTCCTGTTCCCCCCAGGGCAGTGTGTTGAAGTGTCCTTGAGCAAGACACTTAACCTGTGTGCCTTGTTAGGTAACGAAGGTTATTCTATAACCCTAGTTATATGAATACTGACAGAGCGTCTCGCTCTGCCATATTGAGATATCATCTCCATGCACATATTGTGCACGTGAAAAAGTTGACACATGCACGTCAAAGCATGTGCAGGGCAGCTGGCATCACCACTCCAACACCTCTTCAACCTCTCCCTGAGGCTGGAGAGGGTGCCCCAGCTCTGGAAGACCTCCTTGTCCCGGTGCCCAAGAAGGGACGACCCAGCACCCTCAACAATTACAGTCCAGTCGCCCTGACGTCAAACAAACACTTAAAATCATTGGTAAACAAACATAGTGCTGAAAATATACACTTTGACAGGTATACAAAAATATACACGTTTGATAGGGTTAGGGTCTTTCCTCTTGGTTACATTTGAAAAAAAAATGCAACATTAATGAATACGCTCTGTATTGATTGATTAATGGCATTAATAAACATATATGCAGTATATGTAACGGTTGTGACATTGTCACCTTAAACGTCGATGCCCCGAGGGAGTTTCAAACCGGGGTCTCCCACAGCACAGACCGCTATACCAAGAAGGGGACTCACTACTTTGCAACGTGTCTTTTTAAGGGTGAGAGTGAGTTGAACCCACAGCACCGCTACTCGCCACAGTCACTTCACAACATCTGAAGTCCATCGTGACTGTGCCTCACGGTACCATGGCTCGCTGATAACAAACTATCATTACACATGGGCAAAACAGAGTCCATTCTCTTCGGTTCAAATAACAAACTCAGCAAGACCGACGGCTTCTCAGTTACAGTGGGTGACAATATTGTCACAAGGAAAGAAGATATTACCTACCTGGGTTCCATCCTAGAGGCAAATCTTTCCTGTGACAAAATGGCATCCAATGTAATAAAAAAAGTCAACCAACGAACTCGATTCTTGTACCGGATCTCCTCTCTGGTAAACAAGAATACCCTGAAGACTCTAGCAGGAGCACTCATTCAAGGGTACTACGACTATGCTTGCACCTCATGGTACCAAAGCACCTCAAAGGCAAACAAGTCAGCAGGAAGGGAAGGGTACAACTCTGGCAGCTAAGGGTAAGTAAGATTTTTTTGTCAAACAGTGTCGAACTTGAGTGCTACAGTCTTGAGTGCATAGTAGTTTAGACATATTAGCATAGTAGGTAGTAGTATAGGCAAGGTAAATTCCTTAGTAGCAAAGTGCATGATAGTAACAGACTGTACAATCGCCTGTCATGTGATTTACCAGGACACTACAGAACAGTTGCATTCTGTGACTATGTGAAATAATTTATACTATATAAACTCTTATGCCTACTGCATTGACGTTGCGTCCATACAATATCCAGAACGATGACGCTCCAAAAAAACCACTCCACCAGTCATTGTTACTCAGGACCACGACCAGAGGACCAGGACGTGATGAGACAGTCACTCTATATCAATAATAATAATAATGGCTTGGATTTATATACAGTAGCGCTCTTCGTGACACCCCAGTGACCCCAGAGCGCTTACAGAGTCCATTATTCGTTCATACACAGTCATACCGGTGGTGGTAAGCTACAATTGCAGCCAGAGCTGCCCTGAGGCAGACTCACGGAAGCGTGGCGAATAATCATCGCCTACGGCCCCTCCGACCACCACCAACATTCATTCACATGCATACACATTCATACGAGGCAAGTAGGTTAAGTGTCTTGCCCAAGGACACAACGGCAGTGGGATGGACATGGGCTTGAGCGGGATTCGAACCACCAACCCTTCGATCATTGGACGACCCGCTCTACCCCTGAGCCACGCCGCCCCTCAATCAGTGGTTCCCAAACCTGTCCTCGAGGCACCCCAGCCGTTCCATGTATTTGTTCAATTCCACCACCAGCACACCTGATTCAACTAATACGAGGAGAGGATTGGGAAGCACTGCTCTATATGCTATTGGACGAGACAGAATGGCAGATAACCAGGTGAGACAGAATGGAGGGAATTCAGCTTGGAGTTGAGAGTATCCACTGCTCAGCTTATTGATATTGTAACCGCTTATGTCAATAAACCTGTGTTACCAAAGGATACCGTGTCATGTTTCGTATCTCACAGGGAGATTTAATTCCAGTGACTTTAATTCAACATCCAACAACACAATGCAATGAATGCAGAGTCCTATCCTGAAATAAATACAGGATAAGTAACATTAATTAAAAGTCACCGAACTCTAACAATTTCCAGAACGATGAGGCCCAAATTAAACAACTCCACCAGTCATCGTTACTTTTGTGTGAAGAGGGGACGAGAGAAAAAACCCTAGGCTCTGGAACTCGCTACCCCATTAGACATTAGGGTCTCGCTGTGTCTGTCTCCATTTTCCAGCTCCGCCTCGAGACCCACCTGCCTTCTCTGTGTGTCTGTTTTAGGTCTATATGTTGTTTGTCTCACTAACGTGTCCCCTTATTGTAAGTGACTTTGAGTTCTAGAGAAACACATCAACTGTTATTACTACTAATGTGCTAGGGATGGGGGCGTGGGTAAACTGTTGTTACTACTAATGTGCTAGGGATGGGGGCGTGGGTAAACTGTTGTTACTACTAATGTGCTAGGGATGGGGGCGTGAGTAATCGATTACTCGAGTACCCGCTGTTGCAGCTGAACTTGAGTGGTTTTTGAGGGTGCTCAACCACCAAACGTTCTTGTTTGTGCCACTGAAACAGAAATCCTGTTCTGAAATTCTGCGAGGCGTGAGTTGTTGCAGGAAGGCGACAGAGGTAGCTGGGGAGCATGACAGCGTAACCACGTAAAGTTTGTAAGTGTTATCTAAAAGATAAAAGCGGTTAGTGTTTGTGCATTTCCAAATTGTGCCAACATGTGTAGCGTTCATATACTATTGATACGGACATGCCGTTCCATGAGTGGAGAGACCTGCTGCATACAGAGTGGAGGTAATTGAATCATTACAAATAGTAACTGGCTGTTTTGACTGACACTACGTATTAATCTCTTAAGCCCGACGGGTCTGGTACCGGACCCAAGCCATAAATCCATCTCTACAGACTGTATGAATAAAAGTAGATTTTTTTTTAAATGTAGCCAACAGTAAAGACCCTAACCATGTCACAACAGCAGTCATAGTGTATATTTTCAACAATACGTTTGTTTACCAATAGGTTAAAGTGTTATTAGTGAACTATTCGTTTTTTTAAATGCATTCATTACAAGAGATTATCCGTCATTTTGAATGCGTATCGCAATTCTGTTTGTAAGTCATATGAGGAGACGAGACCTTGAGCTTGAGCAAATGACTTGTGGACAGTGGCGGACTCAGGCTGTTTGAAGGGCAGGGGCTAAAAGAAGAAAAGGGCACCTACTGCACAACATGGGACCCCATCAGTGAGCAAAAAGCTATAATGCGTCATGTATGGTGAAATAGATACAGACCTTTATAAACAGCTGTCTGAAATGCATCTTTGGGATCCGGTGGCCAAACAAAATCAAGAATGAGGAACTATGGCTGAAAGGAAGACAGGAACCAGTGGAGAAGCAGATCCTGAGACGAAAGTGGGGATGGATAGGCCACACTTTGAGGAAACCGGCTACCAGTACTACACGCCAGGCCCTGACTTGGAATCCCCAAGGGAAGCGGAAGAGAGGGCGGCCTAAGAACACCTGGAGGCGGGACACTGAGGCGGAGCTCAAGAGACAAGGAACTACCTGGGGGAGGCAGAAAGGACAGCCCAAAGCCGTGTTGGATGGAGAAAAGTCGTAGATGGCCTATGCTCCATTGGGAGCGATGGGCCTAAGTAAGTAAGTAAAGTAAGTATGGTGAAATAGTCTTCATCCTTGATTAAGATTAACATTAGAATAACATAGACAATCCAGATTAATAGTATAAGCACACCTCTATGATAAAAACACACAGCGAACAATACACCTTTCAAATGTGTATTTGAAATTGTCATGGTGTTTGAAAAGTAGATTTATCATGGTGTTTGAAAAGTAAATTATCATGGTGTTTGAAAAGTAAATTATCATGGTGTTTGAAAAGTAAATTATCATGGTGTTTGAAAAGTAAATTATCATAGTGTTTGAAAAGTAGATTATCATAGTGTTTGAAACTTAGATTTATCATGGTGTTTGAAAAGTTGATGATCATGGTGTTTGAAAAGTAGATGATCATGGTGTTTGAAAAGTAGATGATCATGGTGTTTGAAGGCCTAAACCATTGCTGCAGTGGTACATTTCTCAAAGATGCTAAAGATATCAGTGAGGAATATAAATATTTGGGAAACATAATTTTAATATGGTCTGGGTTGAAAAATAGTGAACCTATTCTTTAAAAGCTATTTACAACATATATTTTACAGGATATAAAACAGTTTAACAGTTAAAATTAATTTGAGTGCCGTTGAGCTTCTTCCTTTCTCTCTCCTAACTCTCCTTCTCTCCTGCTGTACTCTCCTCATGTCATCTCCTCTCCTTCTCTCATCCTGTCCTCTCCTTCTCTCCTCTCTCTCTCCCCCCTCTCTACCTTCCCCATTCTCTCCATTAAAGTTAATATATTGTACCTGGATACTGGCTGGATCAGTGGGATATTTTAATGGCAACAGGAGAGCATTCAAGTTATTTGTTGTTGTGTCGTTTGAATCATTTCTCTCCTCATCATCATTTTCATCCTTGCTTTCTTTAGCATCTCCATGCCCACCTTCATCATCATTTCTCTCCATAGCATCATCTGCATTCTCTTTCCTCAACTTCTTCATAATTTATCTCAATAGAATCATCTGCATTTTGTCTTTCCTCCACTTCTTCATAATTTCTCTCCATAGAATCATCTGCATTTTCTCTTTCCTCCACTTCTTCACCATCTCTCTTCCTGATATCATCATTTCCCTCTTGAATATCTCCATCCTCATTGCACTACTGTCTTTATCTAAGGTGGAGCAAATAATATTTGTTTTATAATAGTAATATAATTGTACTGTATATAATATTCGTACTGTAGCCTACAATGTTATAATTGTATTATAAAATAATATGTCATATAGCACTACCACCACTAGCCCTCGTGCCTTGATTGGAATAAAAAGGATCTATGGTTGGTCAATTTAAATGTTTAAGACACATTTTCTGTCCAAAATAAGCATTATTGACCATGTTATCATCCAAATAATATCCAAATAATCCAAACTATTGGCTCTGTGCGACAAGCTTGTACACGTAGCTAGTAGTGAGGACTTACAAATATCCTTATCTCCTCCCTTACTATTGTTGCTTTGGACCCAATTTTTCAAAGAGAAGCTGCCTCTTGCAGCATTTTTCAGCTGCTTTTTAATATTATTCCGATTTCATTTGTCGGCCTATTTATGAATCGTTTTCAAATAAACGCTAGATGATCGATAGTATACAGTATGTGTGCGCACGCATGCTCATGCCGCGCGCTGATAATCGCTGGTCTTATTTCATCATGGCTTTTACAGTCAAAACACCCATATTACATATCACATAAACGCTTATATCTCTGTGAAAACGAGTCTGATTATCCTAACACTGATAACATAGATTCCTTACCTGACGTCAGATGGTATCCAAATGGTATATTCCAATTCCTGATCACCATTCGAAAAAATTGATAAGTGTATTGTAGGGCTGCAACTAATGACTAATTTGGTAGTCGACTAATCTGCCGATTATTTTTTCGATTAGTCGACTAATCGAAAACCAATGTAAAAAAAAAAAAAAAAAAAAAAAGGATTTTTTATTTTTTTTTTATATTGCCTATCTTTGTGAAAGTGGCTTCTCAGCTCTGGTCCAGCTGAAGACAGAGCAGAGGAACAGATTGGACATTGAGCAGAGTTGCTTGTCTACCATCACCCCAGACTTTGAGACTCTTGTCAGGACCAAACAACAACATCATAACATGATGATCCCCAGTGATGCCACAGATTACTTGTAAAAGTAATCTGATTACTGATTACTGATTACTCCTTTAAAAAGTTATCTTAGTTACTTTACTGATTACTTGATTATCAGAGTAACTTAGTTACTTTGAAAGTAACTAGGTTACGAAGTCGTCGTCCCTGCTGCTGCCACAACATAAGAATGACAAAACATTTTTAGTAAAATGTACTCAGTTTGAGTAAAATGTACTAATAGGGCAGGTAGGCCTATCTTGCTATCTATAGATCTATAGATTTCACAAAAGATAAATGGTCAATAACACCACATGTAGGCTGATATGTAGCCTACCTTTGAGGCCTGCCCCATTCAGATATGGTTCTACGTTATTATTATTTATTATTGTGTGAATGAATGAATGAAAACTTTATTTAACAGATTGCAGAATGGGTACAATACAGTACGGCTCAATACATACAATTGTTAAGGGGATGCAGACCTGAGAAAGACGTTCGTCTTGTTTCCATCAGGGTCCCCCATTTTCAATTCATATAGACATTTATGACATACACAACATACATGACATTTATGGCATAGGGACATATAGGTATTTAGTACTGATACATTTGTGACATAAGCGGTATTCAAATATACAGTACTGTTACCCCTAGATCCTGTCAGAGTATATACATATGATGGGGAGGGGACTGTACATTAGGAGGGGGTGGGTGGGTGGGAGAGAAATATACATACGGCGGGGAGGGAATATATATACTGCAGTGTTGTCAGTGTGCTACTGACAACCTACATACTGCAGTATGGTGTTCCATGTTCATGAATAGTGCAAGCAAAAGATGTTTAACTCAAAGGTGGAACATACTGTTTGGCTGGTGCAGCTCCGACTCCGAGTCCTGTAGAAGTCGACGGTCGTGCTGTGCTGTATATTCCATATGCGGTAGACAGTATTTTGTTTCCTCCGCAAAGTGAATGTTTTTTTCACCCGGCTTAGTTTACACAAACGTTAAGTAGACTAGTGAACTTCCAGTGCAAGGAAGCGTTACGAGCGCGAGCGTCTCCCTGCTACAGTAGCTCGCAGGTCAGCCTGATAATAACAATAACAGCCGCGCCCACCAGCATGGCTCAACACGCGAGTTTGCGTGCTGTGACGTCACTCCCCAATACAAGGAAAAGCTTTCCAAACGTATATTTGACTGTCGAAAACGAAAGAAAATACTGCATTCCGCCTGCATTATGATGAGATAGTAACGAAATAGTAACGCACAGCCACTTGAACAAGTAACTGCAATCAGATTACTGGCTTGTAAAGATTAACGTGTTAGATTACTATTTTCGGGGGAAAGTAATCAGATTACAATAACGCGTTACTTAGTAACGCGTTAGTGGCATCACTGATGATCCCATAGCAAATTAAAATAATGACTCATGAAACATTTGAATTTGGATCTTTAAGCCACTTTAAATGAAAATGTATTTGAAGAACAATACAGCAATCACTCATAACAAGATAAATAAATTAAATAATACAAATTAAAGTGGAAGTGTACTTTAAATAACTTTTGTTTGCTGTGTGTGAGAGGAGTCCGTGTGTGTGTGTATGTGTGTGTGTCTTACTCTGATCGCTGTGTGAGTGAGAGGAGTGTGTGTACTGTGTAATTTGTGTGTGTCTTACTCTGATCGCTGTGTGAGTGAGAGGTGTGTACTGTGTAATTTGTGTATGTGTGTGTGTCTTACTCTGATCGCTGTGTGTGAGAGAGAGGAGTGTGAATGTGTGTGTGTCTTACTCTGATCGCTGTGTGTGAGTGAGAGGAGTGTGTATGTGTGTGTCTTACTCTGATCGCTGTGTGTGAGTGAGAGGAGTGTGAATGTGTGTGTGTCTTACTCTGATCGCTGTGTGTGAGAGAGAGGAGTGTGAATGTGTGTGTGTCTTACTCTGATCGCTGTGTGTGAGTGAGAGGAGTGTGTATGTGTGTGTGTCTTACTCTGATCGCTGTGTGTGAGTGAGAGGAGTGTGAATGTGTGTGTGTCTTACTCTGATCGCTGTGTGTGAGAGAGAGGAGTGTGAATGTGTGTGTGTCTTACTCTGATCGCTGTGTGTGAGTGAGAGGAGTGTGTATGTGTGTGTGTCTTACTCTGATCGCTGTGTGTGAGTGAGAGGAGTGTGTATGTGTGTGTCTTACTCTGATCGCTGTGTGTGAGTGAGAGGAGTGCGTGTGTAATGTATTGTGTGTCTAGTCTGATCATCATCTCCTGCAGGGGAACAATGTTTTCAATGTCCAAAATTTGCTATGGGATCATCATGTTATGATGTTGTCTGGAACCCTGAGAAGCCACTCTCACAAAGATAGGTAGTGCACAAAAAAAAAAAAAATTAAATATTTTTTTTTTAATGACTAATCGACGCAACAATTTCTCGTCAACGATTTTTTATAATCGACGTCGTCGATTATGTCGACTAATCGTTGCAGCCCTAGTGTATTGATCCAACGTGATACAGTAGAACACATGATCCGCGCGGCTCAGAGGCTCCAGAATGAACTCTGGTAGACCCCGGCTGCATCAGTGAGAAGTAAAATGTGGAGTCAGAAATCTGTTATCCCATTTACTTTCATTGAGTCTGTAGAATGATCGTCTGGAGGCTATGACTTGGTGCAAGCTCGTTTATTGACAACTTCAGTATGTAGTAACAGACAGACCCCTTCACGTTCCGTGTAACAATATATATAACTCCAGATCAATGCGCAGCCTTAGAACTACCCCTGCATCCCTTATATACTTCCGTATATGACATCTCCCCTTTTCAGCATGTTATCTCTAACATCATAGGAACATTCCAAATGAAAAGTACTATAGGCTGAACATACCTTTTTAACTTAAATCTGAGACATCATCACACATTCTGGTCTCTGTCTAAAACAATGAACTGTTTAAGCTTTCAAGTGTTATTATTATTATTAAATCACCAACCAACATTTCAACATCCAATACAACATTCCTTTTTTTTTTTTTTTTTTTTTTTTTAACATTGTACCCAAAACTCTGCACAGTCCATTTTACCCGACCGATCTACAGGTCAAGTCTCTTGACTGGCTTACTCAGTCGTCCCGATCGGGTCACCGTTTGACCAGACAACGGGTTGTAGGTGTAGCTGTAGCCACACTCTGACTGGCAGGAACAGTCTCTAACAAGGTGTGTCTGTCAGAGTGGGAGTCTGTCCCTGCGCACTCACCAGGCGTTGCTGGGGTTGGCTGCATCGCAGGCACTGGTTGGAGGTGGCGGCGGTTACGCCGCAGCTCTGTTCCTTGCTGTGTCTGGATGACGAAGGATCTCGGGGTGCTGCTCTCGCTGGAGATCACTGCTGGCAAGGACCACTTCTTGTCATGGTCCAGCTTGGAGAGTACAACGTCTCCTGGTCGCAGGGCGGGTAGGGCCCTGGCCCCATGACGGCAATTGAAGTAGAAGGCCTGTTTAGCTTTTTCCTTCTGATCCTTCTCTCGCACAGCTGCCTTGCTGGGCCATTTTGGGGTGAGGTTTTTCTCAAGAGTGGGGAGGGTGGTTCTGAGTTTCCTCCCCATCAAGAGCTCCGCTGGGCTGTAGCCTGTGGAGGAGCACGGAGTAGACCTGTAGCTCAGTAGAGCCATAGCTGGGTCATCTTGCTTGAGGATTTTCTTTGCCGTCTGCACGGCTCTCTCTGCGTGCCCGTTGCCTTGCGGGTGATGAGGGCTGGACGTGTAGTGTTTGAAGTCCAGTTGCCTAGCCAGCTCCTTGAACTCCATACTTGCAAACTGGGGTCCATTGTCGCTCACCGCTTCCTCAGGAATTCCGAATCTCGCGAACACGGCCTTCAGCCTCTGAATGACTTGTGTACTGGTTGTGGAAGACAGGTGGAGTATCTCGATGAACCTAGAGTAATAATCTGATATTACTAGGTAGTTGTGCTTGTACCCACAGAGGTCCATGGCGATCCTCTTCCAGGGTCGCTCTGGGAGTGGCGTGGAGAGGAGAGGTTCTTTTCAGTTCACAGCACACCTGGCACGACGCCACGAGCTGGCTTAACTCTGTGGAGAGACCAGGCCACCATACTGAGGAACTCGCTCTCTCCCTATATTTCACTAGGCCCTGGTGCCCTTCATGGATTCTCTGAAGGATCTCTACTCTCATCTGTCTCGGCATGACAATCCTGTTCCCTCTTAGGACAAGTCCATTTAGCTCTGACAGCTCTGATTTCACTGGGCCATAGGGTCTCGCCTCGATAGGCACCTCGGCCAGGTGTTCAGGCCATCCCTTTTTTATGAGTCTGGCGACTGACAACAGTTCGGCGTCAGCTGCTGTGGCCGCTCTGATCTCGTCCATCTTGCTTGCGGACGCTGGGATCCCCTCCATTACACTAGCCACATAGCATGCCACCTCACGCTGTGTGTCCAAGTCTGCATCTGTGTTGGCCATTGGGCTGCGTGACTGCGACAACCAGAGTCTTTCCAGGAGCATACTCTGCCACCGCGTTGAACCTCATGAGCCTCATGAGGAGTCGCTGGCATCGGAGAGGCACATTGTCCAGGCTGCGAGTGTTAATGAGAGGTACAAGGGGCTTGTGGTCAGTTATTAGCTTGAACTGGCCCAGTCCACTGAGGTACCGGTCGAACCTCTCGCACGCCCACATGCCCGCCAGACCTTCTTTTTCAATCTGGGCGTAGCGCGTTTCTGCTTCGGTGAGGCGTCTTGAGCAGTACGCCACAGGTTTCCACTGCTCGCCATGAAGTTGAAGTAGCACGCCCCCTAACCCGTAACTGCTCGCGTCTGCAGACACGGCGGTGGGCTTGCTCACGTCGTAGAAGGCGAGTACTGGTGCTGTGGTCAACAGCTCTTTGATCTTCTGAAAAGCTGTTTGCTGGGCATGGTTCCATGTCCATGCATTCTTGTGCTTCAGGAGCTCATACAGCGGTTGTCCTACTGTTGAGAGGTCTGGGATGTACCTGCCGAGATAATTCACCATTCCCAGCACCCTCCTCAGCTCCTGCACATCTGTTGGCGACGCCAGCTGCCGGATAGCCTCCACTTTTGCTGGGTCAGGCCGGATCCCGGACTGGTCGATGATGTGCCCGAGAAACCGTAGCTGACTTTGCCTGATGGAGCACTTTTCTCTATTCAGCTTCAGGCCAGCCGTCTCTATGCGCTGCATCACCTTCTCCAGGCGACTGTCATGCTCTTTTTCTGTGGCCCCATAGACGAGAATGTTGTCCATGAAGATCTCGACGCCCTCTAACCCGTCCAGGGTCTCCATCATCTTCCTCTGGAATATTTCCGGCGCGCTTGTGATCCCGAATGGCAGTCGCTTGAAGTTGAACCTGCCAAACGGCGTGATGAAGGTGGTGGTGAGCTTACAGCTGTCTGGGTGCAACGGGATTTGGAAGAATCCACTGGCGGCATTGAGTGACGTGAAGACTGTGGCCCCGCTTAGCTTTGCTGTGATCTCGTCGGTAGTGGGCAGGGTGTACTGTTCTCTTTTAACAGCCTCGTTCAGCCTCTTGAGATCCACACAGATGCGGGCTTTGCCTGTGCTCTTCAGGACCGGCACCATGGGTGCACACCAATCGGTAGGCTGTGTCACCTTCTAAATGATGCCATTCCTCTCCATCCTTTGGAGCTCCTCCTTGACCTTCTGCAGCATAGGGAGAGGTACACGTCGCGCTGTGTATACCACGTACGGCTGGGTGCCATCTTTCAGCAGTATTCTTACTGGTTCCGTTTGTAATGTCCCATGCTCCCCGTATGCCTGCAAATGTTCATTTTTCCTGCTGCTGCTCATCGTTTCCTCCACCCTTCTCACGAAATTCATTTTCACTGACATTGGCCTGCTGAGTAGGTTGTTTACTGTAGGCCCCCGGATGACATAAGCTGTGAGTGGGTGTGTCTTACCCTTGTAGGTCACAGTGCTCTGGATCTGTCCTATGCAATGCAGCTCGCCACCTGGGCTGTCCAGTGGTATTTCCGCAGGCTCCAGCGGTCTGTTTGGCATGAGTGAGTGGTAGGTCTCCTCGCGAATGATGCTCACATCCGCCCCAGTGTCGATTTTAAACTCGACCGGTGTGGAGCCCATCAACACCTTGACGGCCCACCTCTTTGGCGACCCACCTGCTTTACTCACTTCCCCCATGTAGTACCCATCTTCTGACCCAGAGTCCTGCTGTTGTTGCTGCACTTCTTTTTGTTCTCTGACCTCACGTACTGCTTTCCTATTTCTACACACTTTACTCCAGTGCCCTACTTTGTCGCAGGTATTACATGTGGACTTTTTAGCTGGACAGTTCTCATCTCTACTGTGCCACGCTCTCCCACATTGTCTACATTGTCCTCTGTCGCCCCCTTGTGGCTTACCCTGGCGGCCATTTCCTTTGTAGCGCTTGTTGTGAGTCACCTCGTGTATCGCCTCGCTTCCGGCTGTCTCTCCTTGCATGCTGATCTGCGCGGCAACCTCTTCAGACTGCCTGACAGTCTCTATGGTCAGCGCGAGTGTCAGATCTCTCGTCATCTGCAACTTACGGGAGACTTCTTTGTCGAGGACTCCAACGACGATTCTGTCACGGATGTTCTCATCCTTGCTCGCGCCGAAATCACAATGCACAGCCAGTTCATACATAGCCCTAATAAAAGTCTCTGCTTTTTCTCCTGCTCTCTGTACCCGTTGATGGAAACATGCCCGTTCGTGTATGACGTTCCGTCGCGGTACAAAGTAGTCATCGAACTTCACTAGCATTCTTCCAAAGTCATTTTGATGTGCTACTTCTTCAAATTCAAACGAACGGAATATATTCTCCGACTCGTTTCCCATAGCGTATATCAGACTGCTAACCTGCACGGCACCCTCTTCCTTATCCAACTTGGTAGCCGTTCTGAATCTTACAAAACGCTGCTTCCATTCGGGCCATTCTCCTGGTTTGTCGAAAGGAAAACTCGCAGGCGGTTGAAATTTTGCCATCTTTTGTCTACTTTGCTTTTGACACCATGTAGAATGATCGTCTGGAGGCTATGACTTGGTGCAAGCTCGTTTATTGACAACTTCAGTATGTAGTAACAGACAGACCCCTTCACGTTCCGTGTAACAATATATATAACTCCAGATCAATGCGCAGCCTTAGAACTACTCCTGCATCTCTTATATACTTCCGTATATGACAGAGTCCATTCCAAAAGGGTGATTTACCATCTGGGAGATGATAGGGGGCGCTTTTTTCAGATCTGAGCGGCGGCGGTCCCTGGATCTCCAACGGTAGGCTCACGTGATGCAATATGATTTCAGATCGCTAATAATAAAAAATAAAAAAAACACAATGGTGCCCAGCCACGGAGATCTCCGTGTTTCGATTCCACCCGTTGTGGACAGAGAGACGGATATATCCGTGGCAAGTTGTTTTTGCTTTTATTCCATTTTAATAACCTATTCAAGGTCGCCGAGCGGCACTGTAGATTTACCCTACTCTTTGAATTCGCCAACGTGCAATACCGGCCAGATCCTCTTAGGGGCACTGTCGCGATAATGCAGTGTGCACTGTGGCTGAACGGAGCATTATTTTTTTTAACTTTTTTTTTTAGTTTCCAGTAGCTGGATTCTGGATGTGCAGCCAGTACCTTTGATTACGTTTTAGATAGCAGATTTCACCATGCAATAAGGGGATTTATCATCAGCCAATGGACAAATCGATCTACCAGATGGCGATCGATAACGGGGAAATGCTTTGGGGGATCCCACCGGACCACGGTAAGATCTTTTTCACGTAAAGTACAGCCCAATCGGGAATTGTTATGATACTCAACCAGTCGTTTGGCTACTTAGACAAACACGGTTATTGGTAATCAATAATAAGAAACAACGTCCCCCGCCCCCCCCCCCCCCCCCTTTCATGCATACATGCTTGAGGATCGTGCCGATCATATGCAGTTTGAGTTTTAACTGTAGCGTATCTATAACCGAAATGCCATTGGATATAATGGTAGTAGCTATTAACCCTTTATCTCGGCTTCCAGGAAATATACTAGACCAAATTCCGTATAACGCTTATATTCACAGCGCTATAAAATTAGAACGAATTGATGAGAAATTGTTTTCTTTAAGCCATTTTGAAGGGACGGTTTATGGTCTCAATTGACAATGAGAATGGACAGATAGCAATACTATGAAGTATAGATTTAGCTCTACAAACAGCCCCACGTCTGTTTACATTTCCTGGTCCTCTTGAGATTAATTAGACTCATCCCAGTGGCCGCGATTGTGTTAACAATTGTGTGTATCGCTACTGGATTGACCAGATCCAGAGTGAATAAATGAATGAAAACTTTATTTAATACACGAGACCCTCTTCTTGGGACCAAGTAAGGTTTCGTCGATAATCCAATGTACAGTTACCCCAACCCCCCACCCAACCACCTCCAATGTATAGTCGCCCCACTCCACCTACCCAACCTCCTCCAATGTACAGTTTCTTCGTCAAATGTATATAGGCCTACTCTCTTTTTTAGAAATTTTTTGTATCACAAACAATACTGTATTTGTAAATCTGGTATGCCATAAATGTATAGATGTAGCAGTATTGTCTATCTGTATGTCATGTGTGTGATATATGTTATGATGAATTGAAAATGGGGGACCCTGATGTAAACAAGACGAAAGTCTTTCTCTGGTCTGCATCCCCTTAACAATTGTGTGTATTGAGCTGTACTGTATTGTACCCATTCTGCAATCTGTTAATAAAATGTTCAATCAATCAATCAATCAATATTTAACAGATTGCAGAATAGGTACAATACAGTATGGCTCAATACACACAATTGTTAAGGGGATGCAGACCAGAGAAATACGTTTGTCTTGTTTACATCAGGGTCCCCCATTTTCAATTCATAGTGACATTTATGGCATAGGGACATACATGACATACTACAGGTATTTAGTAATGTTACATTTGTGACATATACGATATGCAAATATACAGTAATGTTACCCATAGATCCTGACAGAGTATATACATATGATGGGCAGGAGACTGTACATTAGGAGGGGGTGGGTGGGTGGGAGAAAAAAGATACATACGGTGGGGAGAGAATATACAGTGGGGAGGAGACTGTCTACACAGATACACCTGTGTGATGTTGCTACGGAGTTAAGCTAATAAAGGATACTCACAACCACAACAGGGGACTCACATATTTGTACTGTGAAGTAACACAACAATGACAAATGTGTTGTTTCTGTTTTTCTTTTTGACATAGTTGCGGAACACGGAACAAGTTAACTCACCACTACAGCCCCCAGTAGCCTAGCCAGTCTCTTGAAACACCGCTATCTTCAAACGTCCATTTCTCTCGAAACTTCTTTTGTTGGGTGGTGCCGTGCCGCTTATCCTTTTCGTCTGAGAACACCGCAGTGGTTTTTCTTTTTAGTGGCCGGCTTACTCCTTCCATTTAACCGACGCTATTAAGCTAATGTTAGCTAATCGGTATAGCAGCGTTACAGTGCAAGCAGGTGGTGGATGTGACGTCGGTAAACAAGGAGAGTTGACGCACGAGGCTGCAAAAAAGGCGACTGTCGTAAAACCAAAACACACCGCAGTTTTAATAATTTTACATGACTATTTTGTTACCCTGCCATGTGGCGGACAGACCTCTCAGACCTCGCAAATGTCACTCCCCCAATAGCCTCCAGCTGCAACCGCGGAGCGAGCAGCGTAATCCTGTCTCTCGAGTCGCTGAGTCCTGCCATTGTTGCTCCGCAGCTCGCCAATGACTGCTTGGCGCGGCCGTGCCACGATAGAAAAAAAATTCCCTTTTTCATGATATTTGACGCCTCTGATTGGCTGATGCCTCAATTACAAATCATATTATACCAGGTAGCCAATTCCGTCAGACTGCGAATCAAATTGACGGAACTCCTAATCGAATTGACAAAAATCCGTCTGGAGACGGAACGCTTTAATGCCTGTGTTCATACTGTTGTGAAAAAATCACATCACATTATGAGCAAAAAAATTTGATTTGGACCATATGTGGTCCTTACAGTAAAATGTTCCTTAATATGCACTGTCTCTGTATTTTAAACCAATACATATAAAATACAAATAAAAATCTATGGAAGACCGGCCACGTCTTTATTTATTATTTTATTGCCGTTTTCTCGTGATAGCGACTAATTATTTCGTTATCTCGATATAACAAGGATCGTGTTCTGGTGATAACAGATTCATTTATTTCATTATCTCGTTTTAGTGGGATAATTATCCAGAACCATGTTCAGAACTCGGAGATGAGCTGGTTCATGTGATCGCGCCGTTCTGATTTCAGCCTTCAAGGGCTGTCTGTTGCTGTATACAACAATCTTTGTTATATCGAGATAGCGAAATAATAACTTGTTATCACGAGAAAACAGACTTTGTTATATTGAGTTAACTAAATAATAAGTCGCTATCACGAGAAAACGGCAATAAAATAATAAATAAAGTCTCGGCTTCCGTATAAATCAGATACAGGTCAGATTTCTTTGCAATGCAACCTCAGTCTGAACAGTTGAAATTCACAGAACTTTTACATCACATCACTCACAAATTAGCTGGCCTCCACTGCACATCAATTCATAGATTTAACCATAAACTGAGACTTCAGTGTCCTCCATGTTTACATCCATCATCGTTATTGTTCATTTGTGCATGCTGGTCAGGTTCAGGAGTGTGACCAGTTCACACTGGAATCTGAACTTGGCCATATTCAAAAAAAAAAATAAAAAAAAAAAAAAAAAAAAATAATAATAATAATAATAATAATAATAATAATAATAATAATAATAATAATAATAATAATAATAATAATAATAATAATAATAATAATAATAATAATAATAATAATAATAATAATAATAATAATAAATGTGAACAGCCAAACAAAGAAGTCTGATCTGAGCAATAAATCAGAATTGAGCACTAATGTCAGATGGGAAACTAGCACAAAGCACAGAGTGGTTAACAGGTGAATGAGAGAGTGAGTGAGCGAATGCCTCATATCTGAACAAGAGTGCCGTCTAACAACAGTGTTAGAAGCAGCCAGAAATCAATGTATGAAACTGATTCCTCTGAAAAGGATTCCCTCTTAGAGGAGCAAGCTAGTGTAAACTACTGACTAGTCAACCAGCACCTGCTAACGTGTCTGACCCTTTAGCTCAGTTGGTTAGTGCGGTCGCATGTGGATCCTATGGACCTAGGTTTAAATCCACTTGGTTACATTGGTGACAGCGGTCCCTGTGAATCTGTACCCAGGTTCACGTAGCAATGGGGGTGAGATCTCAGTGCCTTAATGGGAAAAAGTGTGGGCATGGGTGAAAGAATGTGCGAGGAAGCAATTCTCGGGGGGAGGATGACTGTAAATTACAGTCAACTAGAGTTGCACAGAGTGTTTAGAATGCCCATTTCTCCTTGTTAGGGACCAAGCAGTGAGACAATGAGGAAACAGGAGTTGTAGATGAAAACTGAGTTTTTATTTACCCACAAGGTGCAAAACCATTGCAAACCAAGAATTTGATAACTAGGCCTATATATGGGTTTCTCATCCACGTCAGCAAGGAGGCCAAAAGGAACGTAATAATCCTGGTCAGAACAATGGGGCAGACTGTATAGAGGATACTTTGTAGGACATGACCTTGAGAATATTTGAAACTGTTTGGGGAGAGATTTCACACAGAACAACCAGGAATGAGGAAGATATGGATAGTGGTTTACCATTGTATCTCTTTGTTCCTGGATTGTAGCCAGCTCTTCATAACAACTCATCAACAATAGTCTTCCGGGATTCTGAAATCTGGGAGGAGATAGCGGGGGGAGCAAATGAATGAATGTGGATGAGAGCCGTGATGTAAGTGATTGCAGCTACGGCTGTGGGGGTGCTGGAGACATGATCGAATAGACTTGTATGCGCCTGAATCTCCTGAACACGGCGCGACCCATTCCTAATCGATCAGAACTAAATCGGCAGAGAAAAAGCCCATTTTTAAGCACCTATTCCCCATGCACATGCGCAGATTGCCCACGGATTGTGACGCCATGCACACCCTCCCTGGACTGTTCCATCAGAGGGGGGAGCTTCGGTGGTAGTGTGAGTGGCTACAGACCACTGCACTTAAATATAAACATTAGTCTACCTGGAGACTCAATGAGGTAATTGTAGATGTCGCCATAAGACGCGTCTGGCCATTTAGTGGGATCATTGTTTCATTATCCTGTTCGGCTGAAAGGACACTGGCCACCGAAGCTCGCCTGTCTGATGGAACAGTCCAGGGCGGGTGTGCGTGACGTCACAATCCGTGGGCAATCTGCGCATGTGCATGGGGAATAGGTGCTTAAAATGGGCTTTTTCTCTGCCGATTTAGTTCTGATCGATTAGGAATGCAACCACTTACATCACGGCTCTCATCCACATTCATTAATTTGCTCCCCCCGCAATCTCCTCCCCGATTTCAATGTAACGTGGAAGTGTAGTGGTCTATTAGGCGCTCTACAAATTAAAGTTATTATTATTATTATCATTCTGTTTACAATTGAACATTCCATGAAAATTATCTATAAATTCTACATCTTCTGAAAAATTTATAAACAGAAAATTCGCCTGTTCGAATCCAGCTCCCGGCGTTGTCACCAGCTTGGCTGGCCATTCACACTAATACAATTGGCAGTATTAGAGGGTGGGAAAGGTGGCAGGGTGGGTCCGGGTCGTTGTAAACAGCGACTCCTACAGTTCGGTCGGGGCGCCTGCTCAGCGCGGATAGGATCTAAGGGGGATAGTGTGATCCTTCCACACGTTACACCCTCTCAGTGAGAGTCCGCGCTGCCAGGTGAAAAGAAGTGGTTGATTGGCTAGACGTGTGTCGGAGGAAGCACGTGATAGCCTCCACTCTCCCAGACCGACTGTGGGGGGTAAGTGTGCAGCGACCAGGAAGGGGATTGGGAATTGGCATAACGACTAACATTGGGATGGGAGAAAATCGGAGGAAAAAGGAGGGGGAAAAAGATCAATAATAAATATAAACAGAAAATTCATAAAAAATGTCACCAAAATTTGGTAAATTCCAGTAAATATTGCAATTTTGAAACTTTTTTCTTCTCTTAAGTATCATAACTGGATTCAGCATCCTGAACAACCCCCAAAACAACTCCAACATTGTTGAAATTGATCGTTTCTGAGATTTGGCCATTTAGGCGATTATGCAAATGTATGCTAATTATGCAAATAAAAAAAGTTGCCCAACATTTACAACTTAGCATCCGGCAGTTTCTGAGTGCTGGGGATCCGTACTATCCATATCCATCATAAAACTTTGGTGGTTCTGAAATTTCCGGGTTCACAATGGGGCTCTATGGGGTGGCAAATAGACTACACTACAGGGCTAACGACGCCACTGATGTGGATCATATCGTCCCAGGTTCAAATCCACTCGGTTACACTAGTTTAACCAGTTAGCAAGCTGCATATGGGCAACACTATGCAAATCTCCATTGTATTTAGTTAACATTAACTCATTGGCTGCCAAAAACGAGTATTCTCGTGTTTCATCGCCAACCGCTGAGCACCAATAACGAGTTTTTCTCGTTTTTAGATCCTTTGAAATTTTTCCTTTGATCCCCATTCTAAACACTCGCACGGACCTCCCTGTGTCTCCCTGGCACCGCTGCCTACGTTAAAATTGCAATGATGATCAAATCCCACCAGGTGGCAGTATCACCTACCTTTTTAACTAGGGATCTCAGTTGTCTTTCAGTACTGAGGTACCTCCCGGCTGCAGGGATCCCTTCCCCATCAAAGTGAATCACACACAACAATCTGATGGGATTACTGGGATTATAAATTTTGGAGTACCTTCTGACTAAGGTAAGGTATATACTATGTCTATTTTACCTAACCTAAAACATGCCTTTGTATCGATCACAGCGTCGTCTTTTAGCGAACCTAAAACATGCTTTTGGTAACAATGCGGCTTGATAAAAAGACCCCCCCCCCCTTGATGATTTTGTGAAGAAACATCTATATATGGTATATACCTTTGATTTGGAAATAATATAGGTTTCAGGTGGGCAACCTGAACTATTCGGGCATATAACACGTCATATCTCGCAATCTACAAAAAAAATACTAGATTATTTTGGAAATGGGCGATGTTTAGCATGTAATAGCGCACAAACTAAAGTATGTAGAAATTAACTGGTTTGTCAATGTTGGACTATAAACAATGCCTGTTAAATGAGCCATACTATTGTCTCCATAGCTATAATACAGAACACACGATGGGTCCGCAAACATCGCGAAAATGGTCAAAAATGCTGGCGCCATTGAGTAAAGATGGGAAAACAGCGTGGCAGTCAATGAGTTAACATAAAAAAGCATCAACATCCAAAGAGGAGCTTTATCATAGCATCTTCTTTGAACGGGACAAATGTTAGCACTAATCGCAATTAGCATAGCTAGAGGCAGCTAATGTTCTCTACTCTATTTAAGTTAGCTTTTACGGTTTTACGTCATGCTGATGAGTGCCTGCTGAAGGAAATCAATGATTTGCATTTGGTTTATAACCTATAGATATTAGTTTATACGTGTTAAACTATAAACGCTGAGGAGACAGCTCCTATGTACAGGTACGTGTGTGTTTCAAGTTAGACTGTGGAAGTCACAGACAGGGGCCTGTTAGCGAGATAAGACATTGGCCAAGGTCATCCACAGAGGCGCTTTATATCAACATTCTTGAACCACACAGACTCTCAAGAGAGGGGTGCAGGGCAGACCGAAAGAACAGCGGCTGGCGTTGCGTCGCTTAGTAACAAGAGAGAGGGCGTGGCTATGGGGCTAGCTGCCGTTGCTAGGGAAAAGACGTTATAGCTGTGAGTTTCTTCCGGTTTGGGTCAGACAAGCAGACGAGCAGACAAGCGTTGACAGTGAGACAACAGAGATCCCTCCACCCTCTTCTGAGGCTAGAGGGTGGGAGAGGAGTGACCACGAGGACAGAGCTAGCTCCAAGCTAACAGAACAGATAACAGGACAGGCTTCGGCTATGGACCTAGGCCGCAACCATCAAGCGAGATAGAATTATTAATTTAGTTTTTCATCTTTCAAAGACTTTCAACTTGTTCCATCTTGTATGCGTCTTATGTTTATGAAATAAACATAACCATCAAGGAAAGAGACAACGTTTCCAGTGTTAATTATTCTGATTATGGATGTACCAACGGGGTGATAGTGTGGGACAGCCAGTAAGATTGCCATTAACCATAACAGATGACACAAACACAACACAGAGGGAAGTCACGGAACAGCAGGTGACGGGTTGATTAGAGGCTGAAGACCACTGTAATCTATCACTGCATTATATGGTTTGTGAAAGTCTTTGTACAAGATAACATGTAATCTAAACATTGAGTAGCAAACATTAACTGACACTAGTGATGCAAGTCGCGATTAGTACAATGCTAATGTGCCTTCAGTTCTCAAGGCGGGAATGGCCCTCTCCTACCTCCGGTCAACAATCTCTAACTACACACCCTCAAGACGCCTACACTCGAGTCTACATCTTCTGGCCACTTGAGTCCCTTTCTATCTGAGCTCTGGGAGATTCAGAGAAGCAGGTCCTCGCTCCACGATGGTGGAACAAACCGCCCACCACAGTCAGGACACATGAAACCCTGCCTGACTAAAAACACCTCTTCAATCAACATCTGAAATAGCAAATTCATTCATGAATTCAAATGAACCTTCTTTCTGTCTTTTACCACTATCTACACGTACTATGCTACTATCCCTATACTACTACTGTCAGACTTTGGCTGTTTTTTGCTAATGTAAGAATATCTATCTATCTATCTATCTATCTATCTATCTATCTATCTATCTATCTATCTATCTATCTATCTATCTATCTATCTATCTATCTATCTATCTATCTATCTATCTATCTATCTATCTATCTATCTATCTATCTATCTATCTATCCGTCTATAATTGTATCTATTGTAAAATGACTTACAGTAAACAGTGTCTACTATTGTACTGTTTTTTTACTGTGTTGAAGCTGCCAATTCCATTTGTGCTCACAGCAGGACATGTCATAACATTCCTGAGGACTCAGAACAGCACCAGTTTCATCAGTCTAAAAATGAAGAAGTGTTGTACTCAGCTGTAATTATATAGATCCCTGCTATTCTAAATCTATAACCTTATTTAGTCTTGTGTTGGTCTTGTTCTCTGATTCTATTGTCTAGAGAAGCCATTGCATTGGCTTAGTGACGATATATATATAGGAAGCTTGTATTCTCTGTTCTTGGCAGAATGTATGATGTATATTGTGCCTGTTGCAATGTACTTTTCCCTTGCAACATATAATTTTTCCGGTGTGTACTATTGCTTGATTCACTTTTGAGTAAACCTTGAAAAGATTAATTCTACATTTCATTATTGATGATTATCAGGGAAACGCAACACTACCTAACATGCTAATATGTCTATACTACTATGCACTCAGAATAGCACTCAGCCACCAGAGTTGTACCCCTCCTGCTGACTTGTTCCCAATTTGTATGTCGCTTTGGATAAAAGCATGGGCTAAAATACCAAATGTAAATGTAAGCGGATATGGCAAAGCTCCTGTATGTTGCTGTTGAATGTTGCTTTGTTTCTAGCAAACAAAATTATCTTCAGACACACTTTCATCTCCCCCCCCCCCCCCCACCCCATGATTTGAATTAATTCTTATCATAGTTTAGGGCAGGGGTAGGCAATTAAGTTTGGCTGAGGGCCACATTTTTTCCAAGCCATTGTATGGGGGGCCGGAAACAAAAACAATTGCTAATATATTTAATATATTGATAGTGAAAACATTTAAACTCTGTGACAGACCACCTTATAACTAAGACATACATTTGTGTCAGAGGCAGATAATGGACAAAATAAACTAGCTGCATAGGTGGCCTAATAAACGACATACACATTTGCACTGAACATTATACCTTTGTCTGTTTGCCATTTTATTATAAAACCAGAGACAAGCGCCTCTCTCTTATCTTACATTACGCGCAACCAATGTGTCTATCTGACGGCCCTTTCTGTGGAGCGCACTGGACTATTGAGAAACAATAGGAATTTTCCATCGGTTCTCCCAATCCATGTGACCATTTCTAGCATTTCCATTGGCTATAGTGACAGACATAGATATATGATAAATGGATAGATACAGCGGATTAGATGCAGTCCAGGGAAAACAACCAATCTAGATATTTCAAGATTCTATGCTTTACATCCGCGCATTCTCTGAGAGATGCACAACATTTTTAGATGACAATCGATTCCGATACAATAATAAAGCAAGTCTTTATCACAAACAAATCCAAAGATATTTAATGTTTTACAAAACATGTCTACTGTTGCGCCCGGCTTTAGAGGGTTAAAAGCCTAATAGTATTTTTTATTTAGTTAATAAATGTCTTGTTGTAATTCCTTAAATACCTAATGTAGCGTATCTTCTTGAAGCAGATTCAGCTTTTTTTGCTCTGATTTGACTTCAGTTTAATTGCATTGTTACTGTTCACATGTGTGGTGCCGTCACAGTCATATATAAGTAAAGATAAAGTTTGAATGACTTACTGAACTGATGTTTTAATTTCACACCACACATGTGGTGTGGCTTGTTTGTTATTTCAGCACCAGGCGCTGTCCACCAACTTTTTTCATGTTAAGCAAGCACTACATTGCACCTCACTGCCTACCTGTTATTCACTCTCAACATAAAACAACGTATAATAAGCATTCTTTAGGTGGTGGTAGTTTCTCTATTTGGACATTATAGCTAACATATAGCCTAGCCTAGTTGGTCTGATATATAAAAAATTTAAATTAAACTTTTTTTCTTTTCTTTTTTTTTATATTCTGAAGGGCCAGATATTATTGCTGGTGGGCCCATTTCCGCCTGCGGGCTGCCTATTGCCAACCTGTGGTTTAGCGTGACCAAACGTCCTCTTTTGCCCGGACATGTCCTCTTTTCACGCCCTGTCCGGGCCATCCGGGGGGGGTTTATAAATTCATGAAAATGTCCGGGTTTCACGGACCGTTTGCATGTACTTAAATTTACTGGCACATTGCACAGAATACTACGGTACTCTGTTGCGTGTGTGACGTAATCCCTGAGAAGCATTGTGGACGGCTCTACAACTACACTCACACACAAACAGAGGAAGAGGGGACAGAGCGGACCGCAGCTCACATTCACAATGCCAAATGTACTTTTACAGATGAACTGCAGAAGAAATTCCAAATGTACCGACCCGTCGGAACAAATGGGAGGCGGAGTGCACCGTGTGCAAAGCTTGCACATACACGTGTGTCCAATAAAGGTGCAGGCGATCTTAAAGTGCACATGGACATGTGCAAGTTGAGAGTTTGTCTGCAAAGTTGACAGACTTCTTTGTTAAACCCGGGAAAACAGAGGATGCTGTAAAGTAAATGCAGCGGAGGGTGCGTTGGCATTTCATACTGTAAAACATCACAATCTATGGATTGCACAAGTGCCTTGCTAAAAAAGGCATTTCCAGACTCAGTAGTGCACGCACTAAATCCGAAGCTGATGTGTTATAGCGCCCCACTCGATTGATGTCGCACATGAAGCACTCAAATCAAATCCAGTACTGTGGTGTTTCTACAGACAGGAGTAACCACGGAGCAGTGAAAACATTCCCAATCATAATACAGTACTTTGACTGGAAGAGGGGTGGCATGCAAACAAAATTAATCGAGGTTAAATACACCAAATGAGACAGCAGAAACCATTGCACAATATCTCATTGAAACATCGCAAAAAAAAAGATTTTTCTGAAAAAATGCATTGCATTTACTGGCGACAATTGCAACACAAACCTTGGAGGAATCCGACATGATGAAGGGGGAAAGAATGTTTGCAAATTTGAAGAGGTTGCCCAGCACACATTGAATAATTGTGTTCATCATGGGGCAGACACAATAGATGTTGACCTTGAGAATATCATGTTCAAAATCTACCAGTACATCCACATTTACACTGTGCGCACTGAGAGCCTGAAGGAGTACTGTGATTTAGTTGACATTGAATACAGAAAGATGCTTTCTCAGCAAGACAAGGCTGTCATTGTTCCCAGGCATTGAGAGGATGATACAGATGTTGACAAGATACAAAGAGATATTTGTTAACTGGATTTTCTATTTTCTATTATTTCATATATTTTGTTATTTATTTTTGTCCAGTAAGACTTGAAAAGAGAGCTATTATTTTGTTACAGGTTGATTTTTAAATTATTATTGTGCCATTGAGATTTGTCAGATAATTCTAGGCATAATCAAGCATGTTGATTGTTGAGTAAATTTGGTTTGGTGTGTCTTTGGTTGAGATATAGAGATATTGTTGTGTTATATACAGTAAAATAATATAAATAATAATTGTATATCCATACAGAGGAGGCATACTTTAAATATATTAAAACAATAATGCATCTTTGAGTAAACGTTGAGTATCATTAAGTATCTCGAGGCTGGGGGGGGGGCAACATGTCCTCTTTTTTGGAAATCAAAATATGGTCACCCTATCATAGCTTGACATGCAGCTCAGAGCTAGGTGGCTTACTGCTGGGCAAGGCTAGCTGTTTCATCAGTGAAATTATCAGCTCTCATTGGTCTACTTTTGTGGTGACAGACAGACAGATGGACAGACACTGCTCTATATGCCGTCAGGCTCTTCGAACATACATCATACAAAGGGGGAAACTGTTTGAATAGTTGTTCTTGTAATACCAGCCAGAGAATAGAAGAGAATAAGAAGAGAATAAGAAGAGAAGAGAAGAGAAGAGAAGAGAAGAGAAGAGAAGAGAAGAGAAGAGAAGAGAAGAGAAGAGAAGAGAAGAGAAGAGAAGAGAAGAGAAGAGAAGAGAAGATGAGAGGAAAGGAAAGGAAAGGAGAGGAAAGGAAAGGAAAGGAAAATGGAAGATAGACGAGAAGAATAGATTGCATTAAGATGCACCAGCAACCTCTGGCTCTGCCACAGATGGATGAGGAGGAATGTTCAATTAGTGCAGATTAATATACCTAGTCATTTGGAATAATGCATGGAAACATTATCATCACACTGAAACAATGTGCCTAACATGAAAATAATCATAGCCTTAAAGTAATAAGGAGCACAGTAATGGATGATAATCATCCATATGATCTCTACCATACTGTAGCATGTCTTGAATTATATTAAAATGTTGCCCACGTGTACAGTAGATCCAGTAGCCCTATACGTACATTGTGTATGTTGAGTGTTGATCTCATTTGCATACTCACGCTGTGTGATGGCATACGCATGTTTACGTACAGTATGTTCATTGTTACATTCACGTTTCATATAAATGTAAGAGCGCCAAATAAATCGCTCTCTTTCCGGCAAATGAACCGATGCCAGCGAGCAGTCATGTGTGTTCTTTATTACCAACGACAATTAACCTACTAGCTAGCAAGTATGGCTGCACCACCGCCAACAGTGTAGCAGGTTCTGAGGCAGTCTGTAGTGTGCAGGGCCGGACTGGGGAAATAATTCATACCGGGAGATATAGCGCGAAATATAGCCCCAATCAGGCCACTTTTTAAGCGGGGGGTCCCCCACCAGGAAATTTTTTGTTACAAAGACTTAATTTTCTGCATTCTGGTGAATTTTTGTGCATGTGAATCACAAACTAATGAGCCAACAATTGCTTAGTACAATGTATTGTTATGAACCTCAAATAAAACTGTTGTGGCACTAGCAGAATAACAGACCTTTCATTACAATACTATAATAACAGTAGCCACTGCCAGAATAGTGACACATGTATCGCGTGTGGTGAGCACACGCATGCATGCACAACGAAGACAGAAGATTGTGTTGTCTCAATCATTTTAACTATAAAATTAGCTCAAAGTATGAGCTCACTGACTGAAATTTCCAACAAAAAGCATCAATTGTCAAATAATATTGATCATATTAACTAGACTAGATGTTTTTGAGGAAATTAGAAAGGGAACAACAACTTAACCCTTGTGTCTGATCAGATTCTTATTTTTTTGATAACTTTGCAGTGATTATGTTTGTAGCCAATATATGTGGCAAAGGTGTGTAATCTTTGAATTATCTTGGAATTATTTTGACTTTCTCTTTCATAAATTGTTTATTCAATTTCAGCCCCAATCATAACCACCACATATTGTTTTTTGTAATGTCAGATTTAACAACTCCTTTCAGAAAAGTGGGAGTATTTCATTTTTAATCTGAAGTTGAATAAAATATTTATGGAAAAGAAAGTGGGAAATTATTTCAACATATAATCTTTTTATGGCGTTTTTCTATTTAGTCCCCTAATATGGTAAGAGTATAACACTTTAGTTTTCAGACACAAGGGTTAAATTATTTATTTGTTTCTTGGCAGATTTAACATTGGGCTTTTGACAGGGGAGATGATGCCTTGGATGGTAACGTTAGCTAGCTAACATCCACATGTTTATTTTTATCACTGACTAAGTCTGCTGGTTCCTTGACCTTGGTGCAAGAAAACATTTGATAAATGTTGCCGGATTTAGCAGCATCTCCTGTAAGAGCCTTTCTTTTTCTTTGTTTTATCCCTCTCTCCTCCACCCTTTTTTTCTTCCACTGTCCATCTTGACATCAACGTTAATTGACTTTCGCTCTACTGTATCTCTCCCGAGTCCCTCACTACCTGGCTCATTGCCTGGCTGTTATTCTGCATCTGAGTGCCATCTGCCATTCCATTCGCCGTTTCCGCTGTCAATCAGTTGTATCGCCTGGTCCCGCCTCCACCAATCACAAGCGGTAGCACGGCTCCATTGTGTGTGTGTGATCCGCGTGAGGGAGAGAGTCAGATAGTTCTCCAACTCTGTCGCAGACAGTGAAATCCTGGTTGTTCCCCACCCACCTAGGTTATCCAACTATCTCGCCGCACCGCCGCCACAACTAGAAACAATGGCCTGGCAATTTTTTTTTTAAATTATAATACATTTTTTTTATTATTATTCTTTTTTTATATACTTTTTTTTTTTTTTTTATCTGTGCAGGCCAGACCACCGGGAAACCTCCCGGTGCTCCCGATGGCCAGTCCGGGCCTGGTAGTGTGTTCTTTCACATCCATGGAAAATTTAACCACAAAGACTGAATCATCCTTGATGATTAGATGTTTGATTGATTGATTGATTGAAAACTTTATTAACAGATTGCAGAATGGGTACAGTACAGTACAGCTCAATACATACAATTGTTAAGGGGATGCAGACCAGAGAAAGACTTTTGTCTTGTTTACATCAGGGTCCGCCATTTTCAATTCATCATAACATAATTATATGACACACACGACATACAGATAGACAGTACTGCTACATCTATACATTTATGACATACCAGATTTGCAAATACAGTACTGTTTGTGATACAAAAAGAGTCCAGAAAAGAGAGTATATACATTTGACGTAGAAACTGTACATTGGAGGAGGTTGGGTAGGTGGGGTGGGGTTGGGTGGGGGGACTGTACATTGGAGGTGGTTGGGTGGGGTGGGGGGTGGGGTAGGGGGTGGGTGGGTGGGGGACACTGTACACTGTACAAGCAAAACTGTACATTGGAATATTGACAAAGCCATACTTGGTAATTTACTGTACATTGGAGGGGGTTGGGTTAGGACATTTGCAGGGGCCAGTTTCGAATTGCAGTCTCCCGTAGGTGTTCTTTGAGAGTGGTTTTGAAAGTGGGTAGTGATTCACAGTTTGATGTTTTCATTTCTTTTTTCAGTAGTCAATCAAATCCAGAACCCTATTAGACCACCAATCTAAAATTAAATCAGTGGTTCCCATAGTATCCAAAAATAATTATGGTCTTTTAGTACTGTTGCTTTGGAAACCCATGGGCTCTGAAGCCCTGGTGGTTGTTACTGCTTCTAAAACATGAGCTCTTAATAACCAGCGGGATGCTTTAGTGTTCCCAGGACAAACAGCGTGTCGTATTCTACTACAGTAGCTGTTCTGCAGGATAATATGTGGGTTTAACAGAGAAGGACAGGAAGACAGATCTACACGACAAAGCTTTATTAGGGCTGTAACTTAATGTCATTTGAGTTTTAAAATTAATTTGTTACTCTTCTTACTGTTATAAATTATGTTTACAAATTGTACTTTTGAGTGGTTTCACAAAATCCAACTATAGACCAAATCTTTATCGTTTCGTAATTGTTTTCTCTGTTTTTATATATGTTTTTTTAACTCCGAGCTTTTTTGTCCTGGTAGGACAGTCCACAATATAATGGCAATTGCACAATCAAGATTAAAATACCGCCATATATAAAGGCAGACATACTGTATTCACATAGTTGTTTATTCATATGGGTCTGGCTGAACTAGGCTTGTTTAATACAAATTTAGGCTATTTAAAGAGTAAATCCTCAGGGCATTGAGTCGACTACCAAGAGTCTTGGGTTTTGATATTTATTTTGATTATTTTTAAGTGAAAGTGGCTACTATGAAAAAGGTTCACAGTTGATAAGTCTTTCAAAAGGTTCAAATATGAAAACAAAGCAACTCACATCTACAATCTACTTGCTTCACAATATCGCAGGTTCTTTTTTTTTCTACATAGTTTGATATATATGGAAAAAACGAATGAAAATGTAATTGTTTCTTTTTTCAGCTTGCATAAGGCCATCTGGGGGCGCCGGCCACTGGGGCAACAGTGGGTCAGGATCTAGAGCGGTTGTCTAATAATGAGAAGGTTCCTGGTGTTGAAGTGTCCTTGAACAAGACACTTAACCAACTAACCGTCCCCTAAATGAGCAGTGGTTTGCCTCCGTTGTCGGTATGTGAATGAATGAGTGAATGTGAGACATGAGTTGTAAAGCACTTTGTATAAATACACTATACAGTATAAATGCAGTCCATTTACTAGTCATAAAAAAAATTATGCTAAGAACTAAAGAGACGGACTGAATTAAATCCACCCCTCGTCAAGCAGTTATTTAGTAATTTTCACATCATCATCAATAGAGGCACAGAATGTTTATGTAGTTCTCGTTCTTCCAGGATGGCTGTCTGTAACATAGCAACCTTTATTTTGTGCAAGAGACAGCGGTTGCTATATGTGTAAAACAACGGTTGCTATGTGTTGATTGTGTTATGGTTTGTAACCGACCCCAAACGCAACGGCACAGAGAGAGTTGTTTCCGAGTTAGCCAAAATCAAGGGCGTGTTTATTTACTGAGTAACAAGAATGAATTAGGTGGTGAACAGAACAAACTGGGAAACAGGCATGTGAGGAATGTTTGCTGCTCTGCAGCTTCTCCCAGAAGGTGATGTTGTGGAATTTGTCCGTGACGTCTGAGCCGCTCTGCAGATCCTCCCAGCATATACTCCGGATGGAGGCGGAGAGGGAGAGAGAAATCAGAGTTAACTCAGCGCACAATTGAAACTGACAGGTGACTGGTGAGGTGAAATGTCCAAACAAATAATCCAAGTGACAGATCTTCGGTGTGAAACACACAGTGAGCAGTGTCCAGAGTGAAAACAATTAGGTAATCCAAACGTGTAATTCCAACAGACAAAAAGGTGAGAACAGTATGAACAAAAACGGGATCTCTTCGGTGCTTTACAAACACACAAAAACGATAGATCCAAAAGACTGTTTACAAAAACTCACCAGAGCGCAACGCGTAAAGCGGGCAGATCAAACGAGGCGGCCGCTTCGTAACGGGGAAGCAGGTTTTCCAAACGGAATATTTCTCGAGAGTCCTGGGAAGCAACAGAACAGGGAAAGCAGCGACCGGAAGGAACAGGCAAATGCAGGGAATGTTTCAAAAACACGGGCATCCTCCCGACCAGAACGCTGCCGACGGGCAGCGCAGCAACAGGGGGTCCAAGGGGAATGGGGTGAGAACACGGCATCCTCCCGTGGAAGGATAGAGAGCGATGACGAGTCTCACCCCAGGAACGAGGTCCATGAAGAGGGAGTATACAAAAAACGGGAAGGACAGGCAAAAACAGGAGTATATACAAGACGATCCAACCTCGATACTAGGGGAATCAGAGTATATAAAGCCCCTTTGGGGTGCTGATTAGAACACACATCAGGTGCGTGATGGTAATTGATACTTGACTTAGAAGTGTGTTCGGCACGGACCAATCATCACAGAATCCTCACAGTACCTTAAAGGAACGGAGCGTGGCGGGGAATGCAATAAATCAACAAAGTACCTTAAAGGAACGGAGCGAGTGGGTGGGGAGCGGACAAAACCTCACAGTACCCCCCCCTCCAAGGGAGCCACCCGGCGACCCAACTCGGCCCCGGCCTGCCCGGACGGGACCAAAGGAAGCCGGCGATCAGGGGCACTGGAGAGGGGGACAAAGACAGAGGCCCGGAGAGGGGCACCGGAGACGGGGACCCGACAGCGGAGGCCGGGCACGGGAACAGGGGCCCGACGGCGGGGGCCGGGCACGGAGACAGGGGCCCGACAGCGGAGGCCGGGCACGGAGGCAGGGGCCAGACGGCGGAGGCCGGGCACGGAGGCAGGGGCCCGACGGCGGAGGCCTGTCACGGGGACAGGGGCCCGACGGCGGAGGCCGGGCACGGAGGCAGGGGCCCGACGGCGGAGGCCTGTCACGGGGACAGGGGCCCGACGGCGGAGGCCTGGTACGGAGACAGAGGACCGGCGAGGGAGGCCGGAGACGGCGTGGAGGCCGGGCCGGGCGTATAAGCTGGACCGGGCGTAGCGGCTGGGCCAGGCGAGGGAGCCGGACCAGGCGTGGAGGCCGGGCCGGGCGTAGAAGCTGGACCGGGCCAGGCGAGGGAGCCGGACCAGGCGTGGAGGCCGGGCGTCGAAGCTGGACCGGGCCAGGCGTGGGAGCCGGACCAGGCGATGAGGCAGGGCTAGTTGCCTGGGCACAAGCTAGCTGAAAGGGCAGTCCTAGCTGTGGGGAAACTGACCTTGCTAGCTGAAGGGGCAGTCCTAGCAGTGGGGAGACTGACCTTGCTAGCTGAAGGGGCAGTCCTAGCAGTGGGGAAACTGACCTTGCTAGCTGAAGAAGCAGTCCTAGCAGCGGGGAGACTGACCTTGCTAGCTGAAGGGGCAGTCCTAGCAGTGGGGAGACTGACCTTGCTAGCTGAAGAAGCAGTCCTAGCAGTGGGGAAACTGACCTTGCTAGCTGAAGAAGCAGTCCTAGCAGCGGGGAGACTGACCTTGCTAGCTGAAGGGGCAGTCCTAGCAGTGGGGAAACTGACCTTGCTAGCTGAAGGGGCAGTCCTAGCAGCGGGGAAAACTGACCTTGCTAGCTGAAGGGGCAGTCCTAGCAGTGGGGAGACTGACCTTGCTAGCTGAAGGGGCAGTCCTAGCAGTGGGGAAACTGACCTTGCTAGCTGAAGAGGCAGTCCTAGCAGCGGGGAGACTGACCTTGCTAGCTGAAGGGGCAGTCCTAGCAGTGGGGAAACTGACCTTGCTAGCTGAAGGGGCAGTCCTAGCAGCGGGGAAAACTGACCTTGCTAGCTGAAGGGGCAGTCCTAGCAGTGGGGAAACTGACCACAAAGTGGAGGCCATGGGGAAGCTACACACAAAGTGGAGGCCATGCTAGCTGGGGAAGCTACACGTAAAGTGGGGCTAGCAGAGGGACTGGGTTAGCCGCCAGGGCATGGCTAGCTACAGGGCCTATGCTAGCTGCAAGGCTGCATTAACATAGAGGCTGTGCTAGCAGCCGGGGCTAAGCTAGCAGACTGGGGCCATGCTGGTAGTAGAGGCCTGGCAAGCTGCAGGGGCTCTCTCTGTGTCGGCTGGGGTCGTGTTGGTTGGATCGTAATGTTATGGTTTGTAACCGACCCCAAACGCAACGGCACAGAGAGAGTTGTTTCCGAGTTAGCCAAAATCAAGGGCGTGTTTATTTACTGAGTAACAAGAATGAATTAGGTGGTGAACAGAACAAACTGGGAAACAGGCATGTGAGGAATGTTTGCTGCTCTGCAGCTTCTCCCAGAAGGTGATGTTGTGGAATTTGTCCGTGACGTCTGAGCCGCTCTGCAGATCCTCCCAGCATATACTCCGGATGGAGGCGGAGAGGGAGAGAGAAATCCGAGTTAACTCAGCGCACAATTGAAACTGACAGGTGACTGGTGAGGTGAAATGTCCAAACAAATAATCCAAGTGACAGATCTTCGGTGTGAAACACACAGTGAGCAGTGTCCAGAGTGAAAACAATTAGGTAATCCAAACGTGTAATTCCAACAGACAAAAAGGTGAGAACAGTATGAACAAAAACGGGATCTCTTCGGTGCTTTACAAACACACAAAAACGATAGATCCAAAAGACTGTTTACAAAAACTCACCAGAGCGCAACGCGTAAAGCGGGCAGATCAAACGAGGCGGCCGCTTCGTAACGGGGAAGTAGGTTTTCCAAACGGAATATTTCTCGAGAGTCCTGGGAAGCAACAGAACAGGGAAAGCAGCGACCGGAAGGAACAGGCAAATGCAGGGAATGTTTCAAAAACACGGGCATCCTCCCGACCAGAACGCTGCCGACGGGCAGCGCAGCAACAGGGGGTCCAAGGGGAATGGGGTGAGAACACGGCATCCTCCCGTGGAAGGATAGAGAGCGATGACGAGTCTCACCCCAGGAACGAGGTCCATGAAGAGGGAGTATACAAAAAACGGGAAGGACAGGCAAAAACAGGAGTATATACAAGACGATCCAACCTCGATACTAGGGGAATCAGAGTATATAAAGCCCCTTTGGGGTGCTGATTAGAACACACATCAGGTGCGTGATGGTAATTGATACTTGACTTAGAAGTGTGTGTTCGGCACGGACCAATCATCACAGAATCCTCACAGTACCTTAAAGGAACGGAGCGTGGCGGGGAATGCAATAAATCAACAAAGTACCTTAAAGGAACGGAGCGAGTGGGTGGGGAGCGGACAAAACCTCACAGCTTTTTGAGAAATATATCAACAAAAACCGAATTGAATTGAATTTAATTGAATGTAATAAAAAAAAAAAAAATTGGTGTCATATTATTGGATCTTGTAAATAATTCACAGTAGAATAGCAATATCATGCATTTCCAGTGTTTAAAACATTAAATGCAAGGCTTCTATTCCTCACAAAAAAGGGGGTCATCCCTATGTATCCCGGGTTCTATGTTCCCCAGGTTCTCCCCGCTTAAAAAAAAAAGGGTCCTATGTTCCCCGCTCCCGAAAAAGAGGTTCTATGTTCCCCGGTCCCACCCACTCCTGAAAAAAAAAGGGTCCTATGTTCCCCGGGTTCTATGTTCGCCGCTCCCGTAGACCGCTCGTCCCAAGGAAGCATGCAGCTCTGCCCGTAAGAGCGCACCGGCTACTGGCGGCGTGAAAAAGCCACATTGTTACAGGCCCGGTACAAACAAAATACATTCATAACAAACTGTAGTCTAACCTACAATGTGGAAATAAATACTTACCTACTAAATAGAAATACCAAGCGTCTTTCTAGTAACTAACGTGATTGATTTGAAAGACGCTTTGTTGTGGTGCTGAGGCAGAGCGCGAGAGCCGAGAGAGAGTGAGAGCCGAGAGAGAGAGAGAGAGAGAGAGAGAGAGAGAGAGAGAGAGAGAGAGAGAGAGAGCCGAGAGAGAGAGCCGAGAGAGAGAGCCGAGAGAGAGAGAGAGAGAGAGAGAGAGAGAGAGAGCCGAGAGAGAGCGAGTGCCGTGTTCTTGTTCTTAATTAGTGTTCTTAATTATATCTTCTATTTCATCATCAAAACAGCCAAATATGCCTATTTATTGAATATTTGTACATACTACTGGCGTCAGGCACGTGCACACATAGAGCACCTGCCTTTTTGAGCCTCATAAAAAAGTGCCCTTTTTGATTTATTTTTTTTAACCGTTAAGCATAGGCTATAGACTGCCCTTCCAACTGAAAAATGTCAGGATAGAATACAAATATTAGGTAAAGAGAGAGAGATGCCCCATATTCCATTGCAGTTTGCACGGCCTCCTCAGCGTGCCTCTCCGCGGACCGATATATTTTATGCATAGCGTGGGTGGTGATGATGATGATGATGATGATGATAGAAACCGCTGTGGCGCATACAGTTGAATGCTGGTATTACACTCATTGATGGACACGAAGAAGTCGCAAGAGAGCAAATGTTATCCACTATCTTCAGTAGGCCTACACAGTCTTTAATAAATTCACCCTCTGTGTTTAGTGATTAGCATCGCCACTTCATAACTAGTCCTGGTAGTGTTTAGTGATTAGCATCACCACTTCATAACTAGCCCTGGTAGTGTTTAGTGATTAGCATCGCCACTTCATAACTAGTCCTGGTAGTGTTTAGTGATTAGCATCACCACTTCATAACTAGCCCTGGTAGTGTTTAGTGATTAGCATCGCCACTTCATAACTAGCCCTGGTAGTGTTTAGTGATTAGCATTGCCACTTCATAACTAGCCCTGGTAGTGTTTAGTGATTAGCATCGCCACTTCATAACTAGCCCTGGTAGTGTTTAGTGATTAGCATCACCACTTCATAACTAGCCCTGGTAGTGTTTAGTGATTAGCATCACCACTTCATAACTAGCCCTGGTAGTGTTTAGTGATTAGCATAACCACTTCATAACTAGCCCTGGTAGTGTTTAGTGATTAGCATCGCCACTTCATAACTAGCCCTGGTAGTGTTTAGTGATTAGCATCGCCACTTCATAACTAGCCCTAGTAGTGTTTAGTGATTAGCATCGCCACTTCATAACTAGCCCTGGTAGTGTTTAGTGATTAGCATCGCCACTTCATAACTAGCCCTGGTAGTGTTTAGTGATTAGCATCGCCACTTCATAACTAGCCCTGGTAGTGTTTAGTGATTAGCATCGCCACTTCATAACTAGCCCTGGTAGTGTTTAGTGATTAGCATCGCCACTTCATAACTAGCCCTGGTAGTGTTTAGTGATTAGCATCGCCACTTCATAACTAGCCCTGGTAGTGTTTAGTGATTAGCATCACCACTTCATAACTAGCCCTGGTAGTGTTTAGTGATTAGCATTGCCACTTCATAACTAGCCCTGGTAGTATTTTATGATTAGTATCACCACTTCATAACTAGCCCTGGTAGTGTTTTATGATTAGCATCACCACTTCATAACTAGCTCTGGTAGTGTTTAGTGATTAGCATCGCCACTTCATAACTAGCCCTGGTAGTGTTTTCCTAAAAAGCTGCTGCTTCCAGCTGTTTCACTTTCTCCACCTGTTCACTGCGGGACAATCGCTGGTATGAATTATACTTAGTCTGATAATATCTCTTCACATTGAATTATTCTTCACAACAGCAACGGTCTCTTGGCAAAAGAGACAAACACGACTATCCACCACTCTTGAAAGCGGCGGCCCTCGCCATGGACTTCACGTTTCTTCACTGTGTGGCCATGTCTATAGCAGGAAATGTCTGTTGCTGGGTTACCGTCCGTTTGCTTGTTTACTATCTGTTCACTGTAATGAAAACAGTTCCTACTTGGTGTATTTGGTTCCCACAGTAGTGTTGCCATCGTAAGGTGCGGGATATATAGTACATTTTGAGAGACAAGCCGTGGGCCATTTAAAATTGGTCCGTGGGCCACAATTGGCCCTCTAAACCATTTTTTAAACAGTAACTTACAACAAATATGAATTAAAGGCTGTGAGTAAACTAACTTGTTCATCACTACAAGCATCATTAATATGTATCCTCATCTAAGAGGATCCTTCACCAAGTCTGATCTAACCAACAAAAGGGCACTTTTTGCTCTAAACATTTAAATTCCAGAGTTACAGTATGTGGCAGCCCCCTGAGGTTGGTTTGTCACCCCTGATTTGCACACATGACACATCCACTTGGCAGCGTGTCTATCAGCGTTGCCAGATGGGGAAACGCTACACACCAGTGGCTTAGAATCATCCTATTTTGAGGGTAATGATTGTACGTGAGTCATAACCAAGAGAACATAATTGCGGCAATGCTTGTACTGTTCTGGCTGTACCTCTCCCCTGTCCTCACCTCCCGGTTCAGCAAAAATGTTCCTTACTTTGCCACAGAATTATCGTATGGGACTTTTGGCATTATTGATCGTACATATACAATAATTATGGCAACGTTGGTGGCTATACAGAAAATAATTTGTTGTAACAAAACACTTCTCGACACCTCCCCCTGTGGGTATATGAGTCACAGCCATTGGTTCTTTTAAAGACAACATGCTGTAATAGCCATCCTGACTGTAGCCCTACTGAACTCTGTTGCCTCAATTTATACCTACCTACTGCTTTCACTGTCTACAACTGCTAGGGTTGGGTACTGAACTACAGAGTACCGGTTCCTTTACTTGTTTAGTATACGAGTGGAATATTACTAGACAAGAGGGATCCTTTTCCACAAATACTGTATATATATTCTCTCCGGTTCCACCACACACGTAATGTGCCTATAGGCCACGCCGCGGACCTGACTGCAGCCAGCCGACTCTCACCACACATGTGCCACAGGGTTCTGCAGAATCAACAGGGGAGGGAAAAATGACAAAGAATTGGAAGGGCGTGATGCGAGCCACCGGCGGCAGGCGTGATGATGCTCGTTAACCTCCTGGAGACTTTCTCTGAAATACAGGAGATTAACGAGAGAATGGACTAAACGGAGGCACAGCAGGATGTATTCAAATTAGGTAGAAACCGGAGTGTTTGCAGGTTAGCTCCATGCCATCCAGACACAATCGTGTTCTAGTGTGCAGCGGTGTGCAGGGACACCGTTTAAAGGTGCTGTACATGGTAAAATAAGTGGTCTACATGTTAAAATAATATCTCTACATTCTGACACACTGATACAGAGTGTTTGGTCAGTAACATGGGTCTCGCAATCGCTCCACTCTGTAGTAAACAGAAATAACATTTTCTGGGATCCCGTTCAGGGGCGGATTTAGGATTATAGGAGATCCGGGGCTTAGCCCAGATAGGTGCCCGCCTTTATTTTTTTTTTATTTTTTTTTGATATCTTTTTTTTTTTCTAATTTTTTTTTATTTTTATTTTTTGCAGGCAAGGGGTGGTTTGGAGGGTGTCAGGCACGACCCCCTCCACGGCAGATATTTTTTTAATTTAATTAACCTGTACATGCAATTTCCTGCAATATAGAGCCTTCAATCTTGACCAATAAAGCTGCTCTTGTCACTATAAAACTCAGTTAACCATAACGTAGTTATGGTTAGATTTATATATTGGGGGGGGATATATCATATTTTAATATGATCAAAAAGTGGTGGAGCAAGAGCATAACTTTGCTCCCCCAAGTTCAATAGTGGGAGAGCAGAGATGCTCCGAATGCTCTTATGGCCAGGCGTCTATGATTCACTGATACAAAGTAAAATAGTGCAGTGCAATAAAATAGTTAGTAAAATAGAATAAAATAATGCAATAGTGCATTGCAATAAAATAGTTATCATCGTATTTTTTCGGGAGGCCGGTAAGGAGTGCATTACAGTAGTCGAGTTGGCTTGAAATAAAGGCATGGATCTGGTTTTCAGCGTCCTTTTGATTTATAAATGGCCGTACTTTAGCTATGTTTCTAAGGTGGAAGAATTACGTTTTTGTCAACTTGTTGATTGTGATTTAAAGCTTAGGTCTGAGTCTACCATGACACCAAGACTTAACTCACTCAAATACAGTTAGCAGCTGGATAGACCACAGATGGAAATTAGCTTCTGCTAAATCTGGTGCAAACATATTTTCATGTAACAATGATGAATTGTAAAAAAAAAAAAAAAAAAAAAAATTAAAAATAGATTCAGGGCTTTTGAGAAAACATTCGGGGCTTGAGCCCAAGTAGCCACCCCCTAGCCCCGCCCCTGATCCCGTTCCCACTTTATCCAATCTATGTACACTTTTAATAAAAAACAAAATACCACATACAGCATTTAATCTTTAATAAGATAAGATGTTCCTTTATTGATCCCCTTGGGGAAATGTGTCTGCCATAGTTGCATGGGGGAGGGGGGTACAGGTATGGGCAGGGGAATAGAAGAAAAACATAAATATAGGCAATAAAATGTTATCTCAATAGAAAAATATAGAATAGAAAAATAAACAGTTGTACCTTAACTGGCATGCTGTACAGTACATCATTATGTTATAGTGTGTGCAGTTTTTGGTGGTTAAGAGTCAGACACAATTAGTGGTCAGACATCCCTAATAGTCCTCGTGTTCTGCAGCCGTTAGTTCTCCAGCTGCTTTGAGAACATGGATCGCTTCTCAGACAGAGTGAAGGAGTGGTTCTTTTTTCATCCCCACAAGCATGTCCAGCTTCAGATTCAAGATTCAATAACAAATCAAAATCAAAATCAAATCAAATTTATTTATAGGGCCCGACAACACACGTTAATGTCCCCATGGGCCGTACAGGTCTTCTTTAAACAAGTCAAGAAGAAAACATAACAATAAGTCAAGAACAGAACAAGAACACCATAAGGTCCAAACATTTTTAGATGAATGCAAATAAATGAAAGAATGCAAGCTGTTGTGAAGGATCAGATTAAACCGAATATATATATTTATTTATATATATATATTTAATTGTATTTGTATATCGTTTGATATCCCCTGTATATTCCTTGTACAATATGCACTGAATATCCCTTTAGTCTACTAAACAGCCCATAATAGTTTCATTCTACCATTGGACGAGAACCTGGCGCCAGGTTGCCATACCCCTAGGTCCAAGTTCAATCGTGCCGCCCAACATGTCGTGGCAAGCCCCGGTTCCGCGCAGGAATATGTCGGGCGAAATACGAATGGTACTATTTGTTCATAGCGCATATATATATGGCGCAAGTAAAGTAGAACTTTCTTTTAGTCCAGTTCTTTACCCTCCAACAGAGTGACAGACGCAAAGCCTCCCCACGACGCACGTGTGGTGTAGTAAGGCCTACTTGGCCCAGAATAGGCATTGAGTTATCGTGTAGATTAATAGTTGAATAGTCATAGTTTGGCACTATACCGTCGAGTTGGACGTATTCTATTAAGCTAATAATAGTCTATTTATGTATGGTGCATCGTTCGGTTAGAGTTCTAAAGTTATCAGTACTCCCATCGTTCCTGACGTTATCTGGACGCTTAACCAGGCTGGGCAGACCCCTAGTGGTGCCTGCATCCGAGGAGCTCCGGGCCAGGGCGACCGGACCTGTATATTGGATTACTCTACCCGGACGACGGCGAGCCTTCCACGGCTTGGATTATGCTTTGGGTGCTTTGATTATTCCATGGATAAAGGCCAACACTGCAGAGTGTTGGAACTACCCCCCGGAGAGGACTCCAGGTGAGACGGCGCTCTACACCAGTGAGGTCGCCTCACGTCTCTCCGTTGTGGACCGGCAGATACCGTCCACAGAGGGTCCAGCTGTATTCGTCTGCGGACCGAGGTTCTGTGGGCACCGTGTTCAAGACTTTGAATTCTCCCAAGAAACCGTCGGCCAGATGGGATACCGCCAGCGGCTTCTCTAACCCCCCCCTCCTACTGTCTTACAACCAGCGGGACCCCCCCCCCCCTTAGTGTATCCAGCTATAATCATTTAAGTACCATCGCTATCGTTTTCTAAATATTCCAGGTTGTATACTTACTCCCTGCGTAACCAGAGATTGGACATTCAATGTTGATTTACCTACGAATACTCATTTGCCATAAAAGTGCATATTTCAAATCATAAATGTAATTAAGTGAATGTTGTATATACCTTTTGCTATATTAAACCTTCGATTTGGTACATTTGTGTGGATTCGTTTCATCAGGTGGGAAAGTGTTCATCATACTTATATCATGTACTGGATGGCCAGAAGCTAAAGTACAAGAGGTAGTGGTATTAAATATCATATCTAACAATACAGTCAGGGAATTGTACCCCTCAGTTACAATTGGTCCTTCGAGCCGGAGGGTAACTAGTGTAATATTAATATAGTGTTATTAATATTGAAATGGCCTATGATGAACACTCCACGAAACGATCCTCCTAACCTAGAACGCCCGTGGCGCAGACGACAGACACCTCAGTACTTAGAGGCTTACACTGTCAGTCAACTACCTAGCCTTCGACAAACGGTAAACGCGGTAAAAGTAGAAAGTAAAATTATGTCTGACCTTAACGATCAGGTTTCCCCGACCACAGAGGCCCTAGTAGGTCCTAATGTAACTGACCAAGCTCACGGTGGGGACCAGGAGGGAGCGGACATGCCTTTACCCCCCGCCACTACCCAAGAAGTAGTCCCCGACCAGCCCCGGGAGGAAGAAGACCCTACAGAGAGAGAACTCTGCACGGAAGAAGAGGAGGAGAGCGCCGAGGAAATAGAGCTCCAGGACTCCCCAACGAGTACCCCCAGGAGCGGCTCACGCAGGAGCGGCTCACCTCCACAACCGCCTTCCCCCAGCGAAGCGGAGAGGATGCTACAACAGGCGTTCCTCGTCAGCCTGACAGCCTCTACCGAACGCGATCGACTCCAAGCGCAGACGCTTAGCGAGCGCGAACATTTTACCATTGAAAGAGACCGTCTCCAAGCGCAACAACGGAGCGAAGAAGAGCGCACACGCCTGGAGATGAGACGCCTTCAGACAGAAGAGAATATGACAAGAGACCGGGCCGACGCCCAGCGCGCCGCTGCCGGTGCCCAAAGAGAAGCAGATCTCACCAAGCGCGAAGTCGAGCGCGACAAGTTACAAGCGCAGCTAATGGAGCAGATGATCCGCAAGGCAACACCCTCCCCCTCCGCCAGGGGTTCAAGGAACTCGTCGAGACAACAGTCAAGGGCAGCGTCACCACAATGAGCAAGCGACCCTGAACTTGACCAACAGACCGAGTCTAGACCCCCCGCAGACCCCCTTCCCAGACCGGTCCAAGCGAGACCCAGCTACAAGGAAGGAGCGGCATACACTGCGGTGAAGCTAAATAAACGATTACAGGATCTGGAAGATCTGATAGAGGAAGAAGAGGGAGAGGAGGAGAACCAAGCCCGACGACAGCACAGTACTCCACCGGACCAGGAGGTCCCATACAGTCCAGGCTATACCCCCGCGGCACTGCGCTACAGACCCCCGACTCTATTCACGGGTGAACACGACGCACGACCAGCCCCGAGGAATAGCACCTGGACCAGCGGGCCATGGTACCCTGTCAGTACCAGCCCACAGCGAGGCGCAAGAGGGGACTCGCCCAGGAGGTCTCTCCCCCAACGCTCGCCGATGTATCAGCCATCCACGGGGTCATACATTGCCACGCCGTCATTCCCAGACTTCGCCTATGAGAGTCGAGCACAGTACACGGAGCTCCGGATGTGCTTAGAGACAATGATGGTGGATGTCGCTGATGAACGCCACAAGTATGCAATATTACTGAAGCACCTGAAAGTACCGCGAGCGCACAATATAGCGCTAGCCTATGCCACCTCTTCGACACCATACACAGCGGCCCTAGCGGCGCTGGACCAGAGATATGGACGTATATGGGATTACGTAATCCAAGAGATAAGGCATATTGATCGCCTACCCCCAGCCACAGACAATCGCTCACTAGACGACCTGTCAATCAAAGTGCAGTCCCTGGTAGGGATGCTGGGAGCGCAACGGGAGAAGGGCATGCATGAGCTATACGCCAACTCTAACGTCGAGAGGATTTTGGAGAAGCTGCCACCCGCAAGACAGGAGCGCTTTAGGCGGCAGAGAGATTACCGGGATCCCAACGGCCCCGAGCCATCCCTCCTTGATCTAGCCGACTTCCTGGCGAGAGAAGTCAGCAGCTTACGACTAGATACATTCGGGCGGAGCACGCCAAGCTCCAGAGAGGGACCCAGAAGAATAAATGATGGAAGAAGATCGGTGACTGTCATGCACCAATCAGAGTCAGTACCGAGCAGTAAGAGTCACAGCACCCCCTCGAGAAAAGAGAAGTGGAAGATAGCGTGTCCCTACTGTGAGAAAGAACACTGGCTGTCACAATGTCACCGAGATTCAAGAGTTAACAGAAGAAGCGAGCTGGCGGTATGTGGACACCAAACACAACCCAGCTGACGTCATCACCCGGGGAATGTCTCTGGATGACCTAACCCGTCGCAACATCTACAGTGACGGACCAGAATTCCTCAAGCTCCCGGAAGGAGATTGGCCTACGCCCACCCCGCGGGAAGCAAGTAACGAGGAGGCTGAGAACAAGAAACCTATGTTCTGTGGACTGAGCACTGTCGCCTCCACAGACCCCAACATAGATGACTGCATTACCCTAGAGAGTGCGCAGCAAAGAACATTCCTGCGGCACCACCCAGAGATTCAGTCCACCACTGACATGTCAGCAGCTGACTACGAAGAAGCAGAACTTCTTCTACTACAACGAGCCCAGAGAGACTCGTTCCCCGATGAGCTAGACTGTCTACAGGGAGGAAACCCCGTCCCATCAGACAGCAGACTGATTCACCTGGCACCAGAGAGTGACGCCCATAATCTCATCAGAGTGGGTGGTCGCCTGCGGAGAGCCCCCGATCTACCAGATGACATTAAGTACCCGATCGTCTTGAACAGCCGACACAAGGTCACAGAGCTGATCATAAAGAAATACGACGAGGATGTACACCACGCAGGAGCAGAGAGAGTCTTCGCGGAGATCAGACGTCGTTATTGGATATTGCAAGGGAGAGAAGCAGTACGGCGCTTCCAGCGAACCTGTCTAGACTGCCGTAAGTGGCGCGCGCAGCCCAGCATACCACGGATGGCTGACTTACCCCCCTGTCGCCTCCGAATCGGCGACAAGCCATTCCACTCCACAGGCATGGACTGCTTTGGCCCGTTGTATAAAAAGAGAGGAAGAGGCACCGAGAAGCGGTGGGGTATTGTATTCAAATGCATGACCACCAGAGCGATACATATCGAGCTCCTTCCGACCATGAGCACAGACTCATTCCTTATGGCCTTCCGAAGATTCACATCACGGAAAGGAAAACCGTCTACATTGTTGTCTGATCACGGGACCAACTTCAAAGGCGGAGAAAGAGAGCTGAGAGAGAGCTTCCAAGCTATGGGCCCAGAACTTAAGACCCACCTCGCTCCATCCCAGATTGACTTCCAGTTTAATCCCCCGAACGCACCCCACTTCGGTGGAACTTGGGAACGAGAAGTACGTTCTATAAAGACAGCCCTGTACGCCGTACTTGGGGCCCAGACTGTGGCGGAGGAAGTCCTAATGACAGTCCTCACGGAGATCGAGGGAGTATTGAACTCAAAGCCCCTCGGTTACGTCTCCAGTGATGTAGCAGATGTCGACCCAGTCACCCCCAACACACTCCTAATGGGGCGGCTGGACCCCGCGCTACCCCAGACAATGTACAGGCCTGAAGAAGCGAACGGCCGAAGAATGTGGAGGTACAGCCAAGTACTAGCTGACAAGTTTTGGAGCAGCTTCCTACTTCACTACCTACCGTCTCTACAGACCCGCCAGAAGTGGGTAAAAGAGAGAGACAATTTGACAGAAGGAACAGTCGTCATGATTATTGACCAGTCACTACCCAGAGCTATGTGGCCGGCTGGCCGTGTAAGCAAAGTGATCACCGGTGCCGATGGCAAGGTCCGAGCAGCTGAAGTACTCGTCCAAGGGCGCACTTACACACGTCCCGTGGCGAGGCTCATAGAACTGCCCCGACTCCCAGATACTATCGATGATGACCATGACCCCATGACTTTGTGAGTTGACTGACCCTTACAGCGGACCTTGAGTGGTAGACAGTGCGGTTAATCTGTCTCTGCTTAGCTAATTAGGTGGGACTAATTAGGGGGCGGCTGTTGTGAAGGATCAGATTAAACCGAATATATATATTTATTTATATATATATATTTAATTGTATTTGTATATCGTTTGATATCCCCTGTATATTCCTTGTACAATATGCACTGAATATCCCTTTAATCTACTAAACAGCCCATAATAGTTCCATTCTACCATTGGACGAGAACCTGGCGCCAGGTTGCCATACCCCTAGGTCCAAGTTCAATCGTGCCGCCCAACATGTCGTGGCAAGCCCCGGTTCCGCGCAGGAATATGTCGGGCGAAATACGAATGGTACTATTTGTTCATAGCGCATATATATATGGCGCAAGTAAAGTAGAACTTTCTTTTAGTCCAGTTCTTTACCCTCCAACAGAGTGACAGACGCAAAGCCTCCCCACAACGCACGTGTGGTGTAGTAAGGCCTACTTGGCCCAGAATAGGCATTGAGATATCGTGTAGATTAATAGTTGAATAGTCATAGTTTGGCACTATACCGTCGAGTTGGACGTATTCTATTAAGCTAATAATAGTCTATTTATGTATGGTGCATCGTTCGGTTAGAGTTCTAAAGTTATCAGTACCCCCATCGTTCCTGACGTTATCTGGACGCTTAACCAGGCTGGGCAGACCCCTAGTGGTGCCTGCATCCGAGGAGCTCCGGGCCAGGGCGACCGGACCTGTATATTGGATTACTCTACCCGGACGACGGCGAGCCTTCCACGGCTTGGATTATGCTTTGGGTGCTTTGATTATTCCATGGATAAAGGCCAACACTGCGGAGTGTTGGAACTACCCCCCGGAGAGGACTCCAGGTGAGACGGCGCTCTACACCAGTGAGGTCGCCTCACGTCTCTCCGTTGTGGACCGGCAGATACCGTCCACAGAGGGTCCAGCTGTATTCGTCTGCGGACCGAGGTTCTGTGGGCACCGTGTTCAAGACTTTGAATTCTCCCAAGAAACCGTCGGCCAGATGGGATACCGCCAGCGGCTTCTCTAACCCCCCCCTCCTACTGTCTTACAACCAGCGGGACCCCCCCCCCCCCTTAGTGTATCCAGCTATAATCATTTAAGTACCATCGCTATCGTTTCCTAAATATTCCAGGTTGTATACTTACTCCCTGCGTAACCAGAGATTGGACATTCAATGTTGATTTACCTACGAATACTCATTTGCCATAAAAGTGCATATTTCAAATCATAAATGTAATTAAGTGAATGTTGTATATACCTTTTGCTATATTAAACCTTCGATTTGGTACATTTGTGTGGATTCGTTTCATCAGGTGGGAAAGTGTTCATCATACTTATATCATGTACTGGATGGCCAGAAGTTAAAGTACAAGAGGTAGTGGTATTAAATATCATATCTAACAATACAGTCAGGGAATTGTACCCCTCAGTTACACAAGCACTCCCAGACATACCCCACGCGAAGGTAAGGAAAAACTCACTAAAACCTAACAATAGGGAAAAAAGCTCCACAGGCAATGTGGAGGAGAGAAACCTTAGAAGGGCCATTCAAGGGGGGATCTCCCTTCTTAGATGTTGGTGATAGTAGTGTTGCAGACGGACAGTTGGTAAGCATGCACTCATGTGTGTAGTGAAACACAGATGAGTGCATGCAATAGCAACTGAACATTTTGAAAGATTAAAGATAGAGCTAATAGCGATAGCAACTGAACATTTTGAAAGATTAAAGATAGAGCTGATAGCGGATCTATTTGAGGCACAACACCCATGCATGCCCAATTGTATTTAGACCAGCATCAGATTCAAGAACAACACCCAGGCATGTCCAGTTGTATTTAGACCAGCATTATATTCAAGAACAACACCCAGGCATGTCCAGTTGTATTTAGACCAGCATTATATTCAATAACAACATCCAGGCATGTCCAGTTGTATTTAGACCAGCATTATATTCAATAACAACATCCAGGCATGTCCAGTTGTATTTAGACCAGCATCAGATTCAAGAACAACACCCAGGCATAGAATAGAATAGAATAGAATAGAATAGAATAGAATAGAATAGAATAGAATAGAATAGAATAGAATAGAATAGAATAGAATAGAATAGAAAAACGTTTGTTATCCCGTGGGAAATTTGACACTACAAATCGCTCAACATTTAAACATTTAGACAGAACAGGTCACGAATTAGAATAATAAAACGAATCAAATCAAGTTGCCTATGATAAGAGTAGAGTAAAATAGAATACAAATGGAATAAAATATACAGTAAATAAATACAGTAAAAATATACTGAGGTCTACAGTAGGTGTAATATTGCACAGTGCTGTTTCAAACTAAGTCCAGGAAGATGGTAACTGCCACTCTGTGCTCAGTGATGCAGTGAGCCACAGTGATGCATTGTATAGTCTGATGGCTGTCGGAATGAAGGACTTCCTGTGCCGTTCAGTGCTGCATTTGGGTAGTGTGAGCCTAGCACTGAACATGCTCCTCCTGTCAGCCAAGTCTCTGTATAGTGGGTGGGAGGAGTTTTCCCTGATGGCCTGGATCTTAGCAAGGCTCCTCCTCTCCGCCACCCTCGCTATGGAGTCCAGCTCCACCCCAACCACGCTACTGGCCTTCCTGACCAGCTTATCCAGCCTGTTTGTGTCCCTTGCTCTCAGTCCGCTGCCCCAGCAGGTCACAGCGTACAAGAAGGCGCCCGCCACCACCGACTCATAGAACATCCTCAACATCCTTGTACAGACATTGAAGGATCTCAGCCTTCTGAGGAAGTAGAGTCGGCTCTGGCCCTTCTTGTACAGTGCCTCTGCGTGTTTTGACCCGTTCAGTTTGTTGTCGATGTGCACACCGAGATATTTGTACACCTCAACCCTGTCCACATCGACCCCCCTGATGGAAACGGGGGTCACAGGTGCAATCCTCCTCCTCCCCCAGCTCCACAACCAGTTCCCTTGGTCTTCGCCACATTTAGCTGCAGGTGGTTTTTATCGCACCATGTGACGAAGTCCACTACCAGTTCCAGGTATTCCCTCTCGTGTCCAGTTGTATTTAGACCAGCATTAGATTCAATAATAACACCCCCAGGCATGTCCAGTTAGATTTGTAGAGCGTGGATACCTATATTTGCTAACCCTTGGCTAACAGTCGGACCATTTAGCTCAGGGGTTCCCAAACTTTTCAGGCCGGGGCCCAGAAAATAGGGCGTCAGAGAGCCGTGGCCCAATGCACATCGTCTGGCTTTTTTTTCTTTTTTTTTTTGTCAGGCGATCGATTTTTTAAGCTAAATATCACTTCAATCCCATTAAGTTAGTTCAAGTTAGTTATTCATTTATATGTGCTATTTATGAGAGGGCTAACTTGTTGCAAAATAATAATGATAATAATAATAGCCTCATTAAAATACTATTGTTGCTTCGGTTGTTTTCAGCGTTTTATGTGCATAATCTGTTATTTAGTTTGAAATGTTCGTTGAAATAAGTAGATTTTTCGTTTTTGTTTATTTATTAAGTTAATATAAAACCATATAGTCACATTTTAGAATACAATAGAATATAATTTTAGAATACAACTAGAAACACTGTCCTGGCCTGCTTCTAAGTTCAGTGGCCTGACAAAAAAAATTAAAATAGAAAATAACAAAATAAATTTTTTTTTTTTTTTTTTTTTTATCATCTCGCGGCCCATCCGTGGCTGCTCGCGGCCCACCTTTGGGTCGCGACCCCGACTTTGGGAACCACTGATTTAGCTGACTGGTTAGCGCTGTCACCTGTGCTTTGGGCGACCTATGTTGGCTATATTGGCGTCAGAAGTGCTGATAGGCGTCAGCGTGGGGGCGTGCTGATAGGCGTCAGCGTGGGGACGTGCTGATAGGCGTCAGCGTGGGGACGTGCTGATAGGCGTCAGCGTGGGGGCGTGCTGATAGGCGTCAGCGTGGGGACGTGCTGATAGGCGTCAGCGTGGGGACGTGCTGATAGGCGTCAGCGTGGGGACGTGCTGATAGGCGTCAGCGTGGGGACGTGCTGATAGGCGTCAGCGTGGGGACGTGCTGATAGGCGTCAGCGTGGGGGCGTGCTGATAGGCGTCAGCGTGGGGACGTGCTGATAGGCGTCAGCGTGGGGACGTGCTGATAGGCGTCAGCGTGGGGACGTGCTGATAGGCGTCAGCGTGGGGACGTGCTGATAGGCGTCAGCGTGGGGACGTGCTGATAGGCGTCAGCGTGGGGACGTGCTGATAGGCGTCAGCGTGGGGACGTGCTGATAGGCGTCAGCGTGGGGACGTGCTGATAGGCGTCAGCGTGGGGACGTGCTGATAGGCGTCAGTGTGGGGACGTGCTGATAGGCGTCAGCGTGGGGATGTGCTGATAGGCGTCAGCGTGGGGACGTGCTGATAGGCGTCAGCGTGGGGACGTGCTGATAGGCTGAAGCGTGGGGACGTGCTGATAGGCGTCAGCGTGGGGACGTGCTGATAGGCGTCAGCGTGGGGACGTGCTGATAGGCGTCAGCGTGGGGACGTGCTGATAGGCGTCAGCGTGGGGACGTGCTTCCCAAAGGAGGAGGGTAGTGTAACAACCACAAGTGCCTAGACTCACTAACTCGGACCCTTTAATATTTTGATTCCTTTATTGATGGGCATCATAGCAGCGTGGGGGAGGGGAGGTACAGGTATGGGCAGGGCAGGGTTCCAATAAATATAGGCAATAAAGGGCAGGGTTACAATAAATATAGGCAATACAGAAATTGAACCTGAATAACTACTACTTAGAGTCAAAGTAAACAGTATACACATGGCGCAGTATATGGTCATGATTGATAGCATGATATCTACATCATACGTTGTAGTCCATGCAGGTTTAGTTGACTGATTAGGGCTGTTGCCTGTCGTCTGGGTGACACAGGTTCAATTCACAACTGCCCCCTGAATTCGCTACAATACCAAAGAGTTGAGAAGAATCAGACGGATGGATAGACAACATAATCCCCCAAATAATATATATTTTTAATAATCGGATCTACACAAATCACACAAATTACATATTTTGTATTAAAAACTGTGATTTTCGCCGGAAGGTGAGTTTGCATCCCTGCAAACTCGGCTTTGATATTTCAAAATGAAATGACTCTTGACTCAACGGTCTCTCCTCTCCTTTCATGACTTCTCCTGAATAAGTCATTTCTGTGTGCATTCCCAGCACTTCCACGTCTGGGCGAATAAAGTGTGGGGAAAAGCGAGATGACAGCTACTTGTCAGGAAGCATTTCCTCTCGCTTCGTCTAGATAACAGTTTCATAATTTAGCGAATGTGTTTCACCGCAGTCGATGACAAGTCGCGTCGGGCAGTCAGACTTGTGAGCGTTCGTGGCCTGCTACCTGTCTCTCGTGACCCACGCACACACGCACACGCCCCCACACGGACATAAGTATGCACACGCATACAAACATGCAAACAATCGACATGCACACATGTACGCTGTGACAAGGCTAGGCCTACACACACACACACTGCACTTTGCATGCACTACTTACATTTTAGTAAGGGGGTTAAATCTCGGGCAGGTAAGGGTCTGTTAGTGGCATTGTTCATCAGTAAGTAACATAATATAATACTTTTTTTTCAGATAGGCCTATTGATTGAGAGGTGTAAAATTGGGCAGGTTTCAGCGTCCTGACTGTGGTCGGAAATTAATTCCACCATTGTGGAGCGAGGACAGAGAATAGCCTGCTTCGCTTTGATGACCCCCCAGGAGCTTGAATAGGAGCTCTTACTTACAGTACACGCTGTGATCAATGGATTACAATTCAGAGCTATTTTTGCACACATTGACTATTGTACTATAATGATACTATTGTAGCCCTCTGTAGTATAATATCAGACCTACTTTATTGTTGTGCCCAGCTGCGGGAGGGAACGGCTCCCGTCTACCTCCAGTCAATGGTCTCTTACTACACACCCTCAAGACCCCTCCGCTCTACATCCTCTGGCCTCCTCAGACCCACTCCTATCCGAGCTATGGGAGGGTCATCAAAGAGAAGCCGACTATTCTCGGTCCTCACTCCACAATGGTGGAACGAACTTCCCACCACAGTTAGGACAGCCGAAACCTGATCAATCTTTCGCCGTCGACTAAAAACACACTTCTTCAATCAATATCTGAAAAAAATTTATAATAATAAAACACTAACCCTCTTACTGTCTTATACTATCATGCACTCTTCCTACTATATTAATATGACTCTACTACTATCCACTCAACACTGCAGCACTCAAATTTCAGCACTGTTTGATGTACTGTACTCTGTTGTAAGAGTACCGTTTCTGCTGACTTGTCGTACAGAACTTGTAAGTCGCTTTGGATAAAAGCGTCAGCTAAATTACAAAATGTAAATGCTATTCTACAAATAATTCATATTTTTATTCTCTTATTCATCTGTATTCTACTTTTATTCTACTGGAGGCTATAGATAACATACAGATGCAGCACTGAAAATTCAAACCACTTTTGCTGCTGGTCCTCTGCTCCTCTGCCACTGTAGAACTAGCACTCAGGTGTTATATTTCGGGGGCTGGTGGCTGGCTCTCAAAGTGAACAAAGGGAAGGTACTTAACTTAAGTGCTCCCCCAGGGAGGGGGTCGGGGGCTACTGCCCTCAGACCCCCAAGATAATTTGTATATGGGCACTCTGACTTGGGGTATTGCCCATATATTAGTGTTGCAATGCATGATAAGTAAACAGTGAAAAAAGCTAAGGAATCGGATGGAGCTGGGGCGTTTGGGACAAATACAAATTTAAGATGAAAAAATCGCCCCAGTGGGAGGCAGTGAAATCTGGCCCGGTCCAGAACAATAGGAGTCACAACATCAGTTTGGCCCGTGGAGTGGGGGAGCAGCAGCAGAGGAGCAGCAGAGGTTCGATTAGTCAGTGCTGCATCTATACAGCTACTAGATGTTGCACTAGAGCACCAGCATGTCATTCCTGCATCCAATCAGGTGCATTCCATGTGGGGAAATGGGAAGTAGGGAGGAAATACATACATGCAACATGTAAACAACATTCATTTTGGACCCACCAACATTCTTTTAATTATAAATTCATTAATCAATCTTTTTTGATGGAAAAGCAATACTTTTATTGTGACCTTTTTAACCTGTTTAACCTAGCCCTATTTTCTGAAAATCCGCCTAAAAATACATACCTAAGTAAATGGAAGATTGCTCCACTTCTACAAGGTAAATTTGCGTGTTCTTGGTATCTAGGGACATCTATGGATCTCATGGAATGTATTCCCAGTGTCAGGAATCTTGTGTGTCTTACTATGCTTGAGTAAATTGTGATTAAACAAAGGAGAATATAAATTATGATTTTTCTTTGCATATTACCAGACATGACAAACTGCCACTGAGCTTGTTCAGCACCTTCTTGAGAACATGTGTATAAAAAATCTAAGCAAATTAATAAAGAGAAGATGATTAAACAGAAGGTTTTGTAGATAAAGTACTGAATTCTGCCATCTGGACACATGCTATTTGAAATACTATTATAGAATATAATTTTTTTTAAAACACACCACAAACACAAAAGACAGTAGACATTAGACAGACCCCTGCTGTCTGACGGCAAGACACAACAAATTAAAACATCTGTAAGCTCTTGCTCATTTCTCTGAAATTGCCTAGCCCACTTTTAAGTTGAAGGTGAGATTCCAGGAAATGACATCAATCCCTGGCCACCTCAAGGGACCACTTTGGCTTCAAGTAATGTATCCATGAGCTACTGGTAACATTAGCAAAAAGTCATCGTCCATCTCACTGATGGTTTGCTGTAGGCTGGGTGTCTCGATAGCGCCAGAACTATAATAAGGAGCTTGCTTGTCTGCCAGATAGCGAGCTTGTAATTGTTATTGACTAATGGGGATAGACATTTAAGCCCCTCCCCCCAGATGTAACTAGACATGTGCTGTCAGTGACGGCAGGTTTATCCCCCGAATTCTCAATCCACCACTTGACCACGTGCTGATCTGAGCCGTTGAGGGGTAGTTGGTGTTTTTAGTTTTATGACAATAGCGTTATGTAAGGCAAGCATATTTGTTTGTTTGAAATTGGACTTGTGTTCACAAGTAACAGATTATTTCCGTTTTATTAAAATCAGTATTTTATTGACATTTGTTCAGCACAACCTGGACAGCAATTATCTCCAGTGAAACTAAAACAAACACACAAATACAAACCATACCACAGGTAAGCGACAGTTGTGATTGGAGGATCAATAAAAGAGGGCAGGGTTTGAGATAGGTAACTGGTGGAGTGTAATAGACCTATCTCAAACCCTGCCCTCTTTTCTTGATCCTCCAATCACAACGGTCTCTTTGTTTGTCCGAGGCAAGCGACAGTTGTGATTGGAGGATCAAGAAAAGAGGGCAGGGTTTGAGATAGGTCCATTGCATTATCAGCCGTTTGCTGTCCTGCTCTCCAGACAGCAGGCGCTGAGAGTCCCACACACATACAGTAGCACTGACATGTCTCATAATAGTTGTGTAATAACGTTGTGTTATCCAGGAGGAAGCTCAGGATCTTTCCACATTATCGATGTATCTCAGATGTATCCCCACTTCTCCACATATTGATCGGTCCGGTCTATTGCGTTAAGTGATATTTGTTCATATGAGGCAACTTTAGTCAGTCTGTGTCAGGATTGGGGGGGGGGGGGGGGTGAAGGATACACACAAAAAGGGGAATCTTAATCGCTGAGTGATGAGAGAGGATGGGGGAAAACACAAGAATAAAATAAATTAAAATTAAAATTAAAAGAAACACAAAACACTAGTATAAAATAACTGGGTAAAAATCCCAAAATAACCACCACTGTCTAGCAGTTGAAAGCAACAAGAAAAACAATAGCACTAGAGACAGAGAAAACCCTAGAAGCATGAGCTTGGGACACTGAAACATGAAATGGACAAGCATCCGAACACAGTCAACACGGACCACAGATGACGTCACGTCATACATCAATCTCTCTATGACATAATGTTGCCTTTTTTTTCACATGTATCCAAGAGTAAAGACTAGGGATGCTCGATATTGGCTTTTTTACCGATACCGATATACCGATATTGTCCAACTCTTAATTTCCGATACCGATATCAACCGATACCGATATATGCAGGGCCCCCCCCCCCCCCCCAAAAAAACGGAATAATTTCAGGTAATTAACATTACATATCTCTTGTTGTGGAATTAACACAACATTAGACATACTTTTGACAATAAATAAAATCATAATTTGTTCTTACTTGCTTGCCTGGGTAAATACAGGTTAAATAAATGTAAAAAGATTTTTTTTTTTTTTTTGAAAACCGATACAGATAATTTCCGATATCACATTTTAATGCCAATATCGGTAGGCCGATAATATCGGACATCCCTAGTAAAGACCCTAACCATGTCACAACAGCAGTCATAGTGTATATTTTCAGCAATATGTTTGTTTACCAATAGGTTTAAGGCACTGCACACCTGACACCAATCAGGTGGCAATCAAGCCCACACACCTGCCATGCCGCATGGCAATTAACTGCAGAGGCCAGTGATTGACAGCTGTCCCTCACAGAAAGATGAAATAAAGCCAAAGCACCTTAGAATAAACAAAAATAAAACCCACATAAACCTTGATCCATCACAGGACCCCCTCCCTAAGGAACGGCACTCGACGTTCCTGCCACGCTGTCTGGAATACGCCGACGAAACTCCCGGATAAGTTCCGGATCCAATATGTCCCTAGTCGGAACCCAGGAGCGTTCCTCTGGACCATATCCCTCCAAGTCCACAAGGTACTGCACCCCGCGCCTCACGCGACGACTGTTCAGGATCCGTCTTATTAATTATTTTAATAAAGGATTAATAAAGGAACACTTGACTTGACTAATTACAGTTCTTTCAGAGCATTCAACAAATTGTAAGGCCATTTCTACACCCCACTCCAAGGCCCTACACCCAACAAACACCCCACCACAAGACACTACACCCCACCCCAAGGCACTACACCCCCAAATCCAGTCTCTTCTGTGGAGTCTGTATTGCCATGCTTTGTCTGTATTGCCCTTGGTCAAATCATTCGAAAACACAATAGTGTGAGAGCCAATATGGAGGCACTTATCTCGTCAGCCGGCAGTCAGTCAGCTAGCTGGTGCCCTGGCGGGTGGTTCCCATGCCAAGTGAAATCAAGAGGCTCTGGTCAGAGCGGTGGCGTCCCAGGAGAGCTTTATCACCTTCGGATTGACTCAAGCTTTTGGTTTTCCTTTCAGTCTGTGCTGTTTTTTTGGTCAGGAAAGACTTGAGGTTGTAAGTACTTGTTTGTTTGAATAAAGGCCGTGCTTCTGCGATGCAAGCCTTTTTCTGCCTCTGCCGCTCTGTAACCCATCACACTGGCTGTTGTGTAAGTAATATTTACACTTTGTAAAAGTAAATTTATAAGAAACTCCACAACCGGGAGTTGAACCAACAATGATTGTGGTCACAGGGGCGAGTGCTCTCACCAATAGACTAGGCCACCTATCCACCTGATACAAACACAGCAATACTATGATGATGTTTGTTTTAATGTTTAACAGTTATGGTTAAGATAGAAAGTTAAGGATGAGGTTAGGGTTAAGGTTAGTTTAAGGTGTGGTTAAGGTTAGGGTTTGGGGTAAGGCTATCCAAAGAATGTGTCTTGGTAATCTTGCAGTAAAGGCACTTGCCTCCCATGTGATGTGATCCCATGGGTTTGCTCCCCAGCAAGGGAACTCAAAAGTTTTCTGAAAATGTTAAAAGATTACATTTTGTGACTTATGTACTTGTTTGTAATGTACACACGTTGTACATTTTCAATAAAATACATACATTGGCTATAACATAATGTATATTATGTACCTTTTTTCCTGTGGTCGAATAGGATTCTACTTACATATCAAGGTCGGGCTGGTACTGGGAGAGGTTTGAGGCCTTTCATTTATATATTCTTTTGCCTGGATTACGAGTTTGTGGAGGACTTCTATATGGCTGAGGGTGGGGGGACAGACAGCGGCGACCAGGACCACGCAGAGGCAGGTGGTATGCCTATAGTGCTCCAACAACCATGTCACGTTCCCCGGAAGCAGCAGGGAGAGAGAGAGCCCAGCCTCTGCACCCCAGCAGCTAGCAGCAGCAAAGGGGTTCCGGCCAACTCCATCCACACATCAGGTTCCAAGGCCGTCGCCAGGACAGCCAGCTCTGGGGCCCATGCCCAGTGTCAGTCCCACGACGGCAGATTCCGCCCCCTGTATCCTGTTCCCTGGCAGCCCAGGAGGTTGTGTCGCCTAATGGAAAACCTCTATTTGACCTCTATCTAACCTCTATCCGTTGATGGAAAACTTTGCTCAATGAGGCGACCTAACGTTACCCGACTACAATTAGAACAACTACTTATTTGGAGTAGTAGGCTACATGTTGGTGTAGCCACTGCCAGCCTTACAGTAGACCAACTTATGTAGGCTGGCTACATCAATGTGTAATACTACTACTACTAGGGGTGTAACGGTACGTGTATTCGTCCTGCGAATTTACGGTACAGGCTTGACGGTGCGGTACGTGTATGGAAGCAAATGAGTGCCAGAAGTATTTGAATTTAATCAGACACCGCATTTATAGCATTGAAAATAATAACTTAGAAAACATGTATCTGAATTTGAAAACATGTATCTGAATTTTTTCAGACACCGCATTTTTGTATCTGAATTATTTCAGACACTGCATTTATAGTTTCAGACACCGAATTTATAGCATTGCAAATAAATACTTTGAAAATCATGTATCTGAATTTATTTGCTCCGAATTTACCTATGCGAAATAAAAATGCAGTGTTAATAAAACAATTCGAATGCATAATAAAATTCAATTCGACACCAAAAAAAAACGATGCATAATTGCGGTGTATATAATTCGATGTAAAAAATTCGATGCATAATTGCGGTGTATGGAATTCGATGTAAAAAACCAACATCCGGATATCCAGCTGCAGAACCACATAACCACCACAGCAGTAGCAGGCTGAGGCCCCTCGCTTCCATTGGCTGATTTGGGTCACGTGATTTGGGTCACGTGACCGTCCCACCCAATGGCTGAATTGGAGTATTGCACTGCGGAATTGATTGATTGATTGATTGAAAACTTTATTAACAGATTGCAGAATGGGTACACGTGACCGCCACAGGCCCTGATTGATTGATTGAAAACTTTATTAACAGATTGTAGAATGGGTACAGTGACCGATTGATTGATTGATTGATTGAAAACTTTATTAACAGATTGCAGAATGGGTACAGTGACATCACAGGCCCGGATTGATTGATTGCTTGATCTGATTGATTGATTGAAAACTTTATTAACATATTGTAATAATAATAATAATGGATTGGATTTATATAGCGCTCTTCTCTGACTGACTGTTGCTCTGACTCAGAGCGCTTCACAGAGTCCATTATTCGTTCATACACAGTCATACCGGTGGTGGTAAGCTACAATTGCAGCCAGAGCTGCCCTGAGGCAGACTCACGGAAGCGTGGCGAATAATCATCGCCTACGGCCCCTCCGACCACCACCAACATTAATTCACATGCATACACATTCATACGAGGCAAGTAGGTTAAGTGTCTTGCCCAAGGACACAACGGCAATGGGATGGACATGGGCTTGAGCGGGATTCGAACCACCAACCCTTCGATCATTGGACGCCCCGCTCTACCCCTGAGCCACGCCGCCCCACAATTATGCATTGAATTTTTTTTGCCGTCGAATTGAATTTTATTATGCATGCGAATTGTTTTATTAACACTGCATTTTTATTTCGCATAGGTAAATTCGGAGCAAAGAAATTCAGATACATGATTTTCAAAGTATTTATTTGCAATGCTATAAATTCGGTGTCTGAGACTATAAATGCGGTGTCTGAAATAATTCAGATACAAAAATGCGGTGTCTGAAAAAATTCAGATACATGTTTTCAAATTCAGATACATGTTTTCAAAGTTATTATTTTCAATGCTATAAATGCGGTGTCTGATTAAATTCAAATACTTCTGGCACTCATTTGCTTCCATATACGTGCAGCCATAAGAAGAATACGTCTCATACCACTAGGTGAAACTAGGGTTGCACATTTTACAAATCTATGCTCAATATCTTTACTTTACTTTACACTGGCTTACATTGATCTTTAACGTTGCATATTAAGCTTGTATTGCCAAATTTAGATGATGAATAAAACGTTGAAGCTTGTAAATGCACGGACGACGACAAGCACAGAACACAAACGCGCACTGACCCTCTGCACTGCAGGCTGTTTCTCCCCTCCCCCCTCCCTGCCTTACTACAGGTGTCGGGTGTCCCTAAAACAAAACTATGAATTAATTATATCATGTTTGTAACACAGTAGGGTCATTACAATTTTACAGTTTTCTTTCGTTTTCTTGTTCGCCCAATAATGTTAACCAATGGAAAGACACACACACACAGACACACACCAAGTTGATCGAAAGAAAAGAAAAAGCAATACATACTTTTCCAGACTGATCATCTGAGCTCCTCTCCAGTTGAACTGCTACTGTGTTTAAATCCAAAATATTGATAAATCCTCTGCCATTGTTGTGTAACACTAACATGTCATCTGTTCTCTAGTCTTCAGTCTTGGCTTCACGTGCAGTTAAATCCTCTCTACAAGTGAAACAAGTACAAGCCTAAGTTGTTAAGGGGGCAGTAGGCAATTAATTTACTCAGTGGAATTTACTCACAGAATGACACCAGTATCACTGACTACCACGTCAAGCCTATAGACAATTATTCTATTTAATAATAATAATAATTATTATTATTATACAAAATATATAATAATAATTACAAATATTTTTTTCCTGTTGTACCGAACTCGTACCAAACCATGACCACAATACCGAGGTACGTACCGAACCGTGGCTTCTGTGTACCGTTACACCCCTAGCTACTAGGGATGGGTACCTTTCACATTTGAACCGATACCAGTACCGGTACCGGTACCTGTGAATCGATACCGGTACCCAACGGTACCTTTTTTCTGTACTTTAGTCTCAAGAAATTTAATTTACCTACCTCAGTCGTGAAAAAAAAATCCAAACTTCAAATAACTACAATTTCGACAGTTTTCGGCTTGCCATTGCTCTGACTGCTTTGTTGTTGAATCAAGTCAAATCCTAGGTAAGCATATATTGTGCGTGTGAACGTTGACATGAAAAGAAAAAAGTTAATAATTTTTATTTTTTTTATTTTATTTTTTGTATCTCACTTGATTCGATACTCGGTAGTACCGACGTGTTTCGGTTCGGTACCTCAAACGTACAGAATTCGGTACCCATCCCTACTAGCTACTAATAATAATAATAATAATAATAATAATAATAATAATAATAATAATAATAATAATAATAATAATAATAATAATAATAATAATAATAATACTAATACTAATAATAATTAACACATTCAGGGCCATTGGAGGCCGTCTAATCTCACGCTAAACGGCCAGCATTTCAAAACAGACTTGCATTGTATGTGAGGCTGTTTGTAGAGCTAAATCTATACTTTATAGTATTGCTATCTGTCCAAATGGCTTAAAGAAATACTTTTTTCATCAATATGTTCTCATTTTATAGCCTCGTGAATATAAGCGTTATATGGGGTTTGGTCTAGTATATTTCCTGGAAGGCGAGATAAAGGGCGCTAAGCTAATAACATTAACGTTTCGGCACTACAGAAGCTGGAGCTAAAACGCAAAATGCATATTGTCTGTATTCATGGTCCACCATGAATGCATGAAGGGGGAGGGGCAGGGGACGTCGTTTCTGATTATTGATTACCAATAACCGCGTTAGCCTCAGTAGCCACATTCGCTGATCGGCTGGTTGGCTAACAAAGCAAGGCCTGATCAGCGTGTCATTTCTGTGAAAAATATCTTACCGTGGGCCGGTTGGATCCCCAAAAGGATTTCCCAGTTATCGATCACCATCTGGTAGATCGATATGTCCATTGGCTGATGATATATTCCTTTACTGCATAGTGAATTCGGCGTCACAAAAGGTATTCCAAGCTACAGGCTACACATATAGAATCCAACTAACTGGAAACTCCATTGAAAGTAAAAAAAATAAGGTACCATTCTGCCACAGGGAACACTGCATTATCGAGACAGCGCCCCTAAGAGGATCTGGCCGGTAATGCACTTTTCAGAATTCGAAGAGTGGGGTAAATCTACAGTGCTTCTCGGTAACATTGAGTAGGTTATTAAAATGGAATAAAAGCCAAAACAACCTTGCCACGGACATGTCCATGGTTGGCCCTTTAAGCATGGCGCCGAAACACAGACATATCCGTGGTCGGGCGGAAATGTGTTAAATGCCAATGACAACAATAATAACATTTCGTATTGTTGTTATTGCCATCCAACATTAGGTAAAGTCTGTATGTGTGTGTGTCTGTCTGTCACTCAACTCTGTTTTGCAGTTGTTGACAGAACAGTATGTCCTCTAAAGATAAGGCAGGGCCAGCAGCAGAAAAAAAGAGGGACCTATCGTTTTATTTTTCAAAATAATAGCCGCCCAATAAAAGATCTCATCTGACAGAACAGCAACAATTCCTTAGAGTCTCACTTCAAGGTTTTCTCAAAAGTTGGCATCCCTGCGCTCCTGCATTTGTCAGCTGAGCTTGAGTTGCTTGAGTCGCTAAAAGCATTAGCTTGTTATGATTTGCAGGACATATCTACAGGACCTTAAGTAAAATATTTTACAAAAAGCTAAGACAATGGTAAAACATCTGCCAATAAATTTGTTTAGTTTTGCACAAAAAGTTCAATTGACTGTAACTTCATGTCATAGAAATGAATCCACTTCAAATTCATCACTGTGGTTAGAAACATGATTATAAACAAATGTACCAATGGTGGTGATATTTATATTTGAAGAAAATACACCTGTTTAAACTTTTGCATGCATTGTGACAATAGCAAATACTCCATTCCCCATAATACCTTGCGTATGCATAAACACAAATCCAAGTAATATGTGCAGAATACAGCCGACAAGGAACATGTAAAAATGTATGTACACAAACAATGCCACTTACCGTCTCATAGAGGGTGCTATAATAATAATTCAACCCGGAACCCCACTGCCTGTTTGACCTAGAGACGTGAAACGTTGTCTAAATGTGTCTGAATATAACAAACCATTTTGCCTCTAGGATCCATAATGGATCCACCATTTTGGAAGATTGAAAAGCCTTCAAAAATCTATTTTCTTTGAATTATTATTAGTATTTCTTTTAGATTTGTTCATTCATGGTTATACAGTGGAACCCGGTCCATTGCTGCCATGCATATACTGTATATATATATATTTTTGTGATTTTACTTGCTTGCTCTGGGTTGTACTGTACACCAAATTTGGTCAACATGGGTTGTTAAAATACATTCATAAATAAATGTACAAATGTATAAACATATTTACAAATGTATAAATAATTGTACTTGACGTGACTAAATGCCTTCTTAAGTGCCCTACTTGTTAAAAATGGTAAATAAATAAACGGCAGATTAAAATAAGCCCAATAGATACCTATGATATGGACACATTTTGGAGAGCAAAGTAAACTCTATCAAACGACCAAGTGGTTTGAGACAGAGCTCACACACTCTAATCTAAACGTACCATTCTATATAATTGTGTTGTACCAAAAAGATACCATAAATCATCAATCAATTGATGCTCACATGTTTTCCATCAACAGCACCAGAGCAATGCAATTAACTAAATAGCATGATCAGAGATAAGAGTGAAGGAACATGGCAAACAATGAATTCAGCTGCTGTAAGGCAAACAGACACACCACATTATAGGGCCGTCGGTTGTGATCAATATATACCTCTGAGCAATGTAAAGACATGAAAAGGAATGGAGCTACATGGAGGCCTGTTCAAAACACCACAGAACACATGACTTGGAGGATGGGAAGAGGAGGAATGAAGCCTTACACTGTGTTGCATTGTCCTCCAGACAACCCTCTGGGAGCAGCAGAAAAACACACAGGAAGAAAGAGATTTAATTGGACATCGGTGTGAGAGAGAGAGAGAGAGAGAGAGAGAGAGAGAGAGAGAGAGAGAGAGAGAGGGTGAAAGAGAAAGAGACAGACAGAGAGAGAGAGGGTGAGAAAGAAAGACAGAGACAGAGAAAGAGAGAGAGGGTGAGAAAGAAAGACAGAGAGACAGAGAAAGAGAGAAATACAGAGAAAGAGGGAGAGAGAGACAGAAAGAGAGTGTGTCAAGATGAATGTACATTGGTTAGGAAAGCAATAGGTAGCATAGCATCTGATGTGTGCTGCAGCTGAAATATTCAATCCCCCAGCGGTATGAGAGACGCAGAAGATCACACACATGTTATTAAAGTGTTGCCTCAAGGTGTCACAATCAAACCTGATGGATGGAATGCTCAGGGTCTGCATTTATAAAAGGAGCATTTGAGCATCATTCTCAAGAGGCCCAATTGTGAGAAAGTATCTATAAATATTTATTCAACGCTGATTTATTTTGCACACAATCACATGTGATGAAACAGTTTTGCACACATTGATTTAGTTTGACGGTTATTCACAGTTAATGTTGTTTTAATATGTCCTCCAGTGATGTTATCAGACACTGATTCACACTGATTCCTTGTGCTGGGTTGATTGCAGCTGAATTCTCTGTACCAAAGAAGACAATCACACATGTTGATTTGTATCCTTAAGTCATTGCTAGGTAAGCTGCCCTTATATATCTACAGACTTCTGTCCTTTTATACTTGCTTTTTTAATACCAGACGAGCAGCCAATGGGATGCTTTTAAATGTTCCTTTGATGCAGTCAGAGCTTGGTAAAGCTGCATTCTCCCACTATGCTCCCTTTTTATGGAATACGCTGCAAGTAAAACTTTGTCTAGAGGCACTTCCTACTGCGAATGCTTTTAAAGGTATGCTACGATTAGCCCTTCATGAAAGATATAACTGTTTTACCTGATGCTATTGCTGATCTGATTATGCTCCTTGCCACTGCACAAATGGCCTTCTGTATTTATATTTGAATTGTATGTTTTTTGTTTAATGCCGTGTTGGTCAGGACTCCCTGGAAGAAGAGATCTTCTTAATATAATAATAAAATAAATGATGGGAGATTTAAAACAGGGATAGCGGTGTGTGATTATGGGCAAAAAAAATCGCTGCTGTTCTTTGTCAAAGAGCTTTAATTTGCCTTTAGTTTGCCTCTGTGTGAAACATAAAGATGTTTACCATACAGAGCAACATGTTCCTCTGTGAATAACAGAGGAAGATGCTTTGGTGACCGTGACATTTTTCGAACCCTGTAGAAACAAATAGTATGCCTCGGCTGTGTGCATCCACTATTCCACTGCATGAATGAGACACTGCATGGATTCAACTCAATGCAGAAAACACACGAAACACTAACATTGCTCATTTCATATTTAAATAAACATTAATATGATAAGAGGGGCAACGATTCCCAGTCGAGTCCCTGTCTTGGTAGATCTGGGTTTATGGATAGAGCCTTCGCTACAATGTGTTTAAAGGGGAATGCCACCCATTTAAATAATTTACATACATTTCCTGTGCCCAAGGACAGTTCAGTCGGTATTTGCAACACGGTCTCATCAGAAAACGTAAATAAAGTACTAATTGACCACAGGAAATAGCCATAATGTTATATATTTACTAGAGGTGGGCATAGATAATTTTTTTTAATCTAGATTAATCTATCTGCAATCCTGGATTTAATCTAGATTAATCTAGATTAAAATGGCTACAATTTTTTTTTTTAAATCTGCCGAAGGCATTAAAAATATGTGTGTTCTACCCAAATAATGACCAGAAGTAAGTCCTTACTTTTTCTTTCCTCCTTATGTTTCTCAGGCCAGGTGGCCCATTACACCATGAGCCCATCTCCCGTTTCCAAAATGCAAAAAAAGCTGTTTTGCTATGATAATTGGTAATGAAATATCAAAATAATGTTCAATAAGATGTACTTGTGTTTAATAAGTTGTTTTATTCAGAAGTTAACACAAATAAATAATATTACCAGTACAGTACAGTATCTAGCACACTCTCAGGAGCAAAACAGAAAGAAGCATTTCAAACTTGAACTATGTGACATGGCTTGACTCAATCAGTCCAATCTCTATTTCTCCTTCTTCACTCAGGCAGACCAGCTTGTTTTATGTAGCGGTGTCTACTTATAGTGCCGACCACCGTAACACTTCCGGGATTCTGAAATCAGGGAGGAGATTGTGGGGGGGTCAAATGAATGAATGTGGACGAGAGCCGTGATGTAAGTGGTTGCCGATACGGCTGTGGGGGTGCTAGAGACATGATCGAATTGACGTTTATGCGCCTCGCTCTCCTGAACACGGCGTGACCCATAACTAATCGATCAGAACTAAATCGGCAGAGAAAAAGCCCATTTTAAAGCACCTATTCCGCATGGACATGCGCAGAGTGCCCATGGAGTCTGGACGACGCGAGATGACGCTCGAATGAATGTGGACTGTTCTATCAGAGGGGGGAGCTTCGATGGTCATGTAAGTGGCTTCAGACCGCTGCACTTAAATATAAACATTAGTCTACCTGGAGACTCAATGAGGTAATTGTAGATGTCGCCATAAGACGCGTCTGGCCATTTAGTGGGATCATTTTTTCATTATCCTGTTCGGCTGAAAGGACACTGACCACCGAAGCTCCCCCCTCTGATAGAACAGTCCACATTCATTCGAGCGTCATCGCGCGTCGTCCAGACTCCATGGGCACTCTGCGCATGTCCATGCGGAATAGGTGCTTTAAAATGGGCTTTTTCTCTGCCGATTTAGTTCTGACCGATTAGGAATGGGTCACGCCGTGTTCAGGAGAGCGAGGCGCATAAACGTCTATTCGATCATGTCTCTAGCACCCCCACAGCCGTATCGGCAACCACTTACATCACGGCTCTCGTCCACATTCATTCATTTGACCCCCCCGCAATCTCCTCCCTGATTTCAATGTAACGCGGAAGTGTAGTGGTCTATAATATTTTTCCCGTTGGGTGCCAGACAGGGCCAAACCCTGCCAATGCAAATCAACTGCTCCAGTGGAGTTGCTCAGTGGCCAATGGTGTCAACTGTGGTTGTACTGGGCAGCTCCCAGGTGTGAATGGAACTGTGTGCATGTGAAGCAGGGCGTTTCTGAAAAAGAGCATCTGTGCTCAGCGAACCTACCCTGGGTAAATAAAGGTTTTAAAAAAAATAAAATAAAAAATTAGATTAACTAGTATCGCGTTAACGCAGCACGTTAACGCCGTTAACGGCCCAGCTCTAATATTTACATATTGTATAGTAATATATTTACGTTTCGTATCGGTAAACGTCCAAAAGAAATCACTTGGCAGGAGTCAAACCAACAATGGTTTTGGTTAGTTTAAGGTAACAGTGTGGTTTGGGTGAGGCTATCAGAAAAGTGTGTTTTGGTAGTCTTGAGGTAAAGACACTTGTCTCCCATAAGGGTGCCCAGGGTTTGTTCCCCAGCAGGGGAGCTCAAATATCTTCTGAAAACGTTTTGGAAAATCTTTTGGAATATGTAATATATGTACTTATTTGTAATACGTACTACACATTGTACATTTTCATAAATACATCAATATATTACTTATGGCTGTAACATGACATATAATGTACCTTTTTCCTGTGGTCGATTAGTACTTTATTTATATATATATTACGAGATCGGGCTGGTATTTGTGAACAGGCACCACTCTCTCCTAAAGCTAGAAATCCCTCCAATTTGTGATGTCACTGGGATGTAAAATCTGGCGCTGATCCATAGACAATGAATGGGGCTCTGACTTTATGAGGCCATACAATGTTTGTGTGAGCTTTTACATACAAAACAAAAAAAAGTGTAAATCTAATCTTTCTTATTTATTTTCTAGCACCTCTTTCTTCCCTTGTATTGACAAGGTCATTTTTTGTAGCAACACATCAAATTTAAAATCAAATTAATGCCTGGCTTTCTTGTCTTTCCTACCTGGCTCCCTCACATCCAAGAGTAAGGCTGTGGTCATATTGGACACCTTTTTTCCATTGTTTTCAATAGTTTTGTCACAACAGGCGTGCGTCTCCTCCAAACTACGCATCTCGTGTTTTTTAAGCAATGCCTTTTCAGGCACTCTCAGTTGTAAAGGTTTCAACTTTAGCCACGGAACCCACCAACATCAATGTCACCTTGGACCAATGGACCAATAAAATCAAACAAGGGGAGGGATTACAAGGGGAGGGATATCTGAAGAGAAATCGACAACAAAACAAACCAACCAATAATTGATTCGCCTATTGGACTAATGGGTGGAAAGCAAGCACGTAGCCCTGATAAATGTACCCCCTGAGGTCGCCTCAAGACCACCAAAAGCGGGGAGGGTCCTAGCCCCACAGTCATCCTAACGAGGAGCGTAAGGATAGAACTCCGACACTATGGGTAATAGGGCGCAGCTCCCTAAAATGCACAAGCATGAGTAGACGTGCATACAAGTTGTAAAAAGAAGTCAGCACACCATCTGCAGTGTTCCCAAGTTTAATTCAATTTAACACAACGTTTCGGCCTGTGGCCATTTTCAAGTCACAGGCTGAAATGTTGTGTTAAATTGAATTAAACTTGGGAACACTGCAGACGGTGTGCTGACTTCTTTTTACAACTTTACATATCTATTTTTGAGTCAAGCACTTTGGATGTGCGTGAGTCTTTTCTATTACGTAGACGTGCATAAAACCCACAGTCTACATCGCACATCCCTGCTAACACACTATAACTAGTAGTGGGATGAAGAAGAGGTCCCAGCACTAAGGACCGCATGAGAGACAGAGCTCTAAGTCATGTCGATCAGATATAACCTGACAAAAGGACCCGGGGAGGACCATGAAGCCGCAGTGCAAATGTCCTCCATGAGACCCCTCTAAGCAGGGCAGCAGAGGCCACCACACCACGGGTAGAATGCACTCTCATACCTGCGGGGGGAACCTGTCCAGCCAAGGTGTAACAAAGGGCGATGCCCTCGCACAACCAATGCGACAGGCATTGTTTTGACAGCACCTTACCTTTGTTAGGGCCACCGTGATAAACAAATAGTTGACTGGCAGTGGTAGCCCTGAGGTACCGTGTGTGCTTAAGATATATCGCAAGCGCACGAATAGGACACAACAGGTGAAGGCTCTTTTACACTTCACCTGCACAATATCCCTGGAGTGATAAAAGCTCTGGATATTCTTTGGCACAAAGGCTGGATTGGGCCTCAGAGTAACACTGCTATTACCCCCCTATAGACAGGCACTCTGGTTGAACCGAAAGAGCACATAGCTCACCCACACGTTTAGTGGAGGTGACGGCCAGGAGAAACACAGTCAGCTGATTCAATGGCGCACGCTCGAGTGGTTCAAAAGGGGCACCCAAAAGGCTAATTGGAGGTCCCAGCTTGGGAACAAATTATGTTTAGTAGGCTTGAGACGCCCTGCACCCAGCAAAAAACTTATCACAAGAGGGTGGCTGAATAGCAGCCTGCTCTCAAAGCCACTATGACATGACGATATAGCCGCAGCATACACCTTCACTGTCGAAGCCGAGAGCCTATCCATGATAGACAGAAGGAAGGACCGAACCAAATTCAGAGGACATGAAATCGGGTCCAGATCCTTAGCCCAACACCACCAAAATACGCCACTTCCCTGTGTAGTGGACGGAGCGCGCTCCGGATGGTAGTAATCACATCAGCATTAATACCTATCCTTTCCAAATTCAACCTCTCAGCAGCCAGGCCATCAGACGCTGTCCCAGGACCGGCGGCCGAAACACAGAGCCATGTGCCTGAGAGAGGGCTCCCTGAGACCATGGGATTGGCCACTAGGTGGAGCCACTAGGAGTTGAATTAGAACAGGAAACCAACAGGCTGATCCCCGATCAGGCGCAAGCAGGATAAGAGTCCTATGTTCCCGACGTACCCGCTCCAAAAACTGGTGTATCAGATGGATGGGGGAAACGCATACAGTATTTTGTGTGGCCACGGTGTATAGAGAAGGCATTGTTGTCCTTCCGACTGACTGCAAACCACAGGGGCCACTGGTGGGACTGACTGCTTGCAAACAGGTCCACGTGGCCTACCTGAATGATTGATTGATTGATTGATTGATTTTTATTGTGGAGTAAAAGACAGCATCCAAGGGATAAAAACATGAGAAAGTGCAAAGTCCATCATGGTCCCTGATTTTGGACATGGACAGACATCATAAAACATAGAGCATCATAATAAAACATACTAAAACAGAGCATCATAATAAAAACATAGAGCATCATAATAAAACATAGAGCATCATAATAAAACATAGAGCATCATAATAAAACAAAGATCATCATAATAAAAAACAGAATAAAACATAATAGCAACCCCATACAAAAAAAGCACTTCCTACCCTCTCCTTCCTATGGCTATTCTATACTTCACTGGCTAGCCATTTCTTTGTGGCACGTCTAAAACTTCCCCCCTCTTCGATGTTTTTCAGGGCCACTGGAAGCTTGTTCCACTCCAGTGCTGCAGAATATAAAAATGTATTTGTGCCCATTAGGGAGTTAAATCTTGGCAGAATAAAATCCGTACTGCTCCTTCTAGTGGAGTATGAATGATTGTCACGGAATCGATTAAAATAATTAGATAGATATTTCGGACCTGTATTTTGAACTATCTTGTGTGTGAGACCTAATTTGATGTGAATTACCCTTTTATTGACCGGAAGCCAGTTTAGTTGCCTAAAGAAAGTTGGCCCTAGGTGAGTGCGTGGAGGTAGTTTAAGGACTACTCTAATTAATTTGTTTTGAGCTGTCTGAACTGATTCCAGATCAGTCTGACTATGTCCGGGTCCAGTCTCCACTCGTCTGGGTGGGGACCTCCTCGTGACATTAAGTCTGCTCCCACATTTCTTTTGCCAGAGAGAGCCCTCAGCCTGCGCAGATTGCGAGATGCCCATAGCCAGAGCTCGACTGCCGCCTGGTGGAGATGGGGGGAGCGCACCCCTCCATGTCTGTTCACATAAGCCGCCAACGTTATGCTGTTTGTCTTGACTAGGACATGCTTGTTCCTCACAAGAGTGATAAGCTCCCTGAAGACCAAATGCACTGCCTTCAGTTCTAATACATTGATATGTAGGGTACACAGAGCAGGCCAACTGTCCCCTACTGCGTTGGTCCGTGAGGGAGGTGTCGTGAGACGTGACGCTGCCCATGGGGACTGGTGAGGGTCCCCGGTTTTCTCCAGTGGTTGAGGTCCCCTATTACCGATAGAGGGACTCTCAGGCACCTCAACTTGCCTCTCACAAGGTTGATGCTCATGCTGGAAAACCACCTCTGTATTTTCCTCATAAAGAGGAGGCCAAGCGGGACCACAGAGCGGAACAGACTGAGGTCCAAACGACACAGAACCACATTGCCCAGCATATTGTTGGCCAATGTGCAATCGATAGGAAATAAACTGGACGACATCAGAGCACGGATCCAATTCCAGAGGGACATTCGGGATTGTAACGTCCTCTGTTTCACAGAAACTTGGCTGAGTCCAGATGTCCCGAATCACGCAATAGAACCGGCAGACCACTTCTTCGTCCTTCGCAAGGACCGGACGGCAGAAGAGTCACTAAAGAAGAAAGGCGGCGGCATTGCCTTCATGATAAACAAGGAGTGGTGCGATGTAGGCAACGCAAAGGAACTGTCTAACCACTGCTCCCCAGACCTGGAGTTTATCACGATAAAATGTCGACCCTTCTTCCTCCCAAGAGAGTTAACGTCCATCATCCTCATCGGAGTGTACATTCCACCACACGCGAACACTGGGGTCGCACTTTCAAAACTTCACGATGAGGTAAACAAACTCCAGACAGCTAATGTTGACGCTGCCATTTTGGTTCTGGGTGATTTCAACAGCGCGCGTCTTAAAAAGGTGTTGCCGAATTTCTATCAGCATGTGACCTGTCCCACCAGAGGCGAGAACATATTAGACCATGTATACTCGCAATTTAAGAATGGGTATAAGTCACAGGCTCTTAGTCCATTCGGTAAATCGGACCACGCCGCCATCTTTCTTTTGCCAAAGTACAAACAAAGTCTCAAGCGAACGCCGGTGGTCTCGCGAGAGGTCAAGCGTTGGGCCGTGACGTCAGAGGAGTCACTCCAAGCTGCACTTGAATGCACAGACTGGAGTGTATTCCGTGATAACACAGCCAATATTAACGAATACACTGAAACGGTGCTTGACTATGTCTGTACTCTGGTAGAAGAAACAATCCCCTCCACCACAATTAAAATCTACCCAAATCAAAAGCCCTGGGTAGACAAATCCGTCCGTGAGGCTCTGAAAGTGCGCACATCAGCATACAACACCGGGCTGGAGACAGGCAACATGGAAGAACACAAGATGGCAAGATACAACGTCAGGAGAGCAGTAAAAGAGGCAAAACGGCGTTACAGGGATAACGTTGAACTTCAGTTTGAACAGGCTGACTCTAGAGGCATGTGGCAGGGCCTCAGAACAATGACAGATTACAAAGGCACCTCCCTCAAACTGAACAATGACATCTCCTTAGCAAATTATCTCAATTCCTTCTATGCGAGGTTTGAGGCTGTGAATAAAAACACCAGCCTACAAACCACGGCAATGGGGGGGGGGGGGGGGGTCTGCTGATGGAGACTCAGTGTTCAGGGTAACAGAGCATGAGGTGAGACGGATCTTTAAAAAAGTGAATATCAGGAAGGCAGCAGGACCGGACGGCATCCCCGGCCGCGTCCTAAAAGTCTGTGCCGACCAACTGGCCCCGGTATTCACTGACATCTTCAACCTGTCCTTGGAACAGGCTGTCATCCCCACCTGTCTGAAGAAGTCCACCATCATCCCTGTACCCAAAAAATCTACGCCCGCTTGCCTCAACGACTACCGCCCTGTAGCCCTCACCTCCATAGCCATGAAGTGCTTTGAGAAGCTAGTGAAGGGCTACATCTGTTCCTCCCTCCCCATCAACCTGGACCCTCTGCAATTTGCATATCGCCCCAACAGGTCCACGGAGGACGCCATAGCCCATGTGCTGCACACAGCAGCATCACACCTGGACAAGAGGCAGGGGAACTATGTGAGAATGCTGTTCATCGACTACAGCTCAGCATTCAATACCATAGTCCCCTCCAAACTCATAGCCAAGCTCAGGGACCTGGACTTGAACTATGACCTCTGCCAGTGGGTCTTGGACTTCCTGACGGGCAGACCCCAGGTGGTAAGAGCAGGCAACTGCACCTCCTCATCCATCACGCTCAACATAGGGGCCCCCCAGGGCTGTGTTCTGAGCCCCCTCCTCTACTCCCTGTACACACATGACTGCGTAGCACAGCGGAACAACAACACCATCATCAAATTTGCTGATGACACAGTAGTGGTGGGCCTGATCTCTGCCAACGACGAAAGGGCCTACCTGGAAGAGGTAGAGAACCTGTCACAGTGGTGTCACGAGAACTGCCTCTCCCTGAACGTCAGCAAAACAAAAGAGATGATTGTGGACTTCAGGAGGTCGGGGGTCAAGGCCTACAGCCCCCTCAGCATCGACGGGGCACCGGTTGAGAGAGTGAACAGTTTCAAGTACCTCGGAGCCCACATATCCGAGGATTTGACATGGACCACACACATTGACAGTGTTGTGAAGAAGGCACGACAACGCCTCTACTTCCTCAGGCGCCTAAGGAAGTTCCAAGTCAGTCAGAAGATCCTTAGGAACTTCTACTCATGTACAATAGAGAGCATCCTGACTGGCAACATCACCTCCTGGTTTGGGAATAGCACTGCACAAGACCGTAGCAGACTACAAAGAGTGACACGTTCAGCCGAACGCACAATTGGAGGGGGGCTTCCCACCCTCCAGAACATTTACAACAAGCGGTGCAAGGGGAAGGCTAAGAGAATTATTAAGGACTCGAGCCACCCGAACAACTGCCTCTTTGAACTGCTGCGGTCAGGCAAGCGATACCGGAGTCTTAAGGCGAGCACAGAAAGACTCAGAAGAAGCTTCTATCCCCAGGCCATCAGGCTGCTAAACGAACAATAAACACTATGCAACAACCATCAAATGCACACAGCACACACACCCACACGCACACACTCACTTAAACAAACAACACACTGCAGCACCCACTCTCCACACTTTAGATCACACAAACACACTTTATATTTATTGATAAAGGATTTGCACTACAACTCGTACACCTACTGTAAATTGTACCTAAATTGCACCTCATCCTATTTCTGCCTTGCACTATATAGTATTGTATATTAGTACACTACACAGTATTGTATATTATATGGTAACTCAGTTACGTCTACTCTGCATCGAACATTGTACATATGTCTATACTGAACACTGTGACCTCATTTTTTTACTTCTAATTTACATGCTATACTATGTTATTTTATTTCATACTTATCTTGTCTTGCACAGTCTCTGGAGTGTAACAGTAAGAAGCATTTTGTATAAAAGTATTCTGTACTTCTGTATGACAACTATTAAAGAAACTTGAGAAACTGGACATGTGTTCCACCACCCACCTGGTCTGGGACCTGGCGGCCTCCTCCGACCAGTACGTCATCCAAGTAGAATACAATCCTTATTCCCTGACAACGTAGAGGTCCTAGCACAGTCTCCAAGCACTTGGTGAAAGTGTGGGGGGGCAGAGAATAGCCAACCGGAATTCTCTGTTATTCATATGCTACTCCCTGAAAGAGAAAGCGCAGGAACTTCGGGAAAAATCGGGATGTGAAAATATGCATACTTCCGCTCTATGGATGTGAACCAGTCTCCCACCCTGACTGCATGCAGTAGGTATTTGACGATCAACATTCTGAACAGTTTCACCGGAATCCACATATTGAACAGAGATAGATGCAGTATGGGTCTGATTCCCCCCGTTTTCTTGGGTGCCAGAAAATATTGGGAGTAGACACCTCTCATTACGTCCTCGAGTGGGACAGTGATAATGACCTGCTTCGCCAACAGAGATTGAATCTCGTCGGCCAAGTCTGTCACCGCTGCGGCATCTGACAAAAGAGTAGGGTTCAAACCCATGAACAGAGGGTGGGGCTGGGAAAATTGCAACACAAGCCCAAATCTCAGCATTCTCTCTATCCACCCCATCATATTGTACTTGCGTAACCATATGTGGTAAAAGATGCAAGAGTAAGAGTAAGAGTCCCGGTCCCTTCCGCCATGCACTGTGGAGCCAGCCCCCACATGGGGGACCCCGACAGAAAGGTAGGGTTAGAACCTGGAGAAACACACATCACATCAGCCTCAGATAGGAGATGACGCTGGTCCCCATATGAGCTAGGTCCACTAACAGAAAACTGGGGATCACTAGCTCTGCGGCCCAACACAGTGTAATCATTACTCAGATTATCCTGAAACTGTAGCCCTGTGATGGTATCATCACCATCTATATTACAGGCACCCCACACACCATAGCCACTGTTAGGACCTGCGGTCTGGACCGGGGAAGTGCAGCCCTAATAACCCAACTGGCCAGTTTTTTTTCATTTCACACTTGATTGAAGAAGTGTGTTTTTAGTCGACAGCAAAAGATTGGTCGGCTATCCTAACTGGGGTGGGAAGTTCATTCCGTCATTGTGGAGCGAGGACAGAGAATTGGTGGCTTCTCTTTGATGACCCTCCCGGAGGGTCTGAGGCAGCCAGAGGATGTAGAGCGGAGGGGTCTTGTGATCCGGACACCTGGTTATATACTACGGAATTGGGCATGGCTAGGTAGATGTAAGGTGCATGAAAAAAGGTATTTCAATGTGCGCCATAGGGACGAGCATAGTCCAATAGGCGAAGCAAGACGCGAAGCCAGTATGAAATATAAATGGGCAGTGCATTTGGTAGGCAGTGTCTCTCTGAAAAGCACAGATAATTGGTTGATTGATTGATTGATTGACTGATCCTAAGCCAAATAGCAAGCAGTACACTATCTCATTTTCCCCCAGTACCTAAATAACATTTCAGACTGACACTTCACATTCGCTACAGAAAATCAAAACATTTAAGATGCTTTTCCCCCGTCATTTGCATTTTCCATGTTGTCAAAAGGGAGAATTACTAAGTGATAACATCTGATAATGCAGAATTTAAAATGTTTGCAACATTTCTGATGTTGCGCCATTTCCTAGCAAAGACATTTGAAGTTAAGACCTTACCAGTCGGTCCAGGCTGGTGCCAGATGCTGTGGTGGGCCTCTCCTCAGGGGCGTAGGGCCTGAAACGAGTGTTAAACACGTCTGAGATTCCACGGGCGGACCGGCCCATTCCTGATGGCTTTGGCTGACCACACCCTTGAAAAATCTAGGATGACAAAGAGCAATAAAAACGATCATGAGAGAGCATGCTAGCAGCAGGCGCCAAGGCAAGTTAAAGGTGCTATAGATAAAAAATCTATGTAGAGTAATCATATTTTTTCGATTCTGTGTCGGAGTGTTCTTGAGACACTTAACTGCTCCCGATGAGCAGGTTGGCATATTGCATAGTTGCCTCTGCTGTCGGTGTGTGAATGTGTGAGTGAATAGGTGAATGTGAGGCATAAGTTGTTGTATTAGCTGCTATTTTAGCCACTATTCTAGCCATGGTACTATTAGGGTAAAGGTTATGTATCACCATAGTACCTCTTTTGTACTTAACCTCTTAAAGATTGGACGGCTCGGCGACGGGCCGTCACCAGGCCATGTGAGCGGCGCGGCGCGTGATCGGCGCGGGGAGCGGAGCGGGCGGTTTTGACATGAGCGACGGAGTGGGTTTTAAAATGGGTCGGCCGACGTCCGGAGCGAGAGTTCTCCTCCGCTCCAATCCGCTCCGGGCCGCTCACAGTGGTTTAACACTGATGTAATATACATGCAGTACAATGCCAAAGCAACAGATGGCGATGTACAAACATGAAGGCCATTTTCAACCAATGAGAAGGGTGAACCGTCACTCACATCCTGTTAGAAAAAGTATATGACGCCATTGTTGTTGTCGTTAGCTTACATGCTAACGTTAATGGCAGCGACCATTAACCATTGTGACCATTGTGGCTAGGCTAGCTATCATCGCTTAGTAGAGCTATAAACAACGTTATTTAACATTGCAGAATGGGTACAATTACAATACGGCTCAATACAAACAATTGTTAAGGGGCCCAGGGGGTGTAGACTGTTGTAGTTTGGTCAAATCAAGCAAATTTACATCATGCTCCAAAAAATATATATATATATCTGCCGAGCGATGTGGAGCGGGGACTGGGGAGCGCTCGATTCAAGGTGAGCGGTGAGCGACTTGGGGGCGGGGTCAACATGAGCGATTAGCGTAGCGGAACAAGCCGTCTAGAGCAGGGGTTCCCAAACTTTTCAGGCCGGGGCCCAGAAAATAAGGCGCAAATTTTGGAGCCAATAGTATCCCACATGAGGGGTGATTGCAACGAGAAAGGCAAAGAAGAAGCCGGACAAGTTGTTTGTTTTGACTAGCGCATGGGAATCGATGGGAGCGGACAGCCTTTTTGGATAATCATGCCGAATTATTGCCGGTACACAAATTACAAAAACCTCTGTAAAACAATCATCTTCCGTGGTAATGTTATCAACTTTGGACCTGTATTAGATAAGACTTCAGGAGCCCTTATGTTTTCCAGCTCCTACCTCTCAGCTGGAACTCAAAAACAGGCATCTGGCAACAAGTAAACAGAAATAGCATACCGCGCGGCAAAGGGAACCGCTCCCGCCTACCTCCGGTCAATGGTCTCTAACTACACACCCTCAAGACCCCTATTCTCTGCATCTTCTGGCCGCCTCAAACCTACTCCTATCCAAGCTCCGGGAGGGTCATCAAAGAGAAGTCGCCTATTCTCAGTCCTTGCCCCACAATTAACTACCCACCCCAGTTAGGATAGCTGAACCCCGTCCAATCTTTCCTACCTCTGTAACTCCATTTCATTAGCAGAGAGTGATTCACAGAGTGATTCTTCCTATTGTGGAAGAACGTTCAGAATGTTTCCTTTCAAAAGAGACCAGAGACATGCATGTGCTATAAGTATAAAGTATAATAAATCGAAAATTACTTTGGATATGCAAACGTCAGGCATGTTATGCAGAACTAGCCCCATTTTTGCCTGATGTATAAGAGGTTAAATAATACCATGGTATAATCCAGCGGTTCTCAAATTATGGGTCACGACCCAAAGTGGGGTCGTGGGTAGTATAGGTGATAGTGGGATCGCGCATTGGCAAGTAAAATTTAAAATTTAAAATTAATCTATATATATAATTTTTTACATTTTATGTTCTGGCAACATATTTTGGCTAAATATGCCTTGTTTTATAAATGTGTATTGCTAACATAGCGCTGTAATTAAATGTTCTAATAAATATGGATGATCAAGTTCAACAACGTGCGCTTTTATTTTGATATTCCACGTTGAAATTACGTAATACATTAAGTGTGGGGTCACCAAAAAGATTGCTAAATAAAATGGGGTCGTGGTATACAAAAGTTTGAGAACCCCTATACTATAGGCCTAATCAAATTTAAAACAAATGAAACCATGATACCGATGGTAATATCTAGGGGGGGGATCAAATCTATGATTCAAATAATGTCGGGTTAAACTTTCTCCTGGCCTACAAGCAATAAACCGCTTAGCTCGCTAAATCCAATAGGTGGTGCTATGTCGCCGGGCCGGGCTGGATAGACCTCTTGAGAGGTGCAGTGCAGAGCATCCATGGGACCATAGGCTGGCTACGGAGGAGGAGAAGTAAATTAAATGAAATCGGCCCCATCTTCAATAAAGGACACACTTTGGATTGTATAATCTCCCCGGGAAGAAGAAGCTTGTGGGAGGAGCCACTTGTCTTGTCAACGAGTGATAACGAGGCAGCAAAGATAATCTGTCAGGGTTTTCTTTAAAAGGTTTTTTGGTTTAATTTCAGTGGGTTCCTTGTAACGGCCAAGAGAAGACCCATGTTCTGTTCTGTTTGTGAGTATTTTTTTGTTAATAAGATGACAGAGTTTGGCCTTTTTGCCTCTGCCCCTCTGTGATCCCGTTGCAAGACTCACATGATATGCAAGCTTTGCAAGATGAAGATGAAGTATTTTGAGAATACTACCAACATGAGGCCTCTCATCGTACGGTACGCTATCAGAGACCAGAGACGAGGAAACCTACAGTAGGAAACATTCAGTTGGGGGTTAAGTGCCTTACTCAATAGCCCTAAAGTGGTTGGTATTGAGGGAGTCAAGAGGTAGAGTCTGGTACAGATGCAGCGCTCAAAAATCAAACCTCTCCTGCTTATCTGCTGCTCCTCTCCTGCTCATCTCCTGCTCTTCTCCTGTCTCTCGTGCTGTGATTTTGTGACTCCTATTGTTCTGGACCGGGCCAGATTTCACACCTCCACTGCCTCCCACAGGCTGGGGAGGTTTTCATCTTACATTTTTATTCGTCCCAAATGTCCCAGCTCCATCCGATTCCTTAGCTTTTTTCACTGTTTACTTATCATGCATTGCGACACTAATATATGGTCAGTATCCCAAGTCAGACTGCCCATATACAAATTATCTTGGGGGTCTGAGGGCAGTAGCCCCCGACCCCCTCCCTAGGGAAACACTTAAGTTAAGTACCCTCCCTTTGTTCACGTTTAGACCCAGCCACCAGCCCCAGAAAATTAACACCTGAGTGCTAGACTTAAGTGGCACACAAGCAGCACACAAGCAGCAGAATTGATTTGATTTTTGAGCGCTGCATCTGTAATCTGAAGGTTCTCGGTTCGATTCCGGTTCCTCCCGGCAGCATGTCAAAGTGTCCTTGAGTGAGACACTTAACCACCAAACTGCTCCCGATGAGCAGGTCGCCACCTTGCATGGTCGCCTCCACCATCGGTGTGTGATTGTGTGAGTGAGTGGGTGAATGTGAGGCATGAGGTGTAAAGCGCTTTGGATAAATAAAGTCCATTTACCATGAAGAAACCCTATCACCAGCTCCAGAACAGATGTAACAGTAACAGAACAGTAGTTCAGGATAGTAGTTATCCAGACTGTAATCATACTAATCTTAACTACCCACCTCAAACTATAGTCTACCCATATACTATAATAATAATGCAGGACCTCGGCATGCAACAAACTGGACATGCAATTGGAGCGACCACACACACACACACACACACACACACACACACACACACACACACACACACACACACAGTCTTTTTCTCAGTCGCTGATGCAATAGAGTCTCTGCGCCTAACTCATCCCGTCATCCTTCCCCCCATGGGCAGCCAGGAGCAGATAGGCCGTCAACGTGAGCCGCGCCCCAGGGACCAATCCATGTGCTCCTGTCCGTCTTTGTCAAGGACGCCACACCGTTAGCGATCTGTTGTTGTGCATGTTTTTCCATTGGGTTTATCTTATCGGGGGGAAACCCTTGCGAGCACGGGGAGAACATGCAAACTCCACACAGAAAGGCCCGGGAGATACCCCACCTGGGTACCTGGCATCATGGAAACCTGGTCCCCAAGCGGGAATCGAACCCTGGACCTTCTTCCTGTGAGGCGACAGTGTTAACTACTACACCACCGTGCCGCTGTATACTCTGTATGATAGTATGTACAACAGTGCTATATATATTAATTAGTGCTGTCAGGCGATTACAAAAATGTATCTAATTAATTACAGTATTTGTCATTAATTAATCAAATTAATCACATTTTAATCGCATAACCATTTTATGCCTGATATTCTATATTCTATAATCATATTTCAAATTGCATATGTCCGGATGGCAGAATTCAGTACTGTATCTACAAAACCTTCTGTTTAATCATCTTCCATCTATTAATTTGCTTAGATTTTTCTGGTCTGGTCAATTTGAGCATAGTGTTATTCACAGTCAACGATAAAAAAAAATTTATTGATATTGTCATTTGGTTTATTACAATTTACTCAAGCCTAGTAACAGACACAGTATTTCTGACACTGGGAATACATTCCCTGAGATCCATAGATGTCCCTAGAATCAGATACCAAGAACATGCAAATGGACCATATAAAAAAAAGTCTGTAAATATGTATTCTACGTTCTTATGGAATGAATGAGATAAAAAAAAAAGTATATAAAAAAATAAGTTAATTTTCATAACGCGATCATTTACTGTGTAATTAATTTATCTAATTAACGCGATAAACTGCCAGCCCTAATATTAATTTATATTTACTACATATATATATATATATAGTATCGTGAAGCGCAAGGACTTCAGATGTTGTGAAGTGGCTGGGGCGAGTAGCGGTGCTCTAGGGGTTAAACTCACTCTCATCCTCAAAAGACAGATAGACACGTTCCAAAGCAGTGAGTTCACCTCTTGGTATAGCGGTCTGTGCTGTTGCCTGCGGCGTGGGAGACCCAGGTTCAAAACTCCCACGGGGCATCGAAGTTTAAGGTGACAATGTCACAACCGTTACATATCCATATCTGTCTGAATATACTTGCATAATCCTCCTACAGTATATACCTGCATATAACCCATATAATACTGTATGATAGCATGTATATATCCACATCTGTCTGTACATACTGCACATAACCTCTTACATATCTGTGACGGATGTGTCTGTGCGCCGCACCCGTACATATTAACTTGTTCCCTCACCCTTATCATTTGTTTGGTTGCTTCAACTCTACAGCCAGCCGTCCTAACTCTGGGCAAACAGAGCAGCTGCAACTGGTCCACCCTAAATAGCCGGATGGGGGTGGTGGACCAAACCATGTCACAGGAGATGTCGGGGGGGGGTTCCTTGTATTGTGATTTAGTTTATTATATGTATTTTCCTTATTACTTAAGATTATTGGTTGTTTAGTTCGGTAGATATGTTATATGTTGTATGTTTATTGTTTATTTGATTAATGTGCATTTTTAAGATAGTAGAGTCAAATATAAATTAATCAATTAGCCTGCCTATGTTTATGTGTCTGGCCAGGACCTATATATATAGTTTGAGTTCTCTTTTGTGTGGGGTCTTCCGTTCTGTTCAGGTCTGTTTTTGTCCTGCTATATTATTTGGACCATTTATGTTATATTTAAATTATGTTTTTGAAATGGGTAAAATAAAACCCTTATTTTTTGCCAAAACCACTGTGTCCTCCTTGTCTGGCTGCTTGGTCCCTTACAATATCTGTAGATGCAATATCTATGGTATATCGGTATATCCCTTACCTACTCTTACTAGTTACGCTGCTGTCTTTATACCATACTGTCTTTATACCTGTATCACTGTACATATTAATATTACAACTCTGTACAGTAAGTACATACATGTGATTAGCACTATACTCAGTAGTACTCATTTACATATTTTATACCCAATGCAATCTCCTGTACATTGTATATTACTATTGCACTTTACTGTTACATTTGCACTCTGGTTGGATGCCAAATTTAAATGTGTTGTACTGTGCTGTATTATGACAATACATTTGAATCTAATCTAAGGTAATTTTTAGATCAAATACAAATGTATGTTTCCTTCATAAATGAGGTGTCTGATAAACCTTGTGACCCTAATGTCCATGGCCTACTGACTGTTCAAGCTCCTCCATTAAAAAAAACACTTCTCAGGAGGATTTATAATTAGACTTTTTTGTGCTTAAAGTGGTACTTTACCAAAATACCACAGTGATGTATTATTCACATAATCTAATTGATATCCCAGTGCTGTAAACTGTGTTGAATTAATTCATTATGTTTGAAAGTTATTAATAGCTACCTAGTTTGTAATTGTCCTCTGCGTGATGTCATCTGGAGGACACCTAGTCCATGTAGGCTACTGCTGCTAAATGCAGCTCAGCGGATACAAAACCTCAAATAAAATTATAGCGTGGCTTCAAACTTCAAAGAGGGAATATGTTGAGAAATGTTCATGTTGGTACGTTGTTTCTATGGAGTATATGGCTACGTTCATACTGCAGGCGAGTGGCCCAAATCATTTTGGCTCATATGTGACTGAGATCTGTGGGTTTTCACAAAAGCGTGAACAGCACACATCACATGGAATCTGAGCTTTTCAATTCTGATACAGTACATAAGATAAGATAAGATATTCCTTTATTGGTCCCCTTGGGGAAATTCAGGAGATTCATAGTGGTCCTAAATCAGATACAGGTCTGATTATTTGCAACACGACCTCAGTCTGAACAGTCACGCGACTTTCATGTCACTCTAGATTGACATTTTGTAAAAAAAAAAACACAACCTGAATACAAAAACATTTAATATATTTAATATGATTTAATCTCCTGACAGCCGGGCTGAGTTATTATTTATGAATGTGTCATATACTGTACAGTAGGTCACGATATGAAGCTTAGTCAGGTGTTGTGGATTGATTTAAAACATTTACAAACAAGCAGAGCTACCCACAGGATACAGTACTGTAGGCAGAGTTCAAGAGACAAATGTTCCCTAAAAGATTTAGGGACACAACAGTGTCTTCTTCAGAGTGATACATGGCATTAGAAACATAGACAATTTGAACCCTTCCCACAATTGGAAGCCTGTTTATTGGCTAAAGGCAGGGAGGGGTCAGGCTGGATAAGCAATTCATATATATATATATATATATATATATATATATATATATATATATATATATATATATATATATATATATTAGGGCTGTCAAAGTTAATGCTTTAATTGGAGATTAATTAAAATTATTAAAAAAAATGCATCTAATCTATGGAGTGAACATTTTTCAACGTTGTGAACTTTCAGCAGTATCTTTACTTGTTATTTTTTTGCATTGACTCATGCACCTTTTTGAAAATCATCTGACATGAAGATGGAACACATTTTTGTTGTTAATATGATTTATATTACTGGTAGTTCATACAAGACATTATCGTCCTCTAAGCCAATCTGCACTTTAACATAGGCCTGGGTTTTTTTTTTTTTATTTCTGTTAGCGCTGCAGATATAAGAAATAGGTCTTTAAAGCTGAGTCAATGTTGATGGTTTTGTTGAACATTTGTATTTCACAGGAGATAAACTGTATTCAAATATCAAAGAAAGCTATTAAAATAGTATTTGAATCTAAATATACTTACTTTGTGTTGATTCTACATTAATTCCATGATTTTACTCAAGTACCATCTGTTACAAGCTTCGGTCTTAAGTAGAATAATTACAGAAAATTGTGAGATTAATATTAGTAAAACAAATTTAATCTATTGACAGCACTAATATATATATATATATACATTGACAATGTCCTTTCCACATTAATAAATAGACCAGTAACTTTTCCATCTGCATAAATAAAAGAAAGCAGATTAACTATGTATGGTAAAAACACAAATTAATCCACCTGGACAATTGGAGAGGTAATTATCATTTAGCTCTAAGGATTCCTTAGAGTAGATGTAGATGTAGGATGAATAAAGCCTTTAAACATTCATTTTATTTACTTGATGTTGTCACTATTATTAGATACAGTTTACAATTTCTCTCAAGAACTAAAGAATATGCGTGGCAGCGCTGATGGACGGGGGGGGCAGCAAATTTGATTAGATTGAAATATATTGTCATCATACAGCACAAGTACACTGCTGCGCCAGTGTATTTATTGTACGTTTTATTTATTTGATTTAATATGGCATATCTATTTGCTGGATTATATAATAATAATAATTAATTTATTTTATAAAACGCTTCTCAACCGAAGTCGCATATCTCTGATCATGCACTGAGGAGCCGGACCAGACACTCAAACCCTGTGCCACCCCACATCCAGGTACTGTCACCTTGGGCACATCTGCATCAAAGTTCATGACTGCTGAATCTTTTTTTTGCACTCTGATTTCACATGAGCCCATTTCTTTTTCACTTCAGCCGCTGTGCGCTCCTCTCGCGATACCACGTTAACTCGCCCCATGCCGCTTTTTCTGGGTGGCCTTGTACCCGTATTGACACTACTAAATAAGATGTCATGCTAAGATGTTCTACAGTATGACTTACATAATGGTCTTTATACCGGTATCACTGTACACATTAATACTACAACTCTGTACATGCATCTGATGAGCACTATTACTCAATAGTATTTATATATTTTATACCGAGTTTAATCACCTGTGCACTTTATGTTACTATTGCACTTTACTGTTACATTTGTACTCTGGTTAGATGCCAACTTTATTTTCATTGTATTGTACTTGTGCTGTATAATGACAATACATTTTAATCTAATCATAATTTTGATCAATAAATAAATGTTGCGTTGCCTGTGGACTCGGTCCTGTGCACACGGTCCTCACAGGGGTCAGGGGTCAGCATGACTGAAGTGCAATGCTTCGCCTCTCTCTCCCTTATAAGGAGCTGGCGGGGGGGCGTTTTTGTATGCAAATTCAGGTGTACGATAACGTGCTTTCAGTTTAAGAATGAGTGACGATCATTCAGCTGAGAGAATTTTGGCCATTTTTACGAACACAGTTTCACACGTTCAGGCATCCAGGAGGAGGACTTTCATACAGTAAATGTGTTTGTATGAACTACTTACGAAGATAGTTACGAAGATAGTTACGTACACTTTCGATCATGAGGTCCAATGATCTGTTTGTGTTCCAAGATGGGCTCAGTTCGTCATTACGCAGATTTAGGACATGGGTGCTGGGAGGGTAAACTCCATGTCCGCACATACAGCCCCTCAGAATAATGTGCAGAGTCCAGTGCATGGGCTTCAGTTTTGTGAGGGCTACATCTGAGCAGGTGCCGCAGCCTGTTGGCTCCCCCCTGAGGTGGCGTGACCCTGCTACTCAGCCTGTTGGCTCCCCCCTGAGGTCGCGTGACCCTGCTACTCAGCCCCGACGTGCGGGCCGGGCCGTCCTGGATGCTTGCACTCCACAGCTGATTCCATTCTTCAATCAGCGTCGGCTGTCGCTTCCCCTGGGACTATACGTTTCTGATACAGTCCTGTGGACGGCGCAAGTTCGTTCTGTTGGAACATAGGTTTGTTGCGTCTTAAAGTAATTCTCTAGACTATTTTGTCTCTCCTAGTTCTCGTGATTTACATTCAGATTTCTGTGTACTTAACTCTCGTTGTTGGTGCGCTTGTTATCCGCTTGTTGTTAATCCTAACCTCATTCTTCTCCCCCCTCTAGCGTGGGTAGATGATTTACTGGTTAACCTGATAAGCTGTAAACCGTATTTTGCCTAAAGGTACATGCCTAAGTAAATGGAAGATTGCTCCACTTCTGCAAGGTCAATTAGCATGTTCTTGGTATCTAGGAACATCTAGGGACCTGGGGGTATGTATTTCCAGTGTCAGAAATATTGTGTCTGTTACTAGGCTTGAGTAAATTGTGATGAAACAAAGGAGAATATAAATAATGATTTATGATTTTTGCATCTTTGATAAAAAATGTATACGGGTAGGAGAAAATGCTCACTGAGCTCATTCACCACCTTATTGAGATCATGACCTTGACCTTATTATGGCCAAATCATACATCTATGGATAGGGAAAATGCTCCTCTTTCCAATGGCTTGAATCTGGATTTAGTCATTTCCTTGCGGTTTTTACGATAATTAGCATTTTTCGATAAATTTGTATTTCCGATAAATCGTATAAAACATCGGTAAAAATGAAAATATACATGTTGACTACTGTTTTTGATAGGGTTATGGTCTTTACTCTTGGTTACAAAAAATAATTAAAAACATTGACCTCTTAACATCCAAGGGCCCACATGTGGATGATTCTTTGCCAACCTCTAGTGGCTCGGGTGTGCATTTCTTTTAATACAATATATAGATAGAATTAAAGCCCTATTTGTTGCCTGTCGATTGCCCTTTCAGGTGACAAGCGGTTCTCGACTTACATGCCGATATGTGAGGCGTGCCCCAAAGTACGCAAAAGTACACATTACCACCCCGACTCCCGGGGCTCTAGCTCCGTCAATCATTTGGCGATCTCAAAAATCTTTGCACAGGGTTGTAGCCAATGAGTGTGGCTTTCCAATGATACCCCATGATATGATAATTGGGGATCTAATACGGTCTCTATTGATCGATTTATGGAAAAGAAAAGTCCCCTATAGGGGGACCTTAAGGCTTAACAATATCGTGTCTCTTTTTCTCTTCTGTCTAGTTTTCGGAGGCTGCCGTTCTCTAACGCTCGTTGCGTTCATCGCCTCGTTAATTTCCCGTGTTTTCCTTTCTCCCCCCATCTCGCCTGTTTCCCTCGCGTTATCCCCTTGGGAATTCCGTTATTGTTTTGCCCCGGCGTTTCTGAAGCAACCTTGATTCCACTACATATTTTCAACACGGTAAGACTTTATTCACATATTAAATACACACACATAATTTGCTACACCACACATTGTCGGGTTAACACACACTTCATTAACTCAGGCCCCGACCTGGATACACCACACTTCCACCGTCGCTGTTGTAGTGCTCCGTATTCTGTATTGTATATTTTCTGTTGTAATAAATATACGCTTATTTAGCGTTTTCCCTGTTGAACTGGTTTGCATTCTCTTATTCGGGTCCCGTTCCTCTGTTCCCATAACATTCAGGTTGTGTGTTTTTTGGGGATAAACATTTTTTCCCCAATTTGCTCTGTGTGTGTGTACGTGTGTGTGTGTACGTGTGTGTGTGTGTACGTGTGTGTGTGTGTGTGTGTGTGTGTGTGTGTGTGTACGTGTGTGTGTGTACGTGTGTGTGTGTGTACGTGTGTGTGTGTGTGTGTGTGTGTGTGTGTGTGTGTGTGTGTGTGTGTGTGTGTGTGTGTGTGTGTGTGTGTGTGTGTGTGAGTGCGTGCGTGCGTGCGTGCGTGCGTGCGTGCGTGCGTGCGTGCGTGTGTGTGTGTGCGTGTGTGTGTGCGTGTGTGTGTGTGTGTGCGTGTGTGTGTGTGCGTGCTCGTGCATGAGTGATTGGGAGAGAAATGAAGAGGAAGTTGACTCACTGTAAACATGGCTATTTTTTTACCTGCCATGATGACGTTGATATTGTACAATACTGTATTTTGTCATAGCCTGCGCCCTGATACATGATAAGACCAGTCTTTGTGAAGTTTTGATGTTGTGAGTTACTGATTGCTTTAGGCAACTCATATGTGGTATGTTGTCTCCACTTATGTCATGCGTTTGACCATCGTTTGGAGCAGACCTGGGCATTGTACGGCCCGCGGGCCGGATACGGCCCGCGGGATGATTCTGACCGGCCCGCGAAAGATTACATGATAATAAAAAAAAAAATAAAAAAAAAAATATATATATATATATATATTTTTTTTTTAATATTTTTTTTTCTTTTTTTTTTACTTTTTTTTTTTACTTTTAACTGTCAACGTTCACACGCACAATATACGCTTACCTAGGATTTGACTTGATTCAACAACAAAGCAGTCGGGGCAAGCCGAAAACGGTCGAAAGTGTGGTTATTTGAAGTTTGGATTTCTTTTTTCACAACTGAGGTAGGTAGATTATATTTTTAGAGACTAAAGTACAGAAAAAAGGTACCGTTGGGTACCGGTATCGATTCACAGGTACCGGTACCGTATCGGTTCAAATGTGAACGGTACCCATCCCTACTGAACACACAACTGCAGGGCAAAGGCATTTTTGCTCATGAAATGCATAGCCATGTGAAAGCCTTCATGACAAAGTTGCAATTAATTTCAAGGCAACTAGGCAGCAACAATCCATGTTGGGAGCACTGCATGATGAATTTTCAAGGCGTTTTCAAGATTTCAAAAAGGTTGAGAATGAAATGCAGCTGGTTTCCTCTCCCTTTACCTGCAGTGTTGATAGTTGTTCAGCTTGAACTCATTGACCTGCAGTCTGATTCACTACTGAAAGAGCACTTTAAGTCAGCATTACTGCTAGAGTTCTACTCTGCTCTCAAGGAGGAGAACTTTCCAAACATGAGGAGACATGCTCAGAAGATGTTGGTTCTCTTTGGATCCACCTATATGTGAACAGACATTCTCAGTCATGACGTTTACCAAGTCCAGGTACAGATCCTCTCTCACTGATGAACATCTGGCAGCTGTGCTTCGCATCTCCACCTCAGACATTCAACCTGACTTTGATGGACTTGTTAAAGCTCAACAGAGACTGGATTTATCACACTGAATGAAAAAAAAGAAGAGCTGAAGAACACTAAAATGTGGAAATATAACAAGTGAAATGGGACACTTGATATTTTTTTTTTCTTTCTTTTGCACAGTTCTGAAAACATTAAATGTTTAATATACCGGTAGGCATGTAGAGTAAAAAAGGCTACTGGGACACTTTTCATGTCTTGTTTATTTTGGCTATAAGATGATGTGATGTCTTTAGAAAGCTAAGAAAATCCTTGTTTCAATAGTATATGAAACTCAAAATAATAATATTTGTATAGCACTTTTTCATACATGCCCTTTGTTATTAATGTTTCATATTTTGTTTATCATTTTGGAAATAAATTCTATTTGAATAAATGATATTTTTTAAAGCTAACCTCACCTTTTAATTGCCAAATAATAACATACACTCTTACCAGGGGTCAAAACAATGCCATTTACTGCTTTTTATATAGAAATAAAATGTATATTATGCATAATTGAGTTTGGAATTTTGGCCCGGCCCTCCAACATATTTTCAGTTGCTCATTCGGCCCCCCGGGAAAAATAATTGCCCACCCCTGGTTTAGAGTGTAGACATTGAGGGCTCAATACTGCAAGACAAGTTGCAAAAGAGAGTAAGGGAAAGAGAGAGAGAGCAAGAGAGAGAGAGAGAGAGAGAGAGAGAGAGAGAGATAGAGAGAGAGAGTGAGAGAGAGAGAGAGAGAGAGAGAGAGAGAGATAGAGAGAGAGAGATAGAGAGAGAGAGAGAGAGAGAGAGAGAGAGAGAGAGAGAGAGAGAGAGAGAGAGAGAGAGAGAGAGAGAGATACTTATTATGAGGTAAAGTGCAAGACATCACAGCAAAAACACGCTGTGCGTGCACACCGTTGATGTTCTCTTTCTTTTTGGTTGAGCATCTGCCTCCCAGAATGTTTCAGCACGTCTCTGGTGTATAGAGCAATGCTTTTCATTTCAAAGCCAAACCTATCAGCATGTTTGCCTGCCACAGACCTGAGCTAGTCTTATCACCTAACGGGTATGCACTTAAAATCTGAGTACAGGATATCAAATATCACTAGGTTTACCTCACCTTGTGGCCAGGGTTTAGCCCTGCTGTGGCCCATCTGGCACACACACACCGCCAGCGTCTCTGTTGTCTTTAGAACCTGGCCAAACCTGGTTGGACCCCGGCTGAGACAACCTGGCCAGATCTGGGAAAAAGCTGGCTGGGACTATTGCATCATAATGGTTTCGTGCATGAATATACCCCTGCCTACCCCTGCCTACCCCTGCCTACCCCTGCCTACCCCTGCCTACCCCTTCCTACCTCTTCCTACCCCTTCTTACCTCTTCCTACCCCTTCCTACCCCTTCCCCCCACTAGTATTTAATAGTGTCAACATTCGATTTTGGGGATTCATTTGAAAACCTTAATGCATATTATTATTACTAGTATTATGTATTATTATTATTATTATTATTATTATTATTATTATTATTATTATTATTATTATTATACAGTATATATATATTTATTTTACGTAATTAATCCCATTGCTCTGTATGACCACAACAGGTTCCCATAGCTTCGACAGCCAGGCATGGTGGGAAAGTGTGTTTATGTTCATGATCACTCTGACATGCAAAGCGGGAGAATAATGAGTGACCATTATATCATTATACATAAATGGTAGATGGACTACATTTATATAGCACTTTTATCCAAGTTGCTATACAACCTATACCAACCTGCTCATCATGAGAAGTTACGTGTGTTGCTTCAATCAATCAATCAATCAATCAATCAATCAATCAATCAATCAATCAATCAATCAATCAATCAATCAATCAATTGCTCAAGGACACTTCGACACGCTGCCAGGAGGAGGCGGATTCAAACTGGGAACCTTCACATTACCAGACGATCGCTCAACCTCCTGAGCCAGTGTCTTCCCTAGTGGATTCCAAACGACTAAATTAAACTATATAAACTGATGGATATACAGTAGTTTTCAAACGGACTCATGGATTTGACACACGGCAGGTTTAGGTGGTTGACTCTTTCACTACCACACTACAGAAGGTTAACCTTTCACTTCTGTAGTGTGGTAGTGAAAGGGTTAACCTTCTATAGTGTGGTAGTGAAAGGGTTAACCCTTTGTCACGTGGCAGTGAAACGGTTAACCTTCTGTATTGTCGCAGTGAAAGGGTTTACCATTTGGTAGTGTGGCAGTGAAAGGGTTAAGAGTCAGACACACTGGCGGGACGTATACGTCCCCACGAGCACTTGCGCGCACGTCACGGCACTGCAAGCGTCTACCGCATCGGGGCTGCATTTTTCGCCGAACATATAATATACCCTTTGAAACATCTATTTGCCGCCATTTGAACGCCACCTCATTCAACCAATTCCGTGCCTCGGAATTACCTCGTACCTCTATGCTGGAATAATGGATTATGGAATCTTGCAACCACTAAAGAAAAATGTGAGTACACAAGTTCCAGTTTAACTCAAGTTCAAACCTCTGTTACTTTATTTCATTAGCACTAAAAGTGATTCTACTTTTTTGCATTAGTAACTTCAGAATATTATCTTCCAAAAGAGACCAGGCGCATGCATGTGCTATAAGTATAAAGTATAAAGCTAAGCTTTGCCATTTTTCTGCCTGCCTGTTAAGAGGTTTTAAGAGTCAGACACACTGCAGGTTTTGGTGGTTAAGAGTCAGACACACTGACATTTGTTACATAAATTATTACATAAAATTGTTGAACAGATTATTCATGCATTTCTTCATGACTGCAGCCCCTACAAATGTATTTCACTATGTTTTTTTTTATTTGCGTCAAGATTAATCACAGCCTATTTTGCAATTAACTTGTTTGCTTAATCATTTGACAGAACTAGTCTTTATTGATTATGCCCAACTGCTCAAACTACAAGGCTCCATACAGAGAATTGTTTTTTTTTTTTTTTTTTTTTTTTTATTATTGCAAAACAAAACTTATTAAAAGTCAGTACTCAACACACAATGTATAATGAAACTTTCAGTAAAGGTGGTTAAAATATATGCAAGTACAGAAACAGGATAAAACAAAAATAGTCAATAATAACATTTTAACCGTATACCGTGTATATCCAGCGAAGTTACAATTATATAAATGTTAGTATATAATATACCCCGAATACCTATTTTCTAAAACCCTACACACATATGCTCCAGCTCAAATCCCCCCCTCCCGGACCCCCTCTTGGATAGTACCTCTATTATCCCTCACTCCTAACCAGACATCACCATTATAGGCTAGCTTTTATTCTCTCCACCACTTCTAACCACATTAACATTTTGGATTCATTGAGCCCTAGAATTCTTGCTGTTGATATTTCTTGATATATCACATCGAGATATGTAAGAAACCACACTTTCCGGCACATTTTTTCCGGTTGAAACCAACGTGATGCAATCAGTTTTTTAGCTACTGTGATACCCGATAAAACCAATCTTTTTAGTTGTGGGTTCACTGCAAACTCAAAAACATCATTCAATAGCAATACCGCGGGGTGTACAGGTATATTCCAAAATACGAGTATTGATAATTGTTGGGACACATCTTCCCAGAATGCCTTAACTGGTGGGCAGTCCCAATACATGTGCATAAATGTTCCTTCGTCCCCATTTGTACATTGGGAGCATTTGGAGTTTTGTATAAGCCCCATTTTGCACAGCCTTATAGGAGTCAAGTATGTCCTGTGAATATAGTTCAGATTGATTTGTTGATGATCCGGGTTCCTTGATGTAAGTCGGACATTTGCCCAGGCTCCTTGCCAATCAAAGTCATTTTCCAGGTCTGGTATATCCCTCCTCCAGACATTGTCTAGTTGAAGGGTTTCGTACGAGGACGTTAGTAATTGTGAATAAAAACCTGATACAAAACCTCCCAATGTATTTCTGTCATAGAAAAATTTGTGGTATCTGTGGTGTTCAATTGGTATGTGTAATGGAACACCGTGAGATCTCATACAAAGTTTTAACTGTATGTAAAAAAGCCATGTGGACTCGGTGAGGTTAAACTTTATGCATATTTCGACATAACTACAGAGGCCCTTGTTATTAAAAATATCCCCTAATGAGTGTATGCCTCTTTCTTCCCATACAGGGAATCTTATAGGTCGTTTTCCCATTAAGAGAGCATTGTTATTGAATATGGGAGTGTGATTATGCCATACTTGATTGTTAGGAAATTTCCTTTGAGTTTCCCGCCATGTCCTGATTGCATGGGTTATTATTGGGCCAAATTCTCGCTCACAATGCTTGATTGAAAGTTTAGTGTATGCTATGTCTTTCAATCTCTGTGGGGCTACTATGTTTTCTTCTAATTCTCTCCAAGATACCAAAGCCTCGGGGTCAAACCATATCTTCTTCAATGGTCTTAATGTGAAGGCATTAAAATATTGTAAAAAATCTGGGACTGCCATGCCACCGTCTGCTTTACTTCTCTGTGCGGTGGATCTTTTTATGCGAGGTGGTTTGTTATTCCAAATAAATTTGTATGTGGAGGTTTGTAATCTTTTCCAGTAGCCCTCTGGAGGAGGTAACGGAAGCATTGAGCTGAAGAAATTGATTCTTGGTAATACATCCATCTTAACTATTGATACCCTTGCCTGTACTGAGTTTTTAAGTTTTGCCCACCTGTCCAGGTCGTCCTTGATTTTGTTCTGTATTTTTGTGTAATTGTGCTTCACCGTTTGTCTTATGGTGGGGAATATTTCCACTCCCAAGCATCTGAAATGTTTTACCATCGGTATCGCACCTGGGAGGGTTATATCTTTTTTTGCAGGGGTGTTAAGTGGAAGGAAAGCCGACTTCGGCCAATTTATCTTAAATCCCGATAGATCACCAAAGTTCTCAATCAACTTGAGCAGATGAGGCAATGTGGTGTTGGGGTTTTGCATGAACAATATTACGTCGTCCGCATATAAACTAATTTTTTGTTGTGTGCCCTTGATTGCGATTGGTTCTATGGATTGGGATTGTCTTATATATTGTGCTAAAGGCTCTAATGATAAATTGAATAGTCCGGGACTAAGAGGGCAACCCTGTCTGGCAGAGCGTGATACCGGAAAGATTTTGGAGATGATTGTGCCTGTTGTAATCATGGCCGATGGGTCCTTGTATAGTACTTTAATCATATCAATGAAACCTTTTCCTAACCCCATCCTTTCCAATACTGCCCATAGAAACGACCATTCCAACCTGTCAAATGCTTTCATAGCATCCAGGGATAGTATCGCCTTAGGTGTGATGTCCTCTTTGTCTGTATCTAGTACGTGCAGTATTCGCCTTATGTTATCATTGATCAGGCGACCTTTTATGAAGCCGGTTTGGTCCGTATGAACTAAAGACGTCATATGCTTTTGCAATCTGATGGCTAATATCTTAGAGTACAGTTTGACATCGGTTCCGAGGAGGCTTAAAGGACGGTAACTACCGCATTCAGTGGGGTCTTTGTCTTTTTTGTGAAGAACTGAAATGAGTGCGGTATTTTGGTGTTCGATGAAGCTTCCCTCTTTGACTGAGTATAAGATCATATTTAGTAATAAGGGTCCAAATATGTCCCAGCAAGAAATGTACATTTCTGATGGGATACCGTCAATTCCCGGAGCTTTGCCGTTTTTCATTCCGGATATGGCCTTCTTGAGTTCTTCTAATGTGATCGGTACTTCTAACTGTTTAGCGTCTTCATCTGTAAGTTTAGGGAGAGTAATTTGATTAAGATATGTGTCTAATTTGTCTTGATCAAAGGTCGTTTCTGAGTTATATAAATCGGAGTAGAATTCTTTGAATGTATCGTTTATTATTTTGGGTTCTGTTACTAGAGCTTGTTGTTTCCTAATGGCAGTTATATCTGCAAATTTTGCATTAATTCTTAGTCGCATGGCTAATAGGTGACTAGGTTTAGAACCTTGGAAGTACTGCTGTTGTCTAGTGCTGCGTATTTGCAATTCCGATTTTTGTCTGTACATTGCTTTGATCTCGGTCTTTAGAATGTTAACTTGGTTATCTAGTCTAGTAGAGTTGTTGTATTTTAAAGAATTAAAAAGCGTTGAGTAAAGCGTTTCCTTTTCAGACAGTTTTGTGTTTTGATTTTTGCGCAATATGGAGGTAAATCTATCCGAGAAATCCTTGATCATACTCTTTACCGACATCCATAATATTCTGGGATCTTGCACCGAGTTAGCATTAACTTGTAGGAATACTGTGAGAGCTTCTTTAATTTGTGTAATGAATTCCTTGTTGTTAAGCAGCATCGAATTAAAACGCCATCTTGGGGCCCGGGTAGATAATGTACCAAATGTTGCTTTCAGGATTAAGTAGCAGTGATCTGATAGCGCATTGGGTGTCATTTCCACTTCGTATTTATCAAATATTCTCGGGGATGCAAAGACGTAATCAATTCTGGATAGTGTGTTGTGTCTCGCCGAACGACAGGAGTACTTGCGGGTCATGGGGTTAAGTGAACGCCATAAATCAGTTACTCCTGTTGATTTCGACCAATCTTTTAATGCTTTAGATGAATTCTTTTGTTCGCTGGAGAAGGAAAGGTAAGTTTTGTCCATCCTTGGGTTCCAAATGGCATTAAAATCCGCACCTATTATGTATGAGTACTCGGGATGGTTTAACATTTCTCCTGTTAGTGAAGTGAAGAAACCCACTTCGTACAAATTCGGGGCATATACCGCTGCCAATGCAATTTTCCTGTTATTGTGTATAATCCTAGCTATAGTTATGCGCCCCTCAGCATCCGACCATACCCCTTTCAATTCGATATTTAATTTGCGTCTGACGACTATGGCTACCCCTCTAGTTCTCGTAGCAAAAGAAGAGTGACCAATATTATGGTATATGTTATCCGCTAACGTATTTATGTCTCCCTCTAAAATGTGCGTTTCGCTTAGTAGTGCCACGTCCACATGTTCTTTTTTCATCAGTGTAAGCACGCTTTTGCGCTTGTGTTGTTTGTTTATCCCACCGGTGTTCCATACCATTATATTCAAACTAGCCATAGTCTATGCATGTTTTCGTGTAGTTTTTGGTAATGTTTCTGGAGTATGAAGCTACAATAGATGCACATCCAATTAATGAGGTCCCGTTGAGAGCTGAGCTTAAAAACATATATATATACAAATAAAAATCCCCTATTTTCCCCTCTCCCAGAAAGTCGAACATGCCTGTGTTCCAAGAACACATCCTCCGCGATTGACTTTCTCCCATGGTCCACCGGATTGCCCAACCTGAGCATTGTAATCCTAATTTTCCTATGCTCATTGCCATAGGATCTAACATTTCCATTCTATTGCAATAGAATGTCGCTTTTGGTCTTGCACCTTCCCTTACTGTAATGAAGTATTGTGATAAATAACCTAAAGATAAAAATAAAAAATAAAATAAAAAGAGAATAAACCTTTATCGACATATTCCTTTGAACCCTCCACCAACGTGTGAGGGAAAAAAAAGGAAAAGATTGTAGATCAGTATTGACACTTAATGTGAAGAACATTGGAAAAGAATAATGTAAGTTACAATATATTTAAAAAATATATAGTAATATTGACACCTTAATGTGAAGAACATTGGAAAAGAACAATGTAAGTTAAATTATATTTAAAAAATATAGGGTGATGAGAAGAAAAAATTTAATAAAATAAAAATCAATGGAAAGATATAGATAAGGAATAAGAGATAAATAATTATCAACGTGGAGAAGCCACTAGAACCGATTTAACTGATTAGATAAGATAGAAAAGCAGCGCCTTTTAGCGCTTCAATGTGCCTTTAATGGAGTGATTACTTAAATTGTTAGAATAACCTTGCTGTGCCCATACGTTTATGTGTGGATAATTTTAAAGTATTATTAAGGGCTGATTGCACTTCATTTAATTTATATATGCTATGTGTATGCACACCGAATGTTATTGTTAGAGTTGTATGCTTCGTTGTCATGGTGCCTTATATTCTAGAAGGTTGTAGAATATACTAGTGCCTAGACTATTTTACTTCGTTGTCATGGTGCCTTATATTCTAGAAGGTTGTAGAATATACTAGTGCCTAGACTATTTTACATTCCAGAATGATCTAAGAGACCCAGGGCATTTGAGCGATAAACCCAGAATATTCCAGATAGATCTTTTTGTATTGATATTTATTTGTCCCCTCAGAGACCAGAGACTGAAATTATAATGTATTATGAATCGTATTATACACAGTAAACATTGTTATAGACGACTTGCGTATCGTTTGCTACTTTGATGAACACAGCAATGTTATTCCAACACTGGTGGAATGACCTCATTGATGAACACAATAAAGTCATTCCTACACTGGTATATATTTAGAGAGAGGCTTAACTGATTCCGGCATTTCCGTCATGCTTTGGGTTATTTGCTGCATTTTGAATCAGGAAATCCTCAGCATAAAAGGGTGTAAATGGACCTGACCTGCGGCCGTTATTGTCCAAGAATGATAACAGCGCCGGATATGCTAGCCTTGGCTTGTGGCCGGCTGTGTACAGCTTTTGCATCACAACTTTGTATGGTTGACGTCGGATGATGACAGAGAATTGTTATACCTCCTTGTTTTTGTTTCTCATCAGATTGTCAGCTCAGTGATTACGAGGAACTAATTTAGACTAATCAGGAACTATTCTTCTAAATGTAGCTGTCTGGAGCTGTAGTTCAACCAAAGATACTAGAGGTAAGATGGCTTATTCAAAGCAGTACCAATGGGATGAGAATGGAACAGTTTCTGTCTCCTAAGTGGGCTGGACGTTTCCACAGGCGCAATCGCTAAGTCTCAAACTAATTCGTTTTGCGCTGCATCTACCATAAAAACACAGATTTAGAGACAAAATGTATGGTGTGTGAAAAGGTATGTGAATAAACCTTCAACTTATAAGAAACGGTGCAATATTTACCTTAATTTCCACGGTAAAGAAAAAAATTGCCACATTCTGCCAAAACCTCTACATACTAATATGTCTCTACTACTATGCACTCAACACTGCAGCACCCACGTTTCAGCACTGTTTGATGAACATTGTTACTCAGCTGAAAGAGTTGTACCCTTCCTGCTGACTTGTCATACAGAACTTGTAAGTTGCTTTGGATGAAAGAATCAGCTAAATGATTAAATGTAAATGTTGATCTGTAATTGGGTTGAATGGATCCTGTGCCCACCAGTGGCGTTGTTAGCCCTGGGCTTCCGGGGCTCTAGCCCCGGATGTTTTTCTCCTAGCCCCGGAGCGTTAAAATAAATAAAAAAAATTACATTTTTTTTAGCATCCTCATTGTCTGTGCTGAATGTTTGTTAGTGTTTGGTATTTTTTGTTGGTTTTTAGTACTTTTAAACATCCATTTAGGCGGATACGTGGCGTAGTGGGCAAGGCGCTCGCCACGAATGACGGAGACGCTGGGCTTGCCTGTTCGAGCCCAGCGCTCCACATTGTTTTCAGTTTAGCTGGTCGTTCATACTAATACACATTGGCCGTATTAGGGGGTGGGAAACTGATGGGTGGGGATCGGGCGTTGTGGACAGCGACTCCTACAGGTCGGTTGGTGCGCCTGCGCAGTAGAATCAGGAAGTGTCGGGGGCAGCGTGAGCCTCCCACGCGTTACTCCTCGCCACTGAGAGATCGAGCTGCGCAGGTGAAAAGATGCAACTGCTGTTACCTCAAGTACCGGAGGGGACTTGTGCTATGTATGACTTAGTCCACATTGCAGCCGGCTTGTGGGAGGCAAGAAACAGCGTTCGTGACAGGGGAGGGTTGAATTGAATGATACGAAATTGGGATGGGAGAAAATATAGAAAATGGGAGAAAAAGTGGATAAAAAAAAATAAAAAAAATCCATTTTAGTAAGTAGTAGTTTTCATTTGATCCTATAATTTTTTCATTCACCGATTTGTGGACTTTTTAGTGTCCTGAAAGGCGCCTTATAAATAAAATGCATTATTATTATTATAATAATATATAATATAATTGTTAGACTAGAAGTCTTTATTTGTTTTAACACACACGCGCGAGATGGGCGACCCACAGGAACACACACACACATGCACTGAGTTGCCGATAAAATGTCTCTCTGCACTTTTCCTATCTCGATCTCGTTGTCCTTCCCCCCATGGGCAGCCGGGAGCAGATAGGGCGTCAACGTGAGCCGCGCCCCGGGGACCAATCCAAGTGCTCCTGTCCGTCTTCGCCAAGGACGCCACAGCGTTAGCGATCTGTTGTGCATGTTTTTCCATTGGGTTTATCTTATCGGGGGGGAAACCCTTGTGAGCACGGGGAGAACATGCAAACTCCACACAGAAAGGCCTGGGAGATAACCCAACCTGAGTACCTGGCATCATGGAAACCTGGTCCCCAAGCGGGAATCACCACCGTGCCGCTTATTTATTATTATCATCCAGGATGGAAAATAAACTTTGGATGGTAGGGACTGCATCTCTGCCTGTCCTGGCCAGGAAACACTTTGCAACTGTGATCTCCTCTGGCAGTAGTTGGATATTGTAATGTGTGGCGAGGGGTTGCAGCAATTCCACTGAGTCAAGTCAAGTCAAGAGTTTTATTTGTCACGGCATACGAGTATACAATGAAATGCGGGTGGTCTTGCCAGACCAGAGAAACTGGTCTGAGGCTGGATGACATGCCTGTATGCCTCTCATAAGTTGTTCTCCAACTCATGAGAACCTGCTCTCAAGCTCTTGCAGCATTCTGTCGAGGACTGGATAGAACAGTCTCTGTCTCAGCTGATCTCCTGAGCTGAGGTCTGAGCTTGTGCCACAAGATGACTCAACTACATACTCGTCCATCCTTTTCTGCTTCCTCCTTTGGCTGGTAGTATGTTCCTCAATCCCAAGGCAGTTGGTTTGGGGTGGTGTGAAAGCTCATTCACTCTTGCAAGTGAACCCTGCTGCGGTTCATTTGAGATGTGAATGCAAAGCGGACCAAAGGCAGGAAAATACCCCCAAATCTCATATTTTTTTTATGAGAAGACTGAAACATATGTATATAATGAAACACACAATACTGTTTTTTTTCGATTGCTTAAGCACGATTTTGAAAACAGGGCCCGGTGTTTCAAAACACAACATACAATTAGCACAACCACACACACAATTATCAGAACACCTCAGATCCTTTGCTAAATTAAACACTCTTGTCAAAACTATACACACCTTTATAAAAACTACATTTTGTTACCATATGAAACACACGTTTCATATGACTTAATTCTGTTTGAACCAGTTACACACTGCTGTGCTTAACCTAAAACACATTACTTCTCAGTGATTAGAGTATACTGTAAGTGAAGTACACAGATATACAATAAATTCACCAAACACCACACAAGACCAATGCTGTAGACTGATGAAAATATAATTTATTTATCTCCATATACCCAAATCAATGATGCAGACTGATACAAATAAAAATGTTCTCTCCATATAACCAAATCAGTCAACATTTCAACATGGAGAATAACAACAAAACATGTCCCAGTTTTCATGCTACTACAGTGTGTATAACACTGTAAGCTCAGCAAATATCAGACAAACATAAAATACTGTATCCAGTACAGGTTAAAATTACAGTAAAACAAAAACTTAAATAGAGTACAGAAAATACTAGACATTATCTCTTTGCCTAGCTGGATCTGGCAAGATAATCTTTTGTTGTGATTCTCCATGTTGACATGCTGACTGATTTGGGTATATGGAGAGAAAATGTATATTTTCATCAGTCTGCATCATTGGTTGTCTTGTGTAGTGTTTGGTGAATTGTATATTTTCACGCTATCTGTGTACAGTACTTCACTCTCCTTCCATTTTGGTTGAAGACAGGTGAACTCACCTGCTGCATTTTTATAGTGCTTAAACCTGATTGGTGTATCTACAATTAAGCAATGGTGTGTTTGTGCATCTGATGGCTGTGTTTAACCAATTGGCTCATATGTGTGGTAATTTGACATTCTGTGTCTAATGTAATGCAAGTGTGTTTAGTGTTTTGCAAATCACTGTATGTATTGTTTTGCAAAAAGTGTGAGGCTGACATTGTACTTATAGAGGTGCAAATCTGGGCCTATGTTTTGCTCCTTGAGTGTAAGGTTTTGATAATTGTGTAATACTTTTGATTTGAGTGTTTATGCAATCGAAGAAAACTGTAAAGACTAGAGATTAACTGTTTATTTCTTTTGTACATTTGTTTATTTGCTTATGTGTATGCTTCTTAACTGTGTTTTTATTTTGTTATTGATGTATATATATGTATGTATGGTATGTATATTTGTACTCCTGTTGGGGCCTCTTGGACCAGATCAATGTTTTATCTGGCTAAATAAAGGTTAAATAAATAAATAAGAAACTGATTTGGTCCTGTTAACTTTGAATTTTCTATGGGGACTGCCCAGATCCCTCTCATGGACCTGTACCTCACTTTGAGAACCTCTAATCTAGTTCCTCAGTATTCTAATTACTCAAAAATTGCGTATTTCTGAAAGAAGATAAAAATCCCCCAATGTTTTCTAACCCTAAACCCCCCGGTGCCCACTCTAGTCGCCTAAAGTGTGTGTGTGTACAGTGTGTGTGTGTGTGTGTGTGTGTGTGTGTGTGTGTGTGTGTGTGTGTGTGTGTGTGTGTGTGTGTGTGTGTGTGTGTGTGTGTGTGTGTGTGTGTGTGTGTGTGTGTGTGTGTGTGTGTGTGTGTGTGTACAGTGTGTGTGTGTGTGTGTGTGTGTGTGTGTGTGTGTGTGTGTGTGTGTGTGTGTGTGTGTGTGTGTGTGTGTGTGTGTGTGTGTGTGTGTGTGTGTCTAGCTCACGTGACAAATTACAGGAAGTGATAAGGACTGGGGTTAGTCTCCTTTTCTAAACGTCTCCGGTTAAACAAAGGACTTCTGTGTTCGTGAGAACGCTTTCCACTAATGAATGTTTTGTGGAACAAGAAAACTGTTAACTACTGTCCTCGTTATGGGAGCTCTCTAACATAATTAGACAACATCGGTTTCGAGGTAAACACCCCCCCGGCTCTGTAGCGCTACACTCTCCCCCCACCCCTTCCCCGGTTTGCTGTGCGGCCCTCGTGACAAGGAGCTGTCGTCTCTCCGACGCCCGTCTATTCCTCACAGCGATTACAACGGGCGGCTATTCCACGCAGAGTGTTAAGCGAGGTGGGTTTTCTCCAGCCCTGTGCTGCGGGGGGATGAAGCTGGTGCACATAACAGCTCCATCTCAACGCGTCCTCCTCACCTTAGCGATCCTGTGAGGACAAGATATGTAAGAAATGTTGGTGAGAGATTGTAATCTCGGAGCAATCATTTAGGCTGGAGGTGCTGCCTGGCAGGAACACGGGATTCACACTCAGAGAACTCTCCTGGCGGGAGTCAGGGTGACCAAATCCATATGATCCAAATGCAGGACAGCGTGTCGATTTTGCGGGACATTTGTTGAAATTGCGGGACAGTAATGAATATGTATACAATAATCATGTTTACATAATGTATTCATTTTGATCAAAATATAAGCATTTAATGTATTAAAAACACAATAGTGTTGTGTCTTAATTGCTTATTATACTCATGATCACTGTATAGAAGAATACCATGCAATCCAACATGCTGTTAAATTACCTACCGACTCCTAGAGGTTATATGGCTGAGTTAAGATACATGTACCCTGTGATCTCTCTTGTAATGTGATACTGAAGTGCATACATGTATTACATTGTCTACAAATTACAATGGTAGTGGCTTCCTTGATTCTAAACCTGTGCAGAACACTACAAACATTTCATTTTTCATTCAATGATAATCTGACAAAATTGTACAATTATTAAAATGATAATGCTTTTAATACTTTTTTTGTTATCATATATACATTTAATTTTTTTAAACTTTAACACTTTGAGCGCCCCGCCTGGTTTTCCGTTTTACCGCTTGAATGCCACCATCGGCGCCAATGTTAACGTTAATATCGCCTAATCTATGTTTTAAATTATGGCTATGTGTCTAATCTGCCCATCGCATTATCAAAGACTATTTTCCAGTCAGTGCTGTGAAGGCAGATTGTTTTTTTATCGCGTCGTTTCCGTTTCAGAGCAGTTAGAAAAGCCCCCGTTTTGATATAAAAAACAGCTCATTCTGGAGCATTCTATGAAAATCGTCTTTTAGTGGAATATTCCACAACGTTGATATTCGTCGGCCTTTTTATGAATCGTTTTCAAATAAACGCTAGATGATCAATATTATACGTGCACGCAAGCACATTACGGCCGCGCACTGATAATCGCTCCGTTGATTTCCTCACAGACTTTTACAGTGAAACCGAAAGAAGACATTTCACAAAACAGCTTATAACTTCATCAAACTTACTCTGATTATCCTACCACTGATAACATAGAGTCCTTACCTGACATCAGATGGTATCCAACTGGTATATTCCAATTCCTGATCACCATTCGAAAAAATCGATACGTGTATGGATCCAACGCGACACAATATATCTCCATGATCCGCGGGGATCTGAGGCTCCAGAATGAACTGTGGTAACCCCGGCTGGATCAGTGAACTGGAAAATGTGGAGTACCGGATTTTTTTCCCCATTCATTTTCATTGAGTCCATTCCAAAATCACTTATGTCATCTGGGAGACGACAGGGGGCGCTTTTTTCCACAGTGATCACCGGCGCAGCTCGGCTATACTCGGGTAGGCTCGGGTGATGCAATAATTTTTCAGATCGCAAAAAACAAAAACAAAAAAAAAATCCGAGAAATCTCGTGAGTGGCACGCAACCACCTATAAAAAAACCAGAGAAATCTCGTGAGTGGCACGCAAAGTGTTAATTAACAGGTTAAATGTAAATAGTTATATACAGGATGACTATATAATAACATGAGCATTAGTAGGCCTGTGTTATGGCCTCTAGAGTGTTATCCTCTAAGTGAAATACATATATACAAATGAAAACAGCAGTGAACAACAGGAAACAACTATATACAAAATATATCCTATGGGGAACAATAGGCTATAGGCTAAGCAAATGGCTGTAACACACCCTTCGCATTGCGAGATTTGCGCCTCGAATATAGAAATGTGCCTAAAGTTTCAGCACCATGGAGAGCACCAAACTTTCCAGCACCATGGAGAGCACCATGAGGAATTTATATTTATTACTGGACCGTGCAGCTTCCAGTAGAGCCTTCTGACCAAGAGCATATTTATAAAAAGCTGCACATGTGAGAGAGAAATTAGTTTTGACTTGTATTTCTCTCTTCACGAGCTCCACGCTGCATCTATTTCTCTGGTCCGTCCACGCGCCGGTCATGAGGGAGAACAACCTCTCTACGAACGCATTCGTGACCGGGATGCGTCTCTGGAATCAACAGCAGCCCCAACTTCACTCCAATAGTCGCCTCCATCTCCACCACTTCCTTCTGGCGTGGAACGATTAAACAAAACTCCTCATAGAGCGCATCCATGTCTAACATGCCGTTGATCTTAAGGGCTTCAGCTGTAGCGTGCAGGTCGCGTCGCGCAGGTCAGTGTAGCTGATGTTTCTCTTTAGAGACATGACAGAACGAGCCTTCAGATAATTCTCATCGGAGAAATCGAACCACTTCTCGAGGTAGACGATAGCAGACCTGTAGAACGATGAGAAGTCTGCTCAGGGCCCCGTTCCCCGTACCTGGCTAACTGAGTTAGCCGGATAATTTTGTCAAGCTTGACTTAAGCCAGACATTTCCGTTCCCCGACGTCGGATTTTCTAAATCGCCATGGTAACAGATCAGAAAGTTTGAACCTGGTCGAGGGCAGGGTTTAGTTCAGTTAGCTGGATAACCTGCATGGCCACACCCTCGCAAAGAAATGCCAGCTCCCTTCCTGAAATATTTCTCACAGTCTAGATCCCATTATACCATTCTGAATTATGTTTTTGTGCTTCGTTTGAAATGTAAAATAATAGGTCTGCAGTAACGCTGATAATAAATCATATTCAGCCTATGAATTTACGTTGTCCTATTATGCACGTCATATTTATACGGATACGGTGCTCGCGACACACACAGTTATTTTAATAACGGACTAAACAGATCATTGCAAATGTGAATCCCGCAGGGATATTTTTAATGAATGAAACGGGCATTTGGCTCTGATTAGTTTCATATTCTTTGCTGTGTATTTGCTTAACGGAGCGCCCGGATTGTGTTTCATTCAAGCTGAAGCGTCTATGCGCGGATTGTGGATATGAATTATGAGGAATCTGAATCTGTGGAGTGTTTAATTGTATCACTGTCACTGTGACAGTGTCACACGTTATTGTGATATTGCAACTGGGTTTAAAATATATGAGGAGATGCGCTGTTTGATGGATTTGATGACGTGACGTGACTTGATAAATTGAATGAGCCTTTGACGTTTTGATGAATGAATTTGAGAAAATGCATTTCAAGCACTGTTATCTGATGATGAACATGAGGTGTCACTGGTATAAACTGAAGGTTAATCAATTCAATGCATGTATGGATGAACAGATTAAAACCTGATTAATTGTGTAACTGCAAGCCTCCCTCCAAGCCTCTCTTTGGGAACCATGTATAATATTTATATAGTACATAATACATGTACGCTGAGGCGGCCGCGCGCAATTATCCTGAGTCTCAAGTCTGGTTCAAATGAACGAGACTGAATCCACCTTCGAGGAACAGGAAAAGCGCGGATTCAAACATCAGGTTAATTGGAATCTGGATACTGGGACTTTTGATCGACTTAGTTGAACCAGGTACGGGGAATAGGGCCCTGGTCTTTGCCGCTCTCGCATCTGGGAAGTGGCGGAGAAGGACACTGGCCTCTGTTCCAAAGAAGGAATCCGTGAGTCTTTGCTGTTGTTTCCCCACGCAGGGTAGAGAGACAGCTAGCTAGTATGATCGCAGGCAGCCGCAGCATGAGTGGAGATACAGGTGTTGTTGTTGTTGTTGTTGTTGTTGTTGTTGTTGTTGTACAAGACGCCAATAACAGCTTGCATTATATAGTACCTGGCGCAAGCTGTTTATTGCCGCGCAACTTCGCGCCAGCTACTATATAATGCGCTCGTGCTGGTTAGACTATAGGCTATGTTACATAACGTTACGATGTAGTACTTGTGGTGCGTGCATTAGTGCATGTTTGGGGACACATTCGGGACGGGCCACATATATATCCGTGTTTCGAATCCATGCTTAAAGGACCGAGGACGGATTATCCGTGGCAAGATTGTTTTGGCTTTTATTCCATTTTAATAACCTATTCAAGGTCGCCGAGCAGCACTGCAGATTTACCCTACTCTTTGAATTTGAGAGTGCATTACCGGCCAGATCCTCTTAGGGGTGCTATCTCGATAATGCAGTGTTCCCTGTGGCAGAAGCTGTATTTTTTTTTTTGGATCTCTAATGTAGTTTTCTACTCACCTGAAGCGATGGCTATTGTTTGTTGCACGGAATACGTTTTGGATCGCGGATTTCACCATGCAGTAGGGGGATTTATCATCAGCCAATGGACATAGCGATCTACCAGATGGCGATCGATAACTGGGAAATGGTGTGGGGGATCCAACCGGCTCATGGTAAGATCTTTTTCACGTAAATTACAGCCCGATCGGGCCTTGTTATGATACTCAACCAGGCGATCAGCGTATGTGGCTACTTAGACGAACACGGTTATTGGTAATCAATAATCAGAAACTACGTCCCCCGCCCCCTTTCATGCATACATGCTTGAGGATCGTACTGATCATATGCAGTTTGAGTTTTAACTGTAGCTTATGTATAACGGAAATGCCATTGGATATAACGTTAGTAGCTATTAGCCCTTTATCCAGCTTTCCAGGAAATATACTAGACCAAATGCCGTATAACGCTTATATTCACGGCGCTATAAAATGAGAACGTATTGATGATTTTTTTTTTCTTTAAGCCATTTTGAAGGGACGGTTTATGGTCTCAATTGACAATGAGAATGGACAGATAGCAATACTATAAAGTATAGATTTAGCTCTACAAACAGCCCCACGGACTGTGCAAGTCTGTTTACATATGCTGGTCATCTAGAGTGATATTAGATGCCAATGTGTTTTAATGAGAGGACAAAAACAATAATGATTAATAATAATAATAATAATAATAATAATAATAATAATAATAATAATAATAATAATAATAATAATAATAATAATAATAATAATAATTGTTTATTGAAATGCCGGACACTTATTGAAATGCGGGACATTTTTCTTCTGTTGCGGCATGCGGGACAGAGGACTGAAATGCGGGACTGTCCCGCACAAATCGGGACGTTTGGCCACCCTACGTAGTTGGATACCAGATACGGAAGAGCAAACCACACGGGAGGATAGGTGGGAATACTCACAGGAATATCTGAACTGGAAAAACATGCATCTTGGAAAATATTTGAGGCAAAACTGTGGGATTTGGTGTGCAAAAAAAACAGCAAAGGCTAAATGGAAAAATTGCATTTGGAAGCGCTCTTCCTACCTATTACCTACCTCTTCCTACCCCTTCCTACTACTTCCTACCCCTCCCTACCCCTTCCTACTGTATGTCTTCCTACCCCTTCCTACCTCTTACCTACCTCTTCATACCCCTTCCTACCTTTTTCCTTACCCTTCCTACATCTTACCTACCTCTTCCTAAATTAATGTAAATGTAATGTATTGGCCGATGATAGTGATTTATTTTTGGCCCGATGAGCAAAACTGGGCAGATCAGCAAACATAGGCTGGTGTTAGTGATGTTTTTATTGATTGTATTGGTCTGATGAGCAAAACTGGGCCAATGTGAACAACTGATGATTTGATTGATGCCTTTCCCCAAGGGGATCAATACAGGAATATGTTATATTATGTTGTGTTATATTATGTTGTGTTGTGTTGTGTTATGTTGTGTTATGTTATCTTGTGTTGTGCTATCTTATTGTATGATGTGTTGTGCTATCTTATGTTGTGTTGTGTTATGTTATCGTATCTTATCGTATCTTATCTTAACAACACTTTCAGAGCCCAAGCTTAATCTTGAATTACTGCTTGAATGCCCACCATCCACTTCAATGTTAGCGTTAAAAACGCCTAATCTATGTTTTAAATTATGGCTATGTGTCTAATCTGCCCGTTGCTTATCAATGACTCGTTTTCCAGTCAACATTGTCGAAGCGGATTGTTTTTTTATCGGTTCATTTTCGTTTTATAGCATTTTGAAAATCCCTTGTTTTCAAGGAAAATAAAAAGATTCCATGATAAACGGAATATTCTAGAATACACAAAAACGTTGTCATTTTTCGGCCTATTTATGAATCGTTTTCAAATAAACGCTAGATTATCGATAGTATATGTGTACGTATGCACGCTGGGGCCGTGAGCTGAAAATCCTCAACATCACACACACACACACACACACACACACACACACACACACAAACACACAGACATGGGGGACACGTTGATATCTCAGCGAATACAACTCTGATTATCCCAAGACTGGTAAAATAGATTCCTTACCTCAGATCAGATGTTCTCCAAAAAGATCATTCCAATTCCTGATCGCCATTCCAAAAATCGATCACTACTGTCTACTATCGATTGGCTACTGTGAATATATGTTCCAGGCATTTTCCCGTCCCGCAATGACTTCCATGTTGAACAGACGGCTTGCCGGCTCAGGGAGCGAGGTGGCCCCGCCTCTACATATCACTGATCCCAGGTCAGTCTAAGCGACTGACGTGCAGTTTTCAGGGATAGACGATAGGGGGCGCTTTTTTCCATTCTGAGCTGCTGGTGATGGGGCTGGTTTACCAACGGGAGACTCGGTTGATGAAATATGAATTCAGATCGCTAATAAAAAAAAAAAAACGCTAATTGTCATCATGGGCATTCAAGCATTGGGCTGATAAAACGTCTTATCACGTTTTGGGCATTGAAAGTGTTAAAAGCAGGGCAGGATGTATATGTTTCATTTGAGTGTTAAGGCTCTCGACAAGAAAGCCTTTCTAAAATGAAAAACAACCAACTCACATCATAGTACATGAGGCAAGAGGCCATGTTTACAAACACATGTTTTGGCAGTGAACATAATCCCATCATCAGCATACCTTAGCTGACACTTGCATGCTGTTGTCCTGCATGGTCATGATCGCTTCAGAGATCTTGACATCGATTGGCTCTATGATGGCCTCAATGTTGAAGGGTCCCTCCAGTCTGTCTGCCACCAGCAGCATTGCATCTGTCACAACAGAGATAGCACACATCAGATGGCTCGCTCTCACACACAAACACAGATATATATATATATATATATATATATATATATATATATATATATATATATATATATATATATATATATATATATATATATATATATATATATACATATAAGAGAGCGAGAGAGAGAGAGACATACAGTGAGAGAGACAGTGAGAGAGATACAAATAGATAAACAGTAGATACAGAGACAAAAGGAGAGAGACAGTGAGACAGAAAAAGAGAGAGAGCCCATTAAGGAGGCTTGGTCTCTGTAACAGGATCGCCGACATCAAAGCAGAAATTAGGGTTGTTCACTGCTCCCCACAACATGTACAATGACACAAATGGTTTGATTTGCATAATACAAATCACTCCAGCGGGACGGGACGGTTTGATGGTAAAACCTCTGATTAAGACTATTAGAATTTTAAAAATAGCATAAGTCATTGAAATATATTCACAAATCTGCATGGCATTTGCATAAGGCTTCTCAAACGAGCCCAGAGTGAGCAACAACATCCTTTTTAGTTGCTGTTCCAATTACAATTAATTTGAAATTACAACCGTTACCGATTCACAATTCACCAAAACACCTCTCTCATGAAAGAACGTTATTTCTGGAGGGGGGATTTGTTCACATTTGTTTACAGAACTAAATTTACTGGAACACTGTTTGAAGATAGAAAGCTACCTGCAAAGTTCCTGTTTATGTTTTATTAGGATCATCATTAGCTGTCAAATTAATGACTGATTGTCTTCCTGGGGTCCTCACAAGAAAATAATGTAACAGAATACATAATACAAAATGTAATTAGTAATACAATTAAAATAATAAGAAAATAATGTTTAATTTATATTATACAGTGAAGATACAATTAATGGTTGTATTCATTCACATTCTCAAAAAACTCATATCTGAAAGGGTAACTGAAATGTATAATATATATTAAATAAAAATAAATAAAACCATAAAATAGTTAACTTTTTGATATATTTTCAAAACTATGTATTGTTTACTTGCCTTGTGGATCCTGGTAGCTTGTTCCAGTTGAATATGGCTCTATAGCACACTGTGTTTGTACTGTGGTCATTTACAATAGCTAGCAGGGCCGGACATTGTATTCAAACAACCAGAAAACAAACATTCACGTTCATGGTGACCTCTATATAGTTTTGTTTTGATTTATGACATCATCAAATAAAATAATTCTAAGGATTACTTGTATAGTGTTTTTTTCACTGAGTTTCACATTTGAATAGTACACCTTTAATTGTGCTTTGTAATTGTCCTGTTGACTGTCAGGCCACCCATGATCTTTATCTACAGTTTATCTATACAGTTTAAATATATATATATATATATATATATATATATATATATATATATATATTAGAGCTGGGCCGTTAACGGCGTTAACGTGCTGCGTTAACGCTATACTAGTATCGCGCGATAATATAATTAACGCATTAATCTAAAAAAAATTTTTTTTCTACCTTTATTTACCCAGGGTAGGTTCGCTGAGCACAGATGTTCTTTTCCATTCACAACTGGGAGCTGCCCAGTACAACCACAGTTGACACCATTGGCCACTGAGCAACTCCACTGCGACAGTTGATTCAAGCCATGTCACATAGTTCAAGTTTGAAATGATTCTTTCTGTTTTGCTCCTGAGAGTGTGCTAGATACTGTACTGTACTGGTAATATTATTTATTTGTGTTAACTTCTGAATAAAACAACTTATTAAACACAAGTACATCTTATTGAACATTATTTTGATATTTCATTACCAATTATCATAGCAAAACAGCTTTTTCAAACAGTCTGTAATGCATTTTGGAAACGGGAGATGGGCTCATGGTGTAATGGGCCACCTGGCCTGAGAAACATAAGGAGGAAAGAAAAAGTAAGGACTTACTTCTGGTCATTATTTGGGTAGAACACACATATTTTTTTGAGCCATTTTAATCTAGATTAATCTAGATTAAATCCAGGATTGCAGATAGATTAATCTAGATTAAAAAAATTAATCTATGCCCACCTCTAATATATATATAAGATAAGAGATAAGATAAGATACCAGAGAAGAATATACCAGAGACGAGCGCCAGATTATTCTGGATTATAGCAGCAATATGAATCGATACCTGAGACAGATGGCCCATTCCGTCGAAAGCCTTTTGTTTCCATTAGAACGAGGCATTATTCATCTGTGTTCATACGGGGGTCTTATCGCTGCTCCAGCTGAGAGGGTCGCTATCGATCGTCCCCCACTTTGGGAGAAGTCAGGGGTGAAAATAGGAGTGTGATCTTTTCATTAGGGCTCTCTATCTGAGAGAAGAAAAATGTAATTTCAAGGCACGCTCGGAAGGGGATAGTCGTGGTGGAGTTTTGCGGGGGAATGGAGAGGTGGAACACGGAATGGGACCCTTAAACTAGACTGTCAATAGACCTGTCTCAAACCCTGCCCCTTTTCTTGATCCTCCAATCACAACTGTCGCTTACCTCGGACAAACCAAGTTTGTCCGAGGTAAGCGACAGTTGTGATTGGAGGATCAAGAAAAGGGGCAGGGTTTGAGACAGGTCAAGACACCGGTAGCAGCTGGGGGAGGGTAGCTCAGGCTATGGGGGAACTTAATGGGGTATTTCACCAGTGAAGGTAGATGTACAGTGTATAGGAGCCTTGGCGCGGCACATTATATATTTCATTTCAACCTTTATTTAAAATTGTAAGCTTCTGAGGGTTTCCCTCATTTACAGAAGCGACGATTGTACAAAATGTAAACAGTACATAATACAAACAATATTCACAGAAAATTAAACACCAGAGTAAAAAATAAAACATTTTTTAAAATAATTTAAAAGGGAGAACCTCCAATTTCAGAGAGAGTTGAAGGATATTCCATGAGTTAGAGGCATCAAAGGAAAAAGCTGACTTCCCTAGAACAGAACACACTTGAGGGACCCTGAGAACCATCCAGTCATTCGATCGAGTTACTGTGTATATATATATATGCCCCCTATACAGACCACCCTCTGCCCCCTATACAAACCACCATCGGAAGCCAGCCTCTTTGATGTGGGACCAGAGTTAAGGGCATGGCTACAAGATACGGAGTTGGACCTCTGACGTTACACGAAAGAAGAAGTTACGCTGCTGGTCAGTATGACTTACTACCATAGTGTCTTTATACCTGTATCACTGTACATATTAATACTACAACTCTGTACATACATCTGATTAGCACTATTACTCATTAGTACTAATTTATATATTGTATACCTAGTTTAATCACCTGTACATTGTATATTACTATTGCACTTTACTGTTACATTTGCACTCTGGTTGGATGCCAGACTTATTTCCGTTGTACTGTACTTGACAATACATTTTAATCTAATCTAATCTAAAATTATAGACACAAGGAGCAAATACCAAAGAAGGGCACCTTCTAGGTGGGTCTGTAGTGTTACGTGTAGATATTTCTTCAAAACGTGCTTTTTAAAAAGTCACATCTTTGCTGAAGTTTAAATGTGCTATAGATACTATTTGTATGTATCTCCAGCAATTGGCAGTAGTCCGTGCCCACGGTCTTTTTTAAATAATTATTTTCTAAATGTAAAAAGACCATGGGCACGGACTGCTGCCAATTTCTGGAGAGTTAACGGCTGGTGAACTTGAGAACTGTTAGGACTATCTGACTCTTAATAATAAACACTGTTAAGACTATCTGACTCTTAATAATAAACACTGTTAGGACTATCTGACTCTTAATAATAAACACTGTTAGGACTATCTGACTCTTAATAATAAACACTGTTAGGACGATCTGACTCTTAATAATAAACACTGTTAGGACTATCTGACTCTTAATAATAAACACTGTTAGGACTATCTGACTCTTAATAATAAACACTGTTAGGACGATCTGACTCTTAATAATAAACACTGTTAGGACTATCTGACTCTTGATAATAAACACTGTTAGGACGATCTGACTCTTAATAATAAACACTGTTAGGACTATCTGACTCTTAATAATAAACACTGTTAGGACTATCTGACTCTTGATAATAAACACTGTTAGGACTATCTGACTCTTGATAATAAACACTGTATGGACTCTGGTGCAGCGTGTTACTATGGTTTGGACCATGTACACATTGTACACCATCATCACTATTACTACTGTCTGATTGCATCCTGACACTCACTACTGTTCTATCTATCACTATTATCATTATTACTTGCACTTCGTCCTATGTTTCATCATTATTACTGCCTATCCTACCTGTACCCCCTAATAGAGTCAATAGAGCTTGCATACGTATATCACATACACTGTGAGTGATATGGATTGACTTTACAACAGCCATGCATGGGCTGTCCAAGCTATTTCCAAAACAGTTTTATATTGTTCTTCAGTGCAATGGCAATTGTGTTATACAAATTTGCCAATTTCCTGGTAAACTAGCATAGAATGGCTGGTTCAATATCTGATTCCGGTGATGACTCTATCTTCACTCTGTCTTTAGAATTGAGCCTCTGAAAGACAGTGGTGTTGGTCACATGGCCAGCAATATAACTTAAAGGTTTAACCTTTGAGTGAAATGTAAGCTAGCATGTGGCTGATATGTATGGATTCATCAATATCTCTAGAGATGATACCTGTATCTTTGCATTAATACATGATACCACTATAGAGCCCCTGATGACAGTAATGCCATTGGATTGTATTTGTCTTTCCCCTCAATTTATTGTTATAGTCTTTTGGAGAGATATCTCTCTCCTTGTAAGATAATATATAATGACAGATATCCACAGATTCCTCAAGCTCTCTAGTATCAACACACTGTCTTTACCCTAGTATTCAAATCCAGTCGGCTAGACCCCCCAAAAACAGTAATGCCAGGGCAAGTTTGGGCAAGTGTCTATCCCATAGGTGTCAAACTCATGGCCCGCGGGCCAAATGTGGCCCGCCACGTCATTTGATGTGGCCCCCAAGAGCTCTGATTTTTTAAATTTTTTTTAAACATTAATCTTGGGTAGCGGCGTTAAACTAATTGTGGGTTAATGCGTTAATAAAGCTTTAACTTTGACAGCCTTAGTTATTACACATTCTTACACATACATGTATGTTGAACATCTGAGGTATTGATGAAGTAACAAAGGAAAAAAGCCAAAAGCACTTACTCCTCAGACATTCTTTGACAATTTTACAGCCCAAAATACAAAAAAGATCCAGGCGGAATAGGTAACAAAGGGTTGAAGAAATATTGTCTGAACTGTCAGATGCAAACTGGCTGTGTGACATAACCGAGCATCTCGCTCAATTGAATAAGAAGCTGTAGGGACGCAAACAAGTCCCACCCAAAACTTGACCAATATAGTTGTGAACTGAGACAACCCTTATTTTGTAATTTTTTAGTACAGTTACAGTTGTGTGTTCATGCAGACACATACAGTAATAGCAATTTCATTACGAATTGAAAATGGGGGACCCTGATGTAAACAAGTCGAAAGTATTTCTCTGGTCTGCATCCCCTTAACAATTGTGTGTATTGAGCTGTACTGTACTGTACCCATTCTGCAATCTGTTAATTAAAGTTAATTAAACTATCTTCCATTAGTTGGATGTACAGTATGGCCTCTGCAAGGTTGTGTGCAGCCATTTGTTTTTGTAACATCTGCTACATCTGTCCCACGTGTTCTTTGCAGCTCACAGTTGTTCTGTATCGTAACGGCTCTCGCTCGGCGTCACTTCCGCACTGTACCTCGCTTGTGCACGCGCACTGAATAAAATTCCACAATGTACCTTTATATCCCAGTATTCGTCTGACCACACCCCCATCAGCTTACCTTCATAAGCAGGTGTGTGGCCACCTACTCGACTCCTTCTTCGCTTTCACCAGGCCGATGGCCGCTCTCCTCTGTCCGGATATGGTGTGGGAACCGTTATGCAAGCCGGTTCTCCAGGGAAAATCGGCTAGGCGATTGGCATATTGGGGTGACCAGTCATTTGTCGCTGGTACACAGTCGCTGGCTGCTGCTTCTAACATCGCACAGCTGGCTAGATTTGTATCGGGGATAATGACGGGCGGCACGGAACTGACCGAGGTACAACACGATCAGATCACCCAGGCGGCAGGAGCTGTCCTGCATCTTACCCAGGTGCAGGCCATAGCCGCTGGGAAAGTGCGCGCCCTGGCTACCCTGAACCAGCGCCACCTTTGGCTGGAGCAGGCCCGTGTGCCAGAGAAGAAGAGAGCCCCTCTTCTGACGGCCAACCTCTCCGATGCTGGACTATTCGGGAAGGCCCTGCAGCTGATGACCTCAACGTGCAGAGAGATGGCAGAGGAGAGATCCATTCTCCAACCCCATTTTCCGCCTCCCTTCCTCGCCGGTGGAGTCAGAAGGCTTCCACGACATCGAGCTCCCTCCGCCGTGCCTACCACTGCCTCCGCCGCCACTGCTGGCCCATCCAAGAAGGCCAGGAGGAGAGACGGTGCTTCTGCTGCCGCCGGCCCATCTACGACCGGAGGAGACGGTAGGGATCGACGAGACCAGCAGCCAATTGTCTACCGTTCCCTCCGGGGCTTCTCGGGGTGGCAAAACCCGAGCGGCTCGAGGCAGCAGACGCCGCTGAATTAGTGACTTTTTCCCCCTGTGGTCCCCTCTGTACCCCTCCCCGGCCCTCTCATATTTTGTGCCTAAATAAAAAGTCCCCTTAAAGGGGGACTGTATTTTTTGGCCAAACAAACTGTGTGTTTCTTCACCAATACATATGATGAGGCTGCGAAATGTGAATCTGCATTGTTTACATTGAGGGATGAGTTACGTTCGTGTTATGAGATTAAGCAAGGTCTGCAAGCATACACTCAGTCATAGAAGGGTTCTATCTTAGCCTGACGCTCCACATGCAGGTAGAAGCTGGTTGTATGATCTGTTGCTTACACAAAGTAATGTTGATCCACAACAATGTTGTGTTAGTTGCAGTAATACTTGTATACACACGTTCCACGGCCTAGCCGTTATACTCTCTGTCAGTGTTTTTTCTATGTACAACATAGAATGCGGGTGTATGATTCACACACGCACATGACTTGGTTTTGTTATAAATCCTGTTCACAGTCTGTGGGTAGCATGCATTGTATTAGCTTACGCTATGCATTAGCGTTCTACCAAAGGTCTCAAATGCTACAGTTGTTATTGTGTGTAGGGGTAAAGGTTTTTTTGTGAGGGGGTGCCGAATAAACCCCTCCTTCCCACTTGATTGGTCGAGGGGATTTTTTTCATCTCCTGTTGAGCCTGTCAGGGCCAAGCCATTCAACGACTTGGCGGGGGAGGGGGGGGGGGGGGGGGAAGGGTTGTCCTGACGCGGCTCCTATTACAAACAGGAGTTGTGTGCGGGGTTTCCCCCCGTCATAGCATATACGTTGCTATGACGACGGCTTCCGTGAGTTAGATCTTTACTTTAAGGTCTGTGGTGTCAAAGTGTCGGGTTAGAGCGTAGGGCTTACGGGTCTGCTACGCTCGATTTTATGTGTAAACTTGAGTCAGTTGGTCACGTGACTCACAGTTGCCATGTCTTTTTCATACTACGACTCATCTGGGAAGGCTTTCTGGGGATTTTCGGTCTAAACCCTCTAAATAAGGGGTGACTGGATGTAAAAATATAAACAGTTTTTACTCCCGGCTGTGCAGATTGGGTTTTATGCTGTTGATGCTTCCTTCTTTTTTATTAAAAGGAGTTGGGGTTAGGGAGCATCACACCCCTCTTGTCGTTCCCCTGGGCGCCTTGGGGATTCAATGAAAGGTCTAAATAGCCTGTTTATTGATGTGGATATGCCCGATGCACACATAGTGCTAGCTCGGGGTGTTCTGTTGAACATCAGGCGACTGACTGGCGCGCCTTGGTTGCTTGGGGTTAAAACAGTGTTTTTATAAAGCAACTGCGATGGGTTTTTTTTCCTCTTCCGACGACCTATGTTGGTTGTCGACGGATTCTCGTTCATATCTGGGGGATGATGATGGAATGGATCTGAACATATGTAGAGGGGTCTCACGCCCTGGGGTGGGCCACCGGGCGCGGTTCGCACTGAACGGCTGGGTGGCGCCTTCTTTTCATGTTTTAAGGTCACACACACATATCTGCCCCTTCTCTTGGAGTAGGCATGTCGGCGTGGTTAGGGCACGGGACTGGTTCTGGTCACGCTGGTCCGGATCAGTTAAACCCGTTGTCCGCCGGGGATGCAGATCTGCTGTTCTGGTACCCTGAGGGACTTGGGCTTTTTCCAGGGGGAGAAATGCCAGGTCGGTCCGGGTGTCACAGGGTTAGGCGCTATGGAGACCCTTGTTGGGTACGTTGTACTCTGCACTGTCGTAATGGCTTACGGCCGTGCCAACCTGTACACGCCCGATCTCGTCAGATCTCGGCCGCTACGCAGGTTGGTCTTGGTTAGTACTTGGTTGGGAGACCTCCTGGGAATACCAAGTACGGGGTGCTTGGGGCTGGTTCTCCATTCTTTTCGCTCTTCTCTTACGCATGGCGAAGAGGGGCCTGTTGGGGTGGTCTTTGACCTCCTCGGGGGACCCTGTGCTTCCCGTATCGCCGGGGCCGGTCCGAAGTAATGTTTCGTCGACCCGTAGGCCTGGGATAACCCTGTTGGAAACTGAAACACTTGTACTGCGGTAGTGCCCGCAGGTACGTTTTGGAGTTTTTTCTTGAGGGGTTATGGGACCAACCACCGCATAGGGTAACGACTGGGTGGTTGGTTCTCTGGTGTGTTGGAGCAGAGTCGACTCCCGGGTTGCCTGGTTGAGTGTGCCCCTGCACGTTCATGACGTCTGCCAATCGTGTCAGCCTTCGCTGCCTCATTAAGGGAGGCTTTGTCATGGTGATCAACAACGCCAGCATACGCCCCTTCCACCGGGGCGACTGTTTTCAGCTGACCCCTCTGGCGCCTGTCTCGTCCGCAGTGTTCCAGGCTCGGGTTACAGCCTGTTGCCTGGTTTCCCCGGTGCGCTGCCTGCTTCCGTGGTAAGCCTTTTTTGGTGCTTACGGCCATGCTGACTACCTGTGCTGCAGGGTCAGTGTGCCAGGCGGTGTGCTATTGGGGGGACAGGGCCCGCTCTTGTGAGGGGCCTTGTCCGAATAAGCTGGCGATGTGGGGGGCGGTGTCACTAAGTGACCACCTGGTGGGGTCTTGATGCTGGGCATCATGGACCTCTCCGGGCCCCCGTTTTCCAGGGGATCCAGTCCCTTGGTGGGTCTGGGTCTTCCTTCGCGCTCCGCTGCTACGGCCTTGCCACAGGGTTGGGTTTGCTCTTGACCCCGTGATTTCTGGGGGCAGTAACGAGGTCGTTCCTTCCGTTCGTTCCCGGGTGGCATGCGGGTTGTGCGTGTGTGTAGTCGTGGGGTCAGGCCACGGTCTGCTCACTCTGTGCGTTGAGTTGCTTGAGTGCCACTTCGCACGGTCGGGTCCGTCGCCCTCCCGTGATCCTCCAATAGGGGGGGTACCCTCCATTAGGGGGGGTCGGGGGGGCTCGGTCCTCCCTGATCTGATGGTTGTGGGGGGCCTCAGCGGGGTGTATTTGTCGGCCGATGGCTCTCGCTCGGCCTCCCTTTGTGCGGAAGTGACGCCGAGCGAGAGCCGTTACGATACAGAACGATTCTGTTAGTAATGGTGACGCTCGGCGTCCGACGCCGCTGCAGCCCTTGATCTCACCTTGTGGTGAAAGCTTGGGAAGGAGGCGAGTAGGTGGCCACACACCTGCTTATGAAGGTAAGCTGATGGAGGTGTGGTCAGACGAATACTGGGATATAAAGGTACATTGTGGAATTGTATTCAGTGCGCGTGCACAAGCGAGGTACAGTGCGGAAGTGACGCCGAGCGTCACCATTACTAACAGAACTTGGTTATAGTTATAACCTATCGTTAGTTCTGCCCCTCTTGACTGTGACAAAAAGGTTTTGAACAAACTTAATGTCATAGCTTGTATTTGATGATATTCTTCTTTGTTATTTACTTGAATGGTTTGATCATTGATTGATGGAGTAATATGGGGTTCTGATAAACTAAAATTATTTGTTAAAATAACATAAGCTAACATATCTTTTTACATCTATGCAAATGCAATATGTATAACTTGAATAAGTAATAAATACAGAAACAACATGTTTAACAATATGTAAATTAGTAGCTACATTTATTTTACATCACATTAACATTTATACGGTCGTTGGCCCTTTGAGGGCAACCATAATGCTGATGTGGCCCTCTGTGAAAATGAGTTTGACACTAGGGCTGTCTTAAATACTTCGAAGCTTCGAAGCTTCGTTCAATGGCACAAGCTTCGAACATAAAAAAAAAATCGAAGTTAAAAAATAAAAATAAAAAATTAATTAATAAAAAGAAATTCAATTTTTTTTTCTTTTTTCTTTTTTTTTTTACTTCGGTGTGTGTGTGTGTGTGTGTGTGTGTGTGTGTGTGTGTGTGTGTGTGCATGGGGCCATTGGGTGGTGCCGGGGGACAAATACACTGGAGGAAAGTAACCCAGCTCAGCACTGCCCAAATTATATCATCACTATTGCCTGTTTGAAGGATATCATCCTCAAACACATATACACCACCTACACGCCTATTCTCAGTCCTTGCCCCACAATGGTGGAATGAACTACCCACCCCAGTTAGGACAGCCGAATCCCATCCAATATTTCGCCGTCGATTAAAGACACACTTCTTCAACCATTATCTGAAAAAAAAAAAAAAAAAAAAAAATAATAATCTAACCCTAACTAACCTTACTGTCATGCACTTGTCCTAATAAACTAACCTACACTGTAACACGCAACACTTTGATGAATATTGTTACTCAGCTGATAGAGTTGCATCCTTCCTGATGACCTGTCGTACAGAACTTGTAAGTCGCTTTGGATAAAAGCGTCAGCTAAATGACTAAATGTAAATGTGAATGTAAATGCCTTGTAGAATTCCACACATAAGAAAGAAAGATACTGGGATGAATAAACAAAATAGGAAATAAAATGTAGAAATGCATGCAATACATAAATAAATATGAATCTCCATATATGAAATAGAACATTTACATAAGGTGCTACTGAGATGTTTTGGTGAGTTCTTTGTTTTTTTGTGGAAGTAGCCCTTCTTAAAAATGCATGAACATTCACTGATAATTGGTCTGTAGTGGAGTCTACAAGGTCTACACTGCCGGACCATGTAGAATCCGGACCTTGTAGACTGACATAATTCTGTGCATAGTTTAGTCTACACAGGCCATATTTCAAATAATCAAAATCTTACTTCATTCATCTTAAACATTCTTGATTTGGGGGATTGGTAGTTCCCATGAAATCTGAAGTTGTTCAAACGACAACAGCGATCCACCTTGAATTAAATCACACTGTGTTGGCTGCGTCACAGTCACGAAAGGGGCTACTTAATGCATTAATCCAATCCACTTTATTTATAGAGCACATTTAAAAACAACAAAGTTTACCAAAGTGCTGTACAAGTCCCACAACATAAGATAAAAAAAAAAAAAAAAAAATGATATAAAAAAGAAAAAAAAATGTGTATTCGAAGCTTCGAATTAAAATCGAAGCTCGGCCCCGAAGCTTCGATTGCCAAAAAAAATTCGAAGGTCAGCCCTATTTGACACCCCTGACCATGGTCTGATGGTTTGAAAACTGTTTGCATTATTTGTAAAACAATTACCACTACAATAATAACAATATAAAGCATTAAATCCTACTGAATTGAAAAGGAGTGTGTTGCACCACAGAACAATTTGTTATTAACCACCCAGACACATTTGAATGATTAAAAATGTCAACAACTATTATAAAAAAAACTAGCTCATCTGGCTGCTCAGACCAAATTGATCAGGCTTGTGGTGGTGCTTGATTGACATCTCCCTTTGCGCTCAAGTGCCATTTAATTTTCCCCATGCAATCACTAAAACATTTAGGTATAAACTACCAAATCGATCAAAGGCACCCTACTTGGCTAGATAGCTTGACTAAAGCCCCTTTCACACAAATGGTGACATTTTGAAACACGGCTTTGCTGATTCCAGACGCATTCACACACACTGCCACAAGAACACCACAAATCCAAGTCCTCCTTTTGTTGTCCAAAATGTTTGTTAATATCAGCTGTCAAACATGGCCCAGACTGTGTAGAGCAAGTTGTGCATTTCCAATATACAATAAACAATACAATATACAATGTGAACAATACTATACAATGTCAATGTGTACAATCAATTAAAACAATAACAGGTTATAGTGGAATGGTTGGTGATCATGGATTTAAACTGACCAAAGGATACCAAAGTATTGAGTTTTCGAGTTTGTTGTATGATGTTACATCTACAGAAATGCTCTCTCTCTCTCTTCTTTCAAATAATTGTAATATGTCAACTAACTAACATCTTCATTGCAACTGCAACTTAAAGGGGAACTATTTAGATTTTTGTTTCACTATTTGGGCAATTTTACACTATTTCTGTGAGTCTATGGAACTGGAGTTTTTTTTTTGTATTTTTTATCAAATACGTTGGTGCACCACTTTCTGCCCTGCCAGATTCCAAGCTATTTTTGGCTGGGCTCCGCCCATACTCACAACGCGCTTTGAGTGACAGTCACCCACCTGCACTGGCAGATAACTTTGGGGGAGAGAGAGAGAGAGAGAGAGAGAGAGAGAGAGAGAGAGAGAGAGAGAGAGAGAGAGAGAGAGAGAGAGAGAGAGAGAGAGAGAGAGAGAGAGATCGCTCCGAGACTCGCACCATATGTCTCTCTCTCTCTCTCTCTCTCTCTCTCTCTTTTGAGGAAGTGCAAGTGACTGACTCTGCATTATTTCCACTCGCTCCATTTTGGTCATAACTTCAATGTTACACTAACTTCCTCGAATTGTTGATTGTGGGCGGTGGCTACAACCACAGAAGGGGTTAGGTATGCAGATGAGAATTCTTGCACGTCACAGATCCGCGTAAATTCGAATGGCTTGGTTTAGTGGGGGAGGATCTTGTCTCAACTGAACTGGAGGAATGGGACTGAATGAGAATTTCACATCTAGTCAGTGTTGGTACAACCCCACATTGCTAGAAAACTATGCAAACCACTGGAAAAGGCCATTTATAAATAGCGGACCTTTAATAGCAAATATTACGCTAGTAACATTGGTCATCATTCACAAACGGACAAACGGACCACAGCTGTAAATTAATGTGAATCACTACCCACTTTCCAAACCACTCTTAAAGAGCACCTACGGGAGACTGCAATTCGAAACTGGCCCCCTGTAAATGTCCTAACCTAATAATAAACGAGACCCTCTTCTTGGGACCAAGTAAGGTTTCGTCGATAATCCAATGTACAGTTACCCCCCCACCCCACCTACCCAAGCCCCCCCCCCCACCCAACCACCTCCAATGTAGTTTCCCCCCCTACCTCCGACCCCCCCAACCTCCTCCAATGTACAGTTTATTCGTCAAATGTATATACTCTCTTTTTGAGACTCTTTTTGTATCACAAACAGTACTGTATTTGTAAATCTGGTATGTCATAAATGTATAGATGTAGCAGTACTGTCTATCTGTATGTCCCCTTAATAATTGTGTGTAACTGTATAACTGTATTGTACCCATTCTGCAATCTGTTAATAAAATGTTCAATCAATCAATCAATCAATCAATCAATCAATCACGAGAAAGGTTAAGAGCAAATTTCACATTTCTCAGGGATTCGCTCATAGCTAGGAACATGATTTATGAGGGCGGAAAGGCAGTTGTAAGTCAGACAGACTTTTTCTCCCCATTTTCTATTTTTCTCCCATCCCAATTTCGTATTATCCAATTCTTCCCTCCCCTGTCTTGAACGTTGCTAGACTATGCCTCCCACTGGTCGGTTGTAGTGAGGACAGAAGCCTTGCATCACGTGTCCCCTCCGGTACACGAGGAGGCAGCCTGTCGCATCTTTTCACCGCAGCAGCTCGAACTCTCAGTGGCGAGGAGTAACGCGTAGGAGGCTCACGCTGCCCCCGCTACTTCCTGCTTCCGTCGCACCGGCGTCACCAAACCGACCTGTAGGAGTCGCTGTCCACAACGTCCAATCCCCAACCACCGGCTTTCCCACCCTCAAACACTTGCCAATTGTGTTCGTATGAACGACCGGCCAGCCGGTAGCAACGCCGAGAGCTGGGCTCGAACCCAACGTCTCCTGCGTTAGAGGCGAGCGCCTTGCCCACTGCGCCAATCAGCCGCCCTGTGTGCATCCATATTATTATAATTTTTTTATTATCTTTTTCCCCCTCCTTTTTTCCGATTTTTCTCCCATCCCACTGTTAGTCGTTATGCCAATTCCCAACCCCCTTCCTGGTTGTTGCGCACCCCCCCTACTGTTGGTCCGAGAGGCCGGAGACTGTCACATGCTTTCCTCCGACACATGTGCAGCCAGCCGGCAGCCAGCCTGGCAGCGCAGATTATCACCGGGAGAGTGTAACGTGTGGAAGGTCACACTACCTTTCTCCAGATCCTACCCTCGCTGTGCAGGCACCCCGACCGAACTGTAGGGGTCGCTGTCCACAACGCCCAGGACCCACCCACGGCTTCCCTCCCCCTAACTCAGCCAAACGAGTTAGTATAGCGATCAGCCCAAGCCAAGGCAATGCTGACTCTCCGGGAGTCGAGACCGCAGCCTCTTGCATTGGTGACGAGCACAATCTCCGCTACGCCACCTGACCGCCCGTGCACCCATATTCTTAAAGGCTTTATTTGGGAGAAATCGTTGGTGATTGTGTTCACATCGATTCTACAGACATCCTCGTATTTAAATAATTATAATAATAAGAAATAGAACAATATTTGTATCATTCAAAATTAAGTTTTACATGTATAGTCATGCCAAGGCATCGTGATAAATAAATATAAGCATTACCCAAACACTGCAAATGACAGTGAATAAATACATAAATAAATAAGACCTAAACTCAATCACGTGGATATACTGTAGCTATAGTGGAATAGAATGGACACATCTACATTCTGCTCTCAGCAAACCCATTCCTTTTATGTAGGCTATATATTTAATAATATTATATATATAATAATAGTTTATTAACACTTTCCGTGCCGCGGGTCCGGTGCCCCGGAACCCTGTTGAATGCCAACGCCCACTTCAATGATAGAGCTCTCATATTTGCGAACGCATAAACTATATCTTAAATTATGGCTATGTGTATAATATGGCCGTCGCTTATCAATGTCGAAACTGATTGTTTTTTAATCGGTTCATTTCCGTTTTATACCATTTTGAAAAACTCTAGTTTTTTTTAAAGTTTCAGGAAAATATAAAGATTCTGTGATAATCGCCCTTGTACTGGAATATACTGGAATACACAAAAAACGTTGTAATTTTTCGGCCTATTTATGAATCATTTTCAAATAAACACTAGATTATCGATAGTATATGTGTACTTATGCACGCTATAGAAGCGGGCTGAAAAATCGATTATCCATTTCCTGATCAGCACACACACACACACACACACACATAGGGCCCACGTTGATATCTCTGTGAAAAAAGCTCTGATTATCCTAAGACTGGTAAGATAGATTCCTTACCTCAGATCAGATGTTCTCCAAAATGATTATTCCAATTTCTGATCGCCATTCCAAATATCGATCGCGTTTATTGATCCAACGCTGGGTGGTCGAAACACAGATTCCACGCTGTTTTGATGGTCCACAATGAATCCGATCAGCTCGACTTACATGCCTGTGAAGTAAAATGGGGAAGCAGGATTTTTTTCCCCACATGCGTTTCATTCAATCCAATCCAAAGGGGTGCAGTACCACAGGGAGAGACGATAGGGGGCGGTATTTTCCAAATGGAGCTCAGAGAGAGTTTGCAGTGGTAACGTGAGGCTAGAGTGATGTAATATGAATGGAAATCGCTAATAAAAAAAGAAAAATAGATCTCTCGTCGTTGGCACTCAACAGACGGCATGAACTAACGAGAAATCTCGTCGCTGGCACTCAAAGTGTTAACAACGATGCACTAACGTACGTTGTATTGTACTTGTGCTGTATAATGACAATACATTTGAATGTAATCCAATCTAATTTTGATCAGTCGCAAATCACTTCGACGCTTACTTACTTATCCCCATTACGCCGGCTGGTGCATAGGGCAGCAACACAGTTTCTCCACTTGCATTTGTTTTTGGCCATCTTCTCTATGGTCCCCCAGCTCTGGTGGTGTTGCTGGAGCTCTTTTTCTAGAGTCCTACGCCATGTCGTTTTAGGCCTCCCTTTCTTTCTTTTGCCTTCTGCAGTCCAGTGTAATGCAACTCTTGGGATCGCGTTGGTGTCCATTCTGAGTACATGGCCAATCCAGGTCCACCTTAATTTATTAATTATACAGTGCATGTCATCTTGTTGGGTAATGTTGATGAGGTTATTGTTGGAGATGATCTTGGGCCAGAATATACGCAGGATTTTGCGCAGGCATGAGGTGTGGAAAGTGGATAATTTATGGATGTCGCTTTCTGTGGTTTTCCAGCACCATAGTAGTGTTGAGAGTATGCAGCTTTGGTAGATCCGGAGTTTTGTTTTGGTGCTATATTGGCTTGACTTCCAGATTTGATTAAGTTGTATGAAGGTTGTGTATGCTTTGTTAATCCGGTTTTGGATGTCCTTACCTGCTCCCCCATCATGGTGAATGATGCTTCCAAGGTATGTGAAATTATCTGAATTTTCCAAGACCTGTTCTTCTATTGTTGGTGGATTGGTGTTGATGGGCATGACTTTTGTTTTATTGTTGTTTACAATCAGTCCAACTTGATGGCCATAGTGTTGGAGTCTGTCTGTCTTTTCCTGGAGATGTGTGTATGTATGTGACAGAAGGGCTAGGTCATCCACAAAGTCAAGGTCTTCAATGGTGGAATAGAGGGTCCAATGAATCACTCTTGCCTTGTCTTCTGTGGTTCTCCTCATAACCCAGTCTATTGTAAGGTTGAAAAGTAATGCTTCCACGCTACCTGTTGAATATGGGGGTCAGCACAGCCGAGGTGCAATGCTTAGCCTCTCCCTTCCGGTATAAGGAGCAGTTGAATCTATTTGCACATGGTCCTTCATAAGGAGCTGGCAGGAAGTTTCTGCATGCAAACTTTCTTCATTCAGATGAGGTCATTTTGGCAATTTAGGAGCACCTCTCCATGCGTTCAGGTATCCAGAGGAGGACTATCGTAGGTTTCCTCTTACAAACTTCTTACAAGGTTATTTGCGAGGAAACTTACAAGAATGTTAGTGAATGAGGTCCATTGTTTCTCATGAGAGAGTGAGAGCCAGGTCTGCCAATAAAATGTGCGGTGGATTCTAGTGATTTGTAACAATTGTGGAGGTCATCTCATCTGTGAACTTAATCCTGTGTCAATCTGCCATGTCTGTAATTTTTTAAGTAACAATGCGAGCGCTGATTAACTACCATAATCCAGGAAACACATAGGTCATCTAATAATATTAGTCGCCATCTCAGTAATATGGTGTCGTAATTTGTTCTTGTTGGTAGCCAAGTATAATCAATATAGGAAGGGGTTAAATGCATTTTCAGTTCAAATCAAGCTACTGCCCCCAGAATGGAAAAGGTGGTGGAACTGGATTCATCAATTATGATCATGGACAGATCTTCAGGATCAATATAGGTTTATTAGTAAGAAGTTAGTTACGCTGCTGGCCAGTATGACTACTACCATACTGCCAAACTTATTTTCGTTGTACTGTTCTTGTGCTGTATAATGACAATATATTTAATCAAATCTAAGAGAGAGAAGGAGACACTGACCTTAAGAGTTGTGGCCCAATGTGGGAGATTTAAGTTATTGTCTTGGAACTTGGAAGAAACAAAATGTATTCTTCCACAGTATCCTATAGCCTACATTTGCTTAGTGAGAAATGTATTTCCATCCAGCCTATTGTAACAGCTAACCAGTTCATTATGTTTCCCCTACTGGATTGTCATAGATTTGATTTATCATTGAAAAGATATTTAATTTCTCTGCATGATTCCGTTTTTGCATAAGGTAGTGTGTTTGGCTTTGTTATAAATGAGCTTGAGGTGCCAATTATTTTCGCTCACGCACCTAACAGTGGGCATGGCAAGTTCAACCTCGAGAGACGTGCACATCTGGACATCAGGAGGTCGGGGTCGGGGGGAGGTCCCCACATGGCTTAGTTAGTCCGGTGGTGAACAGGGAAGGGGACATATTTCACACCAGATGAAGAGAAATTTAACATGAATTAGATTTTGGGAACTTTGTCCTCAACGTGGCGGGAGGCTGACCGGTTGACTGAGCGCCGCTGAGGAGTTGTGCAGGAATAATTCCGTGTTGTGAACCAAGGAGATGAGACATTTCTCAAACTAATCTGGCAACAGTGTAAACTTGGCAAAAGACACAGGAGTAGATTGGCGACCTATTGGCGAAATTGCTGAGACAATTGCTAATTACACATACATTACAGTAGAGCTAGACATGCATACAGACACACATACATACAGTAGAGATAGACAGACATACAGAGATATACACATATATACAGTAGAGATAGACATACAGACACTCATACATACAGTAGATATATACAAATATGCAGACACATACATACAGTAGACATAGACAAGCATACATACACTCATACATACAGTAGATATAGACAAGCATACATACACTCATACATACAGTAGATATAGACAAGCATACATACACTCATACATACAGTAGATATAGACAATCATACATACACTCATACATACAGTAGATATAGACAGACAGACATACAGTAGAGATAGACAGGCTTACATACACTCAGAGTCATACAGTAGAGATAGACATACAGACATACACACATACATACAGTAGACATAGACAGACAGACATACAGTAGAGATAGACAGGCTTACATACACTCAGAGTCATACAGTAAATATAGACAGACACACATACACACAGTAGACATAGACAAGCATACATACACTCATACATACAGTAGATATAGACAGACAGACATACAGTAGAGATAGACAGGCTTACATACACTCAGAGTCATACAGTAGAGATAGACAGACAGACAGACACACATACATACAGTAGACATAGACAAGCATACATACACTCATACATACAGTAGATATAGACACACATACATACAGTAGAGACAGACATACATACAGCCATACATACATACAGTAGAGATAGATACATACACTCATACATACAGTAGAGATAGATACATACATACACTCATGCATACAGTAGATATATACAGGCATACAGACACTCATACATACCGTAGAGATAGACATAGATACAGACAGACACACATACATACAGTAGAGCTAGACAGACCGACAGACACTCGTAAAAAACTGTACAGACATACAAACAGACAGACAGACAGACAGACAGACAGACATACAGACAGACAGACAGACAGACAGACAGACAGACAGACAGACAGACAGACAGACAGACAGACAGACAGACAGACAGACAGACAGACAGACAGACAGACAGACAGACATACATACATACATACATACATACATACATACATACATACATACATACATACATACATACATACATACATACATGCATACATACATACATACATACATACATACATACATACATACATACATACATACATACATACATACATACATACAGTAGAGATAGAAAGGCAGACATACAGACACTCATACAGTAATGATATAGACACACAGATACACATACATACAGTAGAGACTGTTCTAGATGGCTGCAGCTACTTTGTGCCCACGCCGCAAAAACACTCTGTCCTCCGATCCTCTGTAAGAGACAAACATTATATATAATCTACTGCCAGGCTCTACTCTCATCCCTCTGTCTATTAGTGGCTCGCTCTTTGAAAAGCACTTCTGTTTATTTACTCTGGAGCCTCAAATTGGGTGTGATGGTTGGTTAGATTTCCATCAGGAGCCGGTGGGAGGTCAGCAGTGCGGGCCACACTGTCTGAGTCCTGTGAAGTCTTCCAGCCGTCAATACAGAGCTCCCACGCTGTGACAGAGAATTCCTCAGTAGCATTCTCTCAGAGTGCACGGGTGGAAGCCGGTGGCAGTTCTGTTACTCATTCCACAAAAGACTCAAAAGAGCAAAAATTATATCAACTTATATTTCATTTTGCCTAATGAATATTTGATGGATTTATAGTGAACATGAGTGAAATCGCTAGAGAGGGGGATATCTCTCTGTGGTTAGATAACTTATGAAGAGATGTCAGATTTAGAAAAAAAATCCCCCCAAAATGGATGGTTTAAATCAGGGGTCTCAAACTCGCTGCCCGCGGGCCAATTGCGGCCCGCTGGATGATATTTTGCGGCCCCCTACTTGACATCAACGTTTAGTGTTAGTGCGGCCCGCGCGCAACTGTTTGCCGCGTCGTTGTGCGAGTTGGATGTTTTATTTATTTTATCACTTGTAGGCTACCATAGCGCAGGCTCATGGCAGCAACGTTACGTTAGTGACTTGGTTGAAACGTGATTCCGTGTGGAAGGAAAATATATCCAGTGCGTATGGCAGGCATCCTCAAAATTCTCTGCTCATCTCCTCTGCAAGCACTTCTCCACTGTCTGTGACATTCAGCGCCCCCCCAGCGTTCCCCCCCCCCCCCCCCCCACCCCCCCACCCACAGTCTGCGAATCAGAGCAGAGTAGGGCGGGTCTTCACGGAATGCGTGTTGTCTTTCAGCGGGTCCCAGTCAGAGCGAGTTGACAGCGCATCGACAGGTAGTCTAATCTGCAGGTACTGTAGCTAGTAACCTCGTTCCAAGTTGTATCCCCGTGAGATAAATGTAGCTAGTAGCCTAGTTTCGCCAGCAGGCAGTTAGTAGAAAAATTTGGCATGTTCAAAGAAAGTAAAAGAAAAGTCGACAGTGAAAATCGCTGCAATTCAAAGCTGCATGGACTGAAAAATATGCGTGCATCCTCCCAGCACCAAGAAACGGTAGCTCTTGTGAAGAGTGGCAATTTGAAACGCCACTATGAAACAAAACAGTTATTTTGATGCAGCCTTTCCTCAGAATTCAGTGCTAAGAACCACAAAAATAAATGGAATGAAATCATATCAAGCTGCAAGCAGAATTATTGTTAAAGCTATGTCACAATGAGAAAAAGCAACAAAGTCCTCACTCAGTGGCATGGGTGTTGGCTAAACACAAGAAGCCATTCTCTGATGCATAAATAATAAAATAATGTATGACTGAAGTGATGGATACCATGTTTGAAGGCAAACAAAAGCAAATCCTCCTCAGATAGCACAGCAACCACAATAACTGAAATACTGGCTGATGATTTGATTAAACAGCTTTGTAAAAAAAAAATGCACAGTGCATTTCCATAGCTGTGGATGAGTCCACTGACACCACTGAGAATGCTCAGTTGCTGGTGTTTGTGAGGTTTTAGTGAGTTTGTGAGAAGATTGGATCAGTTGTACTTTTTTTTTGAATACCTTAAACCTTTTTTCTGTGGAATATTTGATGCGGCCAAGCCTCACCGAGCCAGGTAAATTGAGTTTGAGACCCCTGGTTTAAATAAAAGGCGCTGTAATGACAGATCCGTTGTTGCCATAAATCACTACCCTGAGAATGCGAGGAAAGCACATATTATACTGTCAGATTCTCCACTTCTGCATTTTATTACTGGAGGTTAGAAAGACGACGGTGACCACCAGTTAGACTTGAGACCGGAGTGTCTATAAGAACGATGGCCTTGAGTTTTGAGCCAAAAGGGACTGAACACAAAAGGCGTGGTGGCAATGTGAAGATATATTGATTTAGATCAACTGAACTTTTGTTGTTTAAAAAAACAGCATTAATATGTGTGACTATTTCTGGATATTGTGCTCCCTAAATAGTCTTAAAGTTGCATTGCATACATTAAGCACACTGTAACTATTTAAGATTAAACTCTTTATTCGTAGCACATAGGAACACACACATGCACATTGATGGGTGACACATAGGAACACACACATGCACATGCGATGAGCGACACATAGGAACACACACATGCGATGGGCGACACATGCATTTTCTTTGGGTCGCCGATTTCCTCTCTGCGTTTGACCCATCCCGTCGTCCTTCCCCCCTAGTTTCAAGTTCAAGTTTCAAGTTTCTTTAATAGTTGTCATACAGAAGTACAGAATACTTTTATGCAAAATGCTTCTTACTGTTACGCTCCAGAGACTGTGATAGACAAGATAAGTATGAAATAAAATAGTATAGCATGTAAAATAGAAGTAAAAATAGAGGTCACAGTGTTCAGTATAGATATATGTACAATGTTCGATGCAGAATAGAAGTAACTGAGTTACCATACAATATACAATATACTATGCAATGTACTAATATACAATACTATATAGTGCAAAGCAGAAATGGGATGAAGTACAATTTAGGTACAATTTACAGTAAGGTGTGTACGAGTTGTAGTGCAAATCCTTTACCAATAAATATAAAGTGTAAAGTGTGTTTAGGTGTTCTAAAGTGTGTAAAGTGGGTGCTGCAGTGTGTTGTTTGTTTAAAGTGAGTGTGTGCGTGTGGATGTGTGTGCTGTGTGCATTTGATGGTTGTTGCATAGTGTTTATTGTTCGTTGAGCAGCCTGATGGCCTGGGGATAGAAGCTTCTTCTGAGTCTTTCTGTGCTCGCCTTGAGACTCCAGTGTGCTCTGTTCAGACAGTGTGCTCTGCTCTCAGACAGTGTGCTCTGTTCAGACAGTGTGCTCTGTTCAGACAGTGTGCTCTGTTCAGACAGTGTGCTCTGTTCAGACAGTGTGCTCTGTTCAGACAGTGTGCTCTGCTCAGACAGTGTGCTCTGCTCAGACAGTGTGCTCTGTTCAGACAGTGTGCTCTGTTCAGACAGTGTGCTCTGTTCAGACAGTGTGCTCTGTTCAGACAGTGTGCTCTGTTCAGACAGTGTGCTCTGTTCAGACAGTGTGCTCTGTTCAGACAGTGTGCTCTGCTCAGACAGTGTGCTCTGCTCAGACAGTGTGCTCTGCTCAGACAGTGTGCTCTGCTCAGACAGTGTGCTCTGTTCAGACAGTGTGTTCTGCTGGGTCTTTGTGGTCACATACAGGTGCTCTGCTGGGTCTTTGTGGTCACATACAGGTGTTCTGCTGGGTCTTTGTGGTCACATACAGGTGTTCTGCTGGGTCTTTGTGGTCACATACAGGTGCTCTGCTGGGTCTTTGTGGTCACATACAGGTGTTCTGCTGGGTCTTTGTGGTCACATACAGGTGCTCTGCTGGGTCTTTGTGGTCACATACAGGTGTTCTGCTGGGTCTTTGTGGTCACATACAGGTGTTCTGCTGGGTCTTTGTGGTCACATACAGGTGCTCTGCTGGGTATTTGTGGTCACATACAGGTGCTCTGATGGGTCTTTGTGGTCACATACAGGTGCTCTGATGGGTCTTTGTGGTCACATACAGGAGAAAGAATAGAGAAAGAATCTACAGTCTAAATACTAAGCTGTGGCACAGGGGAGAAGAGGACAACTTTGTTTGCAGTAACAACAAGGATTAACCAAGCTCTCTGAGAAGAGAGAACACTTACTTTCACTAATTGGAATACTTGTTTTCATATTGTTCGGTTCAGAAGAGATAAATCAAGTCTCATTAGAACGACTGGCTGGGTGCGAGCTACACGTTTAGACGAGTGAATGCCAGTCTCTATCAGAAGCGGGTCCACATTTACCGGTAATTGTTTAGTTTTTTTGTGGTTACCACAGTTGCAGTTTCTTTATTGATTGATTTATTTTAATCAGCGTTTGCAATCACAAGTCAAGGCAGAGCAAGAAAATGCAGGGGAAACGCAGCAGAGAGGCATTCTCTCGCTATCTACCCGTTTAACACAGCACAATAACACTGTACACACTGTATACGTTTATCTATACCTGAATATATATATCCATACCTTCTCACATTAGTTAAACCACTGGCGAGACTGGTTTATTACCATAGTGTAATACTTGTTTTGTACCACTGTATATAATAATACTGTATACATTAGCATTGCTTATTACATGGCGTTTTAACATTCACCAAAATGCTTGATTGTGATTGGTCAATAGCGCTCTGTTGCCCATAGCAGCGGTCAATTATTTCTCGATAATTCACCGCTGTCAGGGGCAACGCGTAATAATGACCGCTGTTAGGGGCAACATATCGCTATTGACCAATCACAATCAAGCATTTTGATCGCAGTCACAAAAGCTAAACTCAGCATATGCACAGCTGCACTACATCAGGTGCACTCAAGTCCACACACCTGCCGGCGATGAGCAACAGAACAGAACAACTGCGTCAGCATTTGATCTCGTCTTGTCGATGGTGTAAAATGAATTACGTATATTAGTAAGTTAGCCATGTAATAAGCGGGATAATGTATACTCGGCTGCGCCTCTGTGTTCCAGAACGCAGTGTCGGTCAATTATTTTGCGACAATGACCTCGTAGCTATACATTATCCCTTACATATTTACTCCGTAGCTTTGTCATACATAATCCATATATTCACTGTATGCTATATCCACTCCATACATTCATAGTTATACTACACACTACAATGCACTTTACCATTCCTCTGCACTCTGGCTAGATACCAACTTAATTTCATTGTACTCTGTATTTCTACTTGCAATGACAATATTAAATCTAATCTAATCTAATCTAATCTAATCTAATCTAATCTCCATCTCTCTCCAGGTGATCTACAGTAGCTTGATGTGCAATATGGGCCACTTATCAAGCTCTCTCTTTTAACAAGCTCACAAAACAAAACAAACATACACACAGCGAACATGATTTAACACTGATCCTTATCATTACAACGTGACACTCGCCACAAACTACAAAAATGCAAGGCGCCTGCACAATATAATTTTACTCACCATTAGTAAGCAACACTAAACTGAGTGAAACCTTCCAACCTTCCTCCCTCTCTCTCTCTCTCTCTCTCTCTCTCTCTCTCTCTCTCTCTCTCTCTCTCTCTCTCTCTCTCTCTCTCTCTCTCTCTCTCTCTCTGACACTAAAATGAGAATGCTCTGCCTCTCGGAGCGAGATCAAATGAATGATTCATAATTGATAAGTAATTCGATAGCCTCATTTCTTTATACAGGTACTGTTCACACTGCTTTAAATAAACAATTTGATGGTATTTCCCATCTTTGCTGAGCGAGAGTTTTACGCCGGTGACAAATATAGGCCTGTTGTGTCTGTTGGTCTGACATTTGATGGGAGCAGAGTTGAGCATAATTCATTTTACATCAAAAATAAAAACTAGAAAAAAAGTCATGGGTAGAAGACACGTGACACATTTGTACTTCCAATTTGGTACTCGTTAGTTTTATCATTAGTTTGTCAACTTTGTGTGTGAAGCCTTCATGGTCGATCTTGTTATATTGAGATATTTTACTCGTTATAATTTGTGATCTTTATTTTCTTATATCAAGATCTTTCTTTTGTTATATTGAGATATTTGTATTGGTATTGAGATATTTTTCTTGTTATCTCAAGATCTTTTTCTCGTTATATCAAGATTTTTTATTATTATTGAAATGTCTTTATTGCTAATAACCCCTTGAGATGAGACCATCTCGTTTTCAAGGGGGTCCGCGAAGACAAAATACAGAATTATTTGACAATCTTTTATATAAAAAACAAAAAAATTAAAAAATTAAAAATTTAAACAGTAAGCAACGCCAGCCAAAAAAATTATACAAAATAAAAAGCATACAACAGTAACATGTCAACAACAACAAAACGACAAGAACATGAACAACAACAACACCAGCAATGGTTCATATATCTGTTATTATGATATTGAGGTCAAAAGCATGAGCAGGTAGTCTCACAGTAAGAGGACAGCAAGCATAGTTTTAAACAATTTAAAAAATGATGTTGAACGGATGTGGACAGGTATACTATTCCAGTCGGATGGAGCTTTAAACATAAAATATTTTTTACCATCTGATTTAAAGGTGATTTTTTCTGGAACAGAAAAAAAGGGTTGAGTACAATGACGAAGTTGATAATTAGAAGTGAAAGGTACCATATACTGTTTAAGGTATTGAGGATAATTAAAATAAATGCATTTAAAAATAAACTGTAACCAATGTTGTTGTCTTCTTATTGTGGGAGAAGGGAAGATGAGATGTTCATACAATGATGAGTGTTATATGAACAGACAAGAACAAATCTGCATATACGATTATACAGATGCAGCACTGAACATTCAAACCACTTTTGCTGCTGTTCTGCTGCTCCTCTGCCACTGTAGACCTAGCACTCAGGTGTTATATTTCGGGGGCTGGTGGCTGGCTCCCAAAGTGAACACATGGAGGGTACTTAACTTAGGTGCTCCCCCAGGGAGGGGGTCGGGGGCTACTGCCCTCAGACCACCAAGATAATTTTTATATGGGAAGTCTGACCTGGGGTACTGCCCATATATTAGTGTTGCAATGCATGATAAGTAAACAGTGAAAAAAGCTAAGGAATCGGATGGAGCTGGGGCGTTTGGGACGCGTGAATGCCACCTACAACGCAACTGTACAGAACTGCGTTTCTGCATTGCTCTGATTGGCCACTGACCCCAAGTGACGCTACCATATTACACGCCCCCTTATCGACGCGCTTATGCAACGCTCTACAGCTCTTTCGCTCGCAGAACAGCTGTTTCCGTATTTATAATATTGGAAACGCCGCACTGTGAAGCACCTCTGTATTAACGTCTATCTGCTAACGTATTTATAATATTGGAGCACCTCTGTATTAAATGCCGGCAGCACCTCTGAATTAAAACTTGAGAGTGGAGGGGCGGAAGGATATATTTACCCTATGTTCTTGTGTTTTACTATTGATGACCAGAGAGAGTGAGATCAATAGTAAAACACAAGAACATAGGGTAAATATATCCGTCCGCCCCTCCACTCTCAAGTACACCAATGTGTTAATGTTCACTCACTGCCTATCGAAAGATGTTAAGTTAGAGTGTTGTGTTCATTCATAGTTAGACATTAGTAGAATAGACACAACGTGAGGTAATCACCATCCATTTTAAACCGGTTATTATTACAGCTTGGCGTTATCGTTAATGTTGTTATTGATTTACTATTGATGACCAGCGAGAGAGAGAGAGGGAGAGTGATGAGGAGGGCAGGTGCCCCTGCTGAGATCAATAGTAAAACACAAGAACATAGGGTAAATATATCCTTCCGCCCCTCCACTCTCAAGTACACCAATGTGTTAATGTTCAATCACTGCCTATCGAAAGATGTTAAGTTAGAGTGTTGTGTTCATTCATAGTTAGACATTAGTAGAATAGACACAACGTGAGTTAATCACCATCCATTTTAAACCGGTTATTATTACAGCTTGGCGTTATCGTTAATGTTGTTATTGATTGATGAGTCTGCATTTAATACAGAGGTGCTGTCGGCATTTAATACAGAGGTGCTCCAATATTATAAATACGTTAGCAGATAGACGTTAATACAGAGGTGCTTCACAATGCGGCGTTTCCAATATTATAAATACGGAAACAGCTGTTCTGCCAGCGAAAGAGCTGTAGAGCGTTGCATAAGCGTGTCGATAAGGGGGCGTGTAATAGGGTACCGTCACGTGGGGTCAGTGGCCAATCAGAGCAATGCGGAAACGCAGTTCTGTACAGTTGCGTTGTAGGTGGCATTCACGCGTTTGGGACAAATACAAATTTAAGATGAAAAAGTCTCCCCAGTGGGAGGCAGTGGAGGTGTGAAATCTGGCCCGGTCCAGAACAATAGGAGTCACAAAATCAGTTTGGCCCGTGGAGTGGTGGAGCAGCAGCAGAGGAGCAGCTGAGGTTCGATTTGTCAGTGCTGCATCTGTAGATGGTGTTAAGAGGAACAAGGGTAGTTTTCGCTGCAGTCATATAGACTAGTCCATTATGAGTTGTGAAATTAGGTTTTTTTATAACCGTAAATGTAAAACTATTTCTGTTTCGGTAAAGTTTATAAATATTATAAGATATAAATTCAGTTTTAGATGTAGCATTCTGAGAAGTACCAAAGAGCATTGCATAGGTTTTTATTGAGGCTTGATTTGTTAGCTGCAAGCCAGAAATGAAGACCATTGAAGTTTGATTGTAAAATTTACTGTATTTTTTTTTTAAATTTCTTTATGTTATGGAGATTTTTCCACTGTGAAGGAAGGGTGCGCTGCATTTACAACACAAGACAAAATGAGAGCAACACAGCGTGCGGCATAATAATAATTTTATCTCGATTATCTAATTGTCGTGGGAAGACAACGTCGCAATTGAAATTGAAACAGTAATTGCCCAGCCCTAGCAACCCCCCCCCCCCCCCCCAAAAAGCCTGACAAGGGCAGGATAACTAATGTCTTCCTTTAGAAATCATCAGGACGGTAAGTGAGGGGGATCTAGTAGTGTGAATGAACAGGATCCTTGTATTCAGGTCACTTCTGGTTCACTAAATCTGGAACAATGGAGCTCCGTTTCCTGAGGAAACCTGACCTCTAATTAGGCTTCGTCCCAGGAGGCGTGCTGCTCTATGTTTAACTACTGTGGTTTATACCCTCGAGTCCACGCCGGCACAATACAATACTTTTACATTTATTTGACTTGCAAGTGGTGGATCATGACTGTTTGTTGATCTACCACTCATGAACATCTTTGAAGGTACAAGAGTGAGACAGACAGACAGACATACAGACAGACAGACAGACAGACAGACATACAGACAGACAGACAGACAGACAGACAGACAGACAGACAGACAGACAGACAGACAGACAGACAGACAGACAGACAGACAGACAGTCAGACAGACAGACTGACAGACATACAGACAGACATACAGACAGACATACAGACAGACAGACAGACAGTCAGACAGACAGACAGACAGACATACAGACAGACAGACAGACAGACAGACAGACAGACAGACATACAGACAGACAGACAGACAGACAGACAGTCAGACAGACAGACAGACAGACAGACATACATACATACAGACAGACAGACAGACAGACAGACAGACAGACAGACAGACAGACAGACAGACAGACAGACAGACAGACAGAGGCACTCTCCTACAGACAGGCAGCCTGTTCCTCCACATGGCAGCAGCAGAGATTAGAAAGATTACAGCCTGGTTGCTGTTGGTGGCACCGATGATCTTTTCTCTAGAGTAACTCATCCACCCTCTGGCTACATGACAGGCAGGCGGGAATCTGGTAGCTTGTTTGTACTTGTCACATCTGTCACTGACACGTTGTGCTCAATATGCTTGCATTCTGTGTCTGTGTGTGTGTGTGTGTGTGTGTGTGTGCGTGCGTGCGCGTGCGTGCGTGTGTGTGTGCGTGGAGCGTGCGTGTGTGTGTGCGTGGAGCGTTTATTTAATAGGACCTCTCCCTAAATGTTTTGTATTCAATAAAACTACATAGCAGAAATGTATGTATTCCGTAAACATGGTAAATGGATTGTATTTACAGTATATAGCGCTTTTATCCATTCTCCCATTCACTCACACATTCACGGCGGAGGGCGACCATGCGGACGTGTCAAGGACACTTCGACAGCCGGAATCGAACCAGGAACCCTCTGATTACCAGACGACTGCTCTACCTCCTGGGCCACTGTCGTCCCCTATATATTAGGGCAGTATATTAGGTCAGTCTGTATTGATGTCTGTGTTAGTTCTGGTCATTTATTTTAAAACCTTAACCATAACACAGTTTGACCCTAACTGCCTACTGTAACTCCGGACTCCTTCTGACATGCAGACCAGGAGGGTGGTGAGCGACCAGACATGTGCTTTGTCTAATTGCAGTGTGTCTGTTTTGTTTAGGTGTATTCATTTATTTTCGATATTTTTTTGCACATGGTCGCCTCCACCGTCGGTGTCTGAATGTGTGAGTGAATGGGTGAATGTGAGGAACAAAATTGTAAAACGCTTTGGATAAAATTATATAAAGGCACAATTTAATATATTGTGACTAGTGTGAATGTATGGTTTTTGTGTTGTCACCATGAAAATTATTGGATGCTAAATATAATGGGGATCTAAAAGAAACAAACCGCAGATTTCATTATAAAGAGTTTCCTAACTGGATCCTTGGGTTGAATCATGTTACAGTACATGCAGTCGTCTTTCCAAGTCAAGTCAAGTCAAGAGTTTTATTTGTCACAGCATACAAGCACACCGCTGCTGGCGGGACAAAACCTCATAACTCTACATAACTTTTTTTTTTTTTTTATATAAATCAACTCCGTAGATCATCCTCCATTATGTGTGTGTGGGTTTTACAAAGTTTAAACAATGGGAAAGCATTAAACCAATCATCTGTCTAAACCTCCTAACTCTATTCGCCCTCAAATCTGTGTTCGTTTTTTTTCATCTGCTGAAAAGTTGGGTTTTTGGAGTTATGAGGTTTTGTCCCGCCAGCAGCGATACAGTGAAATGCGGGTGGTCCACCGTCCAAAGCAACAACTATGAAGTGCCGTTCACAGGCCAAAGACATCCTACTGTAGTTAAAGGGATCGTTCATATTTTTGGAACCCTAGTCCTTCTATTCTATTCTATTTTGTGTGTGCTTATTTCTGTATGCACAGTCGATGTGACTGTAAATGAGGGAAACGAAGGTTATCCTATAACCCTAGTTATATGAGTAATAGCGAGCGCTCTGCTCTATGGGAAATCCCCTGTAGCATAGGGCTACCTGAAATAATTGAGCTACAATGCACCTGCACCTGTCCGGCCACGCCCACTCTCGCCCATGCACTTAAGAGAGGGGTGTGACCGTACTTCCGCTCTTCCCTAGTCTTGACCGTTATCCGGAAGACAATTAGGGGTCATCAGTGTGTGAGAGCAGAGCGCTCGCTATTACTTCAATAACTAGGGTTATAGGATAACCTTTGTTATATTTCGTAATAGCTCGGCTCTGCTCTGTATGGGACATAGGAGTGGAGCAGGGCAGAGAGCCCGACAAATGCACCCGCCGAGGTCCCCTACAACCATCCGAACACCGGGGAGGGTCCGGGCCCCCCCACCCCCCCCTAGTGAGGGGTGGGGGGGGAACAGGACACCGACTGTGCGAAAGAGGGGACAGCACCCAACAAACGCACAGGGTGAGCAGACCGTGGGACGACTACCAGACCACGCGCCCCGCCCGCCACCAGGGAACGTACGTGAAAACATAAGCCTGTGTTACCGCTTCCACACCTTGTGGGGTCGGGGTCGTTAAACCCCAACGCTGCCCGCGAGGCGTCCCGAGGGGTCGGGATTCCAAACTCCGACCCTACGGGCGTAGCCGTAGCAGCGGGGCGCGAAGGAGGTCACAGCCCCAGGCCACTCAAGGCAGGCTTCCCGCCGAGGCCAGGGGCCAGGACCCGACAAAAGGGACCTGGTGAGGTCAACGAGGCCGCGGCATCGAGACCTATCCAGGCGTTTACTTTACTCGTAACACCACCCTCTACACTGCCAGCGCATCGGACAGGGCCTACAACAGGTGAAGGCCCTTCTCCACCTGGCACGCCACGAGGACCCCCCGAGGAAGAGGCTCTGAAAAACTCCCAGAGGAGGAGGCTCTGTAAGGAGGTTCTCTCTCCGAACATTCTGAGGAGGCTCTGAAACTCCCTGAGGAGGAGGCTCTGAATTTCTCTGAGGAGGCTCTCCCCCATAATCACCTGGGGGCAGCTGGCATACCGGGGAGACAAACACTTCAAAAGAGGAGGTTGATCCCTTAACCCAGGCCGACAGGTAACAAGAGCAAAGCTCGACCTGCGCCCGGAGGACTGTGAATTATCTCGTGGGATCACAACCTTGCGGGGTCGGGGTCCCGGACCCTGACTCCGCCAGTAAACCGACCTTGCCACAAACCCTGACCCCGCCAATCTATTAATCCCACAGGGTTGGGGTTCAGAGAAAAGAGTTTGACACAATTGGCAGACGTCATAAAACAGAGAGTTGGTATGGTATGGTTTATTTCTTAATCCCCGAGGGGAAACATGGTTTGCCACCAGAGCGAATACACATATACAAACATGAAAGACACAGTTACATGATACAATACACTACAGGATACACAACACAATATGAGAGCCTCTTAACACAGTGCTATCGGTATTTGTAAAAAAAAATTACCGCAGCAGGTACAAAGGACCTTCTCAATCGCTCAGTAGAGCATTGAGACATCAGCAATCTGTTACTAGATGAGTTTCGCAGAGCATCGAAAATACTAAACAATGGGTGGCCTACAAAGGAGGGCCAAACCCGAGAAAAGTCGGGTTTTCATTGTTATTTCTTTTATTCGATATTTCCATTCATTATCCATCCAGGGAGGCTGGTGTTATCATTGGGAATGGGTCTGAGATCGCAATACCGCTGCATAGTGGGTTGCGGCCTGTATTGCACATCCTTTGAAACTCTCTGTATTCGGGTGTGCGTCGATTAAATAGGTCCGGGTGGATTTTTCCTAGTCGGGCATGACGAGCGCTTATAACTAGGGATGCTCGATATTGGCTTTTTTACCGATACCGATATACCGATATTGTCCAACTCTTCATTTCCGATACCGATATCAACCGATACCGATATATGCAGGGTTTCCCCCCCCAAAAACCGGAATAATTTCAGGTAATTAACATTACATATCTCTTGTCGTAGAATTAACACAAGATTAAGCATACTTATTTTATTTTTTTTTATCCACTTTTTCTCCCATTTTCTATATTTTCTCCCATCCCAATTTCGTATCATCCAATTCAACCCTCCCCTGTCACGGACGCTGTTTCTTGCCTCCCACAAGCCGGCTGCAATGTGGACTAAGTCATACATAGCACAAGTCCCCTCCGGTACTTGAGGTAACAGCAGTCGCATCTTTTCACCTGCACAGCTTGATCTCTCAGTGGCGAGGAGTAACGCGTAGGAGGCTCACGCTGCCCCCGACACTTCCTGATTCTACTGCGCAATACGGCCAATGTGTATTAGTACGGACGACCAGCTAAACTGAAAGCAAATGTGGAGCGCTGGGCTCGAACTGACGAGCCCAGCATCTCCAGCATTTCGTGGCGAGTGCCTTGCCCACTACGCCACGTAGCCGCCCCAGATTAAGCATACTTTTGACAATAAAAAAATCTGAATGTGTTCTTACTTGCCTTGGTAAATAAAAAAATTAAAAATTAAAAATGTAATCTTTTTTGAAAACCGATACAGATAATTTCCGATTTGAATGCCAATATCGGACATCCGTACTTATAACGCATGGGTTTATAAGAATCAAACACTCCCGATTCATGTTCTTTGGTGGATTATGTTTATGGGCACGATCGACATCAATACTTGGAATGGCGATCAGATAATTGGAATATTCTTTTTGGGGTACATCCTTTGCAAGGTAAGGGCTATATGGTATCAATCTTGCATTGATACAATAATTCCTTCATTGCGATCGGAGGGTATGTGTGTAATGTACTGTGTAACGTATTCTGTTGGTGACGATCAAAGCATAAAAAAACGCAATAGTATTATATCCATAGCTATGATATATAATATAGTTTTAGCCCTGCAAACACTGCCACGTATTCCTATACTTTAAAGCGGTGGCCTTTTAACCAACACAGTACACCTTACTTTGTCACCAGTTAACCCATTGAATTTGGGAAACACATCTGCGCGTATACACAGGCTATACAATGCAGTTTAAGGTGTTTCAGGTCTAAAAATGGGCTAACCCAGGCCGACAGGTAACAAGAGCAAGGCTCGACCTGTACCTGGAGGACCGGGAACTACACAGGAGCGCCTAGAGGGGGCCAATACACCACACTCAGACGCCCCCCCCCCCCCCCTTCCCCCCCCCACCGAGCGGGGAGGTAGGGGTGAAATGAATGGAGAAAGGAAAACCTACTTAACAGTTTGCAGAAAGGGTACAATACAGTACGGTTCAATGCACACAACTGTTAAGGGGATGTAGATCAGAGGAAGAAGTTTGTCTTGTCCACATCGGGGTCCCCCACTTTCAACTCGTAGTGACACTTATGACACACAACATTCATGATATCAGCCCCTGTGGCGTTCGGTCCGCCCTGGCATTCCCCCCCCCCGGAAAAACCCAGGGCCCTTCAGGTTGAACAGAACATATCTGTGACCCGGCGGACATCGCGTTGAACTGATCCGGTCCGGCGCGACCAGGATGAGTCCAGTGCCCATTCACGCTGCCGCTCCTCTTCAAAGGAGAGGGGGATAGGTACACGTTTCGATCAAAACCTCACAGGAGGCGCCACCAAGACGGTCTGAATACGCAAACGCACAGCTCCCGGTGGCCCACCTAATGGGCGTGAAAACCCCCCTGTCGACACTTGATCTGCCCCGCCATTTCCCCCCGGAGATGTACGCGAGCCCTCGAGCTGGCCTAGTGAGCTGGCGCTCGGCAGAGACAAAAAACTCCTTCCCGGCTGACCGCATGAAATGCTGTTCATGCCGTTGGACAGACCAGGGCGCGCTGGCCCCAAAAGGCTGTTTCAAATAAACACCTGAGAACGCGCCCGGGCCAGTCGCTGATACCGGTCCCGCAAGACCAAGCGCTGATATCGAACTGCGTGCGGGCATGTAAAACCTGAGAACGGTGGCGGGCGAATTCTGACAAGAAAGAGCCCCCACGACATTTCTCCCCCCTCTCTGGGTAGAAACAGGAGGGAGCCGGTCCCCGAAAGGACCTGACACAGGGTTTATATACAGAGCCTAGGGAAAAAACCATCCGTCACAAATTCCACTCACATGAGAGGGGAAGACGCCAGGTTTATCCCGGAGAGACCTCCCAATTGACATCGTGAGTTGGGACCTGCCACGCAGACCTCAACTCACGGATATATCTCTCGGGCCAATACAAAAATGTGAAAGCCTGCAACATTTTCAATGGCCGCACAGGGTTTACACACAGAGCCTGAGGACTCATATGACTAGGGTTACAGAATAATTTCAGGTGCACGTCCAAATATATTCGGTGACATCGCTGAAATATTGGGAGTAAGCACCACCTATCGCGTCCCCCCGTGGGATTTGTTAGGGATTTCCTATCCCTCGTGAATTCTTAATTGATATAGTTGTGGACCAGTCGACCGAAAGACGAAGCGGAACATGGAGTATTTCAAACAGAGCTTTTATTCATCAGAGAAGAAGAACAGTCACCCCGCGCGGGCACATCCTGTCGCAGCACCAGTAGAAGAAGGGCAGAATACATCACAGTACATGTCATTTATACAGAGGAGGAGGAGGGGTGTATGTGTGTATATGTATCTGTGTGTGTAACATGGGTGTGTGTGTGATGTATGCTTGCTAGGCTGTGTGTGCTTGGTCGAAGAAGGGGGGCTAATTGGTTCCAGATGAAATCAGGGAGAGGCCCCTCGTCTCGAGAACAACATCTCCATAACTCATGGGCGTGACAGCTGGGTGTGCGCGTGTGGACGTGAGTGTGTGTGCGTGTGCACGTGAGTGTGTGTGCGTGTGCGTGAGATATACAGGGGGCCCTGTGTGTGGACGGAGCCTCCAGCCAGAGGTCATCAGGTCACGCACGTGCAGGGAGGGAGACACAGAGAGCAGGGTGCAGCCTACAGCCTAAGCACAGATATAAGATATCAGACATTTTATATCAATGAACTAAAAACTATCAGATTGAATCTCGTCAACCAGGGCTGTCGCTGCCGTGGACTCCGAAAATAGAGTCTGTTTCATAACCCAAAAAACGGAGGGCGAGGGCGTGCAAATTGCCACACGAGCCCCGCTCTCAACATTCCCTCCATCCACACCGACATGTGGTACTGCTGTAGCCACACGCGGTAAGAATCACAAAGCAGCCTCGCAGCCAACTGGCGCTGGCCTGCTAAGAATCATAGATAGGTAACCCGGTCCCTCCCACTGTGCATTGCGAACCCTGGCTTCGCCGACGAGGGGTCCCATGGTGCGGGGTTTCTCCCGACTGCGTACGCTGACTCAGCCAAAGAGGCTGGGGTCGGGGCAATTGCACCCAAGGGGGGGGGGGGGGACAGAAAGGGGCGGTTTAAAACGGGGGGAGCAGCAGTCATTACCCGTGGTAAATGAGGCGGCTCCCCCACTGAGCATTGTCCCGTTTCAGCCAAGCGATTATCCCGCTGCGGGGACAGCCTGCTCTACGGCTGGACATGCATAATGTGTGGTCTTCACTCTGTCTTGGGTGAAAAAACTCCCCACATACCGGCAGCGCCAGTCCCGCAATGCCTACAAAGGGAAAAAACATACGCCCTACGGCAGGGGTCGGCAATAGGCGGCCCGCGGGCCGACATTGGCCCGCCAGCAATCATTTCTGGCCCGTCAGTTTATTTTGAGAATATGATATTTATTTTACGCACGGGAAATATTCACTCGTAACGCCAGAGTGTCTTTGTGAAGCTGTATCTATCTATTCATCATATCTATGTCTGTCACTATAGCCAATTGAAATGCTATAAATGGTCATGTAGACTGGGAGAACCAATAGTCCCACCGGGCCGCGTGTATATTTTCCCTAACGCACTTTCACTTCCGCGTTCGGGATGCGAGCGATAACTTTAGCAAAAATGTGTTCAAAAAACGACTCGAGGCAATGATGACAACTGTGTTCAAGTTGGCAGATAAAGTAGCTGCATGCAACACCAATCTGGAATTGGAGGGCGGCGAGTGGATATTTGACATGTTTCAAACATTAGCAGGGATTTTGGAGGACTGAACAAGCCCAGGGCAGTTATGGTGAGACGTGTTCTCATGCATTCTGATCTGCTGTTCATCACTCGCCGCGGTGATCTGCAACAGCTGATCTGCTGTTCATGAATGAATGAATGAAAACTTTATTAACAGATTGCAGAATGGGTACAATACAGTACGGCTCAATACACACAATTGTTAAGGGGATGCAGACCAGAGAAAGACGTTTGTCTTGTTTACATCAGGGTCTCCCATTTGCGCGTGCAGTTTTTACTGTTGTGAAGCACTTTGAACTGCAACCTCTGTATGAAAAGTGCTATACAAATAAAGTTATTATTATTATTATTATTATTATTATTATTATTATTATTATTATTATTATTATTATTATTATTATTATTATTATTATTATTATTATTATTATTATTATTGTGTATGTGTATGCACCCGCCGCTGTGCTGCATTTTTCACTATCATAATATTAAATTAGCCATTGTTTTTGGTGCTGGCCCGCCAGTCAATGGCTTGGGGACAATTTGGCCCGTGGCCAGACCTAATTGCCGACCCCTGCCCTGCGGCTTCATCCCACAAGATAGGCATTTGTCTACTTGACATGAATTCTTATAACTAGAGTTACAGAATAACCCTCGTTATATCCTGTTTCAGGCACATGTTCAAACATATTTTGTTGACATCGCTACAGGTTTGTTCCAACCAAACAACGACCTGGGTGCCTGTGACGTTTTACAATGGCCGGGGACCCCAGCGCCCCCCCCCCCCCCCCCCCCCCCCCCCCCCCCCTCCCCACGACGAGCAGGGTACGCAAATATTTGCCCTAACGTCGGAGTGGTATCCTACGTACCAGCGTGACGCTAACGAAGGATCCCCAAATGAAGAAAGGCGCGCTCGTTTTGAGCTGCGTCGTCCCCCTCCCTCGCCAGTATTATCCGGGATACAAACATCCCAAGGGGAGGGTTTTACCTCACCCCCCCCCCCCCAACCAGCCTCACGTGAACACAAAAGCATGTATGAGGTGAAACAGAAAACGGCGCTGCTAGTCGTGCGCTGTGTTTACAATGAAAAGACACATATAAGCGTGTGCATGCCTTATCGTCTCGAAAACACCCAAAACACCCTAACCACCAAAAAGGGGCCAGGCGGCCATGCCTGTTTAAAAGACACGACCACTTGGAGTCCGGCTGTTTCATAAGCAAAAAACGTGTCGTCCGTCATGTTTTTTACCCTAAAAAACACACAGCCGACACACAGATAACACACAGACGGGTGGGGAGAGGGGCAGTGCCCTTGGTTGCACGCTAACACAAAGTAGCAAAACCACTCACTGATTCAAGGTCTACAACTGTTTTAAAGACGCTACCTGGCGGCGTGTATCGCTCGAGATGCGTCCAGCTGCACGTCTCTCTCTCTCCCTTGTGCACTGCTGCCGCCATGAGCTCAGGACGAGAGCCTCCTCTACCGTCCGTGCTTGCATCTCTTGTGGTCGGGGGCCAACCCACTTGGTAGGTGGGGGCTGCCCCGACGCTGCAAGAGCCTCGCCAGACCACCCGCCTAGCTGCTTCACCACCGATGGTGGGAGCGAGCAGAGGCGGGGGTTTGCACCGCAACCGTGACAGTGACCGCTGGCGTTTCCCAGGCGGTGGTGATGCAATTTGCCTGTAGCAAAAACACTTCCGTTGTGAAAGATTAGGGAGGAGCGGAAGTACGGTCACACGCCTCTCTTAAGTGCATGGGCGAGAGTGGGCGTGGCCGGACAGGTGCAGGTGCATTGTAGCTAAATTCTTTCACGTAGCCCTATGCTACAGGGGATTTCCCATAGAGCAGAGCCGAGCTATTACAAAATATAACCATGCACCTCAGTTGCCTTTCGAGTTTAAATAAAGGTTTGAATCCTTCTCAGCGCAATCCGAACTGTTCCTCAAAATAACTCTGGCTAGTTAGCCACCAGTGCAAAGTCAATGGGGTCAAGCTCCTGCCCGTAGAAGCTGACTGAAGACAACTGGAATCTACTCCACGGTGCACATGAAGCAGATTTCAGTGGTCTTCAGTCAGCTTGTACAGACAGATGCTTGACCCCATTGACTTTGCATTGGTTTGACTATAACTGGCCAGAGCTATTTTGAGGAGCACTATGGATTGCGCTGATAATCAGAATCAGAATCAGAAAGGTCTTTATGGCAAGTAAGCTTGCACATACAAGAGATTTGTCTTGGTCATTTGGTGCATCAACATTAACAGACAATTAAAGTAGAATAAAATAAAATGTAATATATAAACTAAATTAGAATAATTAGAATAATCAATAGAAAGGACAACTGATCATTGATAAGTAAGAAACAGGGGTAGGGTTCCAAATACCAGACCTATCCCGTTAACGCTATCCTGGCTACTGATGCCGTTGCCCCCTATGGATTTGAGACTCTATAATCCACCTGCATTTGTATGTGATGCTGTGAGTAAAAAACTTACTTGACTCAATAATAATAATAATAATAATAATAATAATAATAATAATAATAATAATAATAATAATAATAATAATAATAATAATAATAATAATAACAAACATTATTTGTATAGCACCTTTCATACAGCCAAAGTGCTTCACAGCAGTAGAAATAGAAATAAAACTATTGTCCTCAAGTGTTTTGTGCCCACTAGGTTAATCACAGCACCGTGATGAAACCACCCTGACATCCATAAGCTAGAGATCAGGGCCCTGTTTCATGTACGTGGTTCAACTAAGTCGATCAACATGTCCATTATCCAGCTTCAGTTAACCCGATGTTCAAAGCCGGGATTTTCCTGTTTCACAAAGGAGGATTCAGTCTCGTTAACTCAAGCCAGACTTGAGAGTCAGGCTCAAGTCAGGCTAGATGCGCGCTCCCGTTTTAGGTGGAAAGCCAGCACGTATCGATGGCAGAGACCCTGATTCTCAACGGCATTGATTGATTAATTGATTTAAGACTTTATTGACAGATTGCAATAGGCTCAATCGCCTCGCCGACAAGTTAAATGCGTTATCTATAGGCTAATTCTAAGTCCCTCATTACCTCAATCAATCAGATTATATTTCTTTAAACTTGCCTGCTGGATTGAATAATCAAATGAGATCTTGCTAGCGAAAATTATTAGTTAACTGTTATACAGAATTACGATACGGCTCTCTTACCCATTGATTGATGTATAGTCAATCTTTTACTTATCTTCTCTGTGGTGTAACGGGTTCTTCTTTTGACTTTCACACGGACGACCGGGGTTCAAGGCCCTAGTCTTTTCCTTCTTTTTGCAATATAGGAATAATTCAATTTGGTGCACGTTGAGAGCTATATAAAGAATGACATCCTCAATGCATGTAGATTTATAATATTTTAACTTAAAACCAGGCTACTTTGGCGTATAATCATTAATATTATATTCAAAAAAATCATATTGGAAACACGGGGATTTGAACCCCGGTCGCTGAATTGGCAGGCATGAGCACTACCGCTGGGCCACTGGGCCAGATGGGATAAATTCATTGTTTATACATTAATGAACGAGAGACCCGTGTTTAGAATATCCGTTGTTTTGAATGAAGTTTATCTCTTTATCCTCATTCATTAATGTGACGTCAACGGCTCATTCAATTTCTCAAATCCGTCAAACAGCGCATCTCATCAGACATCTTAATCCCAGTTACAATTAAAATAACCACATCATGTGTACATCGCACGAGCGAGCGCCACCGTCGCCACGGTATATATAACGTGCATTATTTAGGACAAAGTGAATTTAATATCAGCATTTTGGGTCTATTTTACATTTCAAAAGCCCCCTCTGGAAGAATGGAGCACAAAAACGTAATTCAGAATGGTATAATGCAGATCGTAGACTGTGGGAATAGTTTCAGGAAACGGGCTGTCACTTCTTTGCGGGGGCGTGGCGATAGTTCAGGCTAACTTGAACTTGAACTCTGCTTTCGAGCAGGCTAAAACTTTTGGATATGTTGTCATGGTGATTTGGGAAATCCAGGTACATGAAATCGGAAAGTCAGGCTAACCCAGTTATCCAGCTAAAGTTATCCGGCTAACTCGGTTATCCCGGTACATGGAACGGGGCCCTGGGCCAGTAAGACAGTGGATGGTTTGTTTGATGCATCGCCAATAAGGGGGCTTTTGACAGCTGTCTGGTTATGTAAAAACAAAAAGTATTTATTTTTTTGTATTATCTGTTCAGCATTTATATTGTGAAAAAGACAATACAAATATGTTTAAATATGAATACATAAATATATTTTTTTATATTTATTTCATTGTTTGTTTGCTTATTTGTTTTTGTCTCAATGTTGTTTTGTCTTCTCATGTTTCAGGGAGGTGAGGGGGGGTGGGTGTCCTGGGATTGGGTGGTAGATGGCGGATCTTGGGCGGGGAGGGTGGTTGAGCTGGGGCAGTGGGGGGTTGAGGGTGGAGGAGGGCGGGAGTGTTGTGGGTGTATATGTTTAATTTTATGTTCATATTTATTTTAACAAATCCGTAAAATAATCTCCAAATGATACAAAATACTCCCAGGAGTGTCAGTTAACACCATGTGTTGGGAAGTGGATTGGGAGGCGAAACGAACAGTAACAACCATGCTGACCCTATAGCTGGCAGGGAAGATGAGGAAAAAGCAGAGGTCAGGGGTCGATGCTGTACCGCATGGTCTTATCTAAACTCGTGTCCCAAAGATTATTACGTGAATGTGTTACAAGGCTGTCTCTATGAGCAGGTCTGAGACAGACTGGGAGACAGGGTTTCATTTCAACTTCCTGCTTCTCTCTCCATTAATCTGCTCAGCGTAATGTGTTTGTTCACCAAGTTATATTTATCTTGCTCGTCCTCATTTCTGATTACTATATTTATCGTTGTCCTGTCTTGTGAGTGTTCTATTCATCATAATCCACGTCAACCGCTAGTTCTCAGTAACTCTGGAATGTATGTATTGCTTTCTATTGCTTTGTTCTATGTATTGATTATTCTACATTGTAAAGATTGCATGGAATCTCCCCATTTATCATTTTGTCTGGATCATTTTCACAGCATCACTGTGAATCACTACTCTTTTACTTTTCTATATATATATAGCAAAAATTACATTTGCACTGCATGCAAAGAACTGCATGATTTTGACCATTTGATAGGACCATTTGTCTGTCTGTCTGTCTGTCTGTCTGTCTGTCTGTCTGTCTGTCTGTCTGTCTGTCTGTCTGTCTGTCTGTCTGTCTGTCTGTCTGTCTGTCTGTCTGTCTGTCTGTCTGACTGTCTGTCTGTCTGTCTGTCTGTCTGTCTGTCTGTCTGTCTGTCTGTCTGTCTGTCTGTCTGTCTGTCTGTCTGTATGTCTGTCTGTCTGTCTGTATGTCTGTCTGTCTGTCTAGCTATCTAGCTATCTATCTATTACATATCTATCTCATCTCTCTCTCTCTCATCGTCCAGCTAAACTATATCTGTATCATTCTGAGTGAAACACTGGCAGGGTGGGGTTATTCTATTATCATTTCACAAACAGTCTTTCTCAGAGGACAGGGAGGGAAAATAACCATGTCTTAAATTCTACTGAATCAGCCGCTTACAGGGAGGTCCAGTTACACCGGGACATAGTCCACGCAATTAAAAAGAAATGAGCAAATAGAATCAATGCGGATGGCTTCCACTGTGGTGTCAAAGGGCTCGACAGAGGACAACAAAGGCCTACATCTTAATTAGCAAGAATACTAATGATGGTGCTAATAGACCCGTCCGCTGTTTGTAATCGATGATAATGTTTTGGGATGCGCACGCAATTTTGTTTCGGGTAGACTGCAGTAACTGATCGCCTGGATGAAACCACATGACGTCTGACTGATGACCTGTTCATGCAAGCGTTTTCATCCATTCCTGGACTACACTAGCTCCATAAAACACACAGAGTCTAAAACACGGTATGGTTCTAGAAGCAGAGTCTAAAACACGCATGCATGGTATGGTTCTAGATGCAGAGTTTAAAACACACATGCATGGTACTGTATGGTTCTAGAATCAGAGTCTAAAACACACAAAATATTCAATAAATTATTCCTGAAACAACTGGATCTTTTCATTGGCAAATACCAAATATTGAGTGAACACCAGTATGGGTTTAGATAAAATAGAACTACTACATATGCAGTGGTGGAGATGGTAGAATAAATAACAAAGGCAGTTGAAAATGATAAGTGTTCTATTGGCATTTATATTGACATGCAGAAGGCTTTTGATACAATAGATCACAGCATATTAGTGAGAAGTATGGGATACGAGGTGTATCTAACTCTTCGCTGAAGAGCTACTTGGAAAACAGACAGCAATGTGTGCAAATTAATGACACTGTGTCAAGATTTAGGAAGATCACCTGTGGAGTACCCCAGGGATTTGTGATAGGTCCAAACTTTTTATACTTTATTTAATGATATTTGCAATGTTGCTGAACTGTTAAAGTTTGTAATTTTTGCAATCAATACAAATTCATATTGCTCAGGAAGTAATTTAAAGGAACCTCTGTTTGATATTGAAAGTGAGCTGGAAATGAATACATTGTCTAAGTTGTCTAAGACAACTAAATTTAGAAATAAAAAAAGAAATGGGGATATCGAGTAAACAATATGTGATGTAAAAATAGAAATAGTTTGAGATACAATTTCTAGGGGTAATTATTCATCATAAATTAACATGGAAACAATATATATTCATTCATTAGACAAATATCTAAGTCAGTAGCAATCCTGTATAAATGTAAGCATATATTAAACTATAATGCATACATAATTTACTGCTCACTTATACGTCCTTACTAAGGCTGTCAAAGTTAACACGGTATTACCGCACAATTCTATTAACACCACTATTTTTTTTAACTCACGATTAACTTTTTAGAACAATTATTATAATTATAACTTTTTTTAAATTTTTGATTTTTTTTACTAGACTTCACTCTGTATTATTGATACTCTCATTGATACTATGTTTGTTTCTGACTCAAAGTGTGTGTGTGTGTGTGTGTGTGTGTGTGTGTGTGTGTGTGTGTGTGTGTGTGTGTGTGTGTGTGTGTGTGTGTGTGTGTGTGTGTGTGTGTGTGTGTGTGTGTGTGTGTGTGTGTGTGTCTGTGTGTGTGTGTGTGTGTGTGTGTGTGTGTGTGTGTGTGTGTGTGTGTGTGTGTGTGTGTGTGTGTGTGTGTGTGTGTGTGTGTGTGTGTGTTATGTACCAGGAGCCTGATCACTCCTGTGTCACGGGGCATGTAGGTGAGGGCTGCCAATTAGCCAATTAGTGCTGATTGGTTACCTGCTGGGAGCTTTAAAGCTAGCCCTAGTGACACACATGCAGTGTCTGTGCTGAGGGAAAGAGCTGTCAGGTTCTTCCAGTCCTTGTTCGTTGGGTTCACATTAGTACATTAGTTTACATTTATAATAATAGTTCCTTGATATAGTAGCACTTTGAGTTAGAGCACAGGGTTTTAGTGTTGGTTTGCACATAGGTTGCGTGCCCATGAGCCAGGGTCGTAACAGTGTGTGTGTGTGTGTGTGTGTGTGTGTGTGTGTGTGTGTGTGTGTGTGTGTGTGTGTGTGTGTGTGTGTGTGTGTGTGTGTGTGTGTGTGTGCATGTGCGTGTGTGTGTGTGTGTTACTGTACTACATGCATGGCATGGTTCTGCACTTTCATGGAGTTATTTAATCAGCATCATATTTAATAGTTGGCAACCAACAGTCCAAATTATGTTTTAATGCAATTTAAACAAACAGGTGAGTTTTTCTGAGTCAGAAAAAGAAAGGGAAAGGATGGAGGACGGAGAGGCCTGTGCAGGAACCATCATCATAGAATAAAATACAGGTGCAATATTGAGTGCCATTGTGTAAAGTGAATTAGAGCATAATACATCATCATAATATACAATACATAGTATATTCAGGTTGGACTATTCATCATACATTTAATTAATTCTAAATTATATTTGTTGCACATGTCAACAACTGTCAAAATGATGTTGTCTTAATGTCTGTTTTATGCTATTTAAACAAACAGGTGAACCAGAGGCAGAGAAAGACAATGGCAGGTTGGAGGAGGGAGAGGCCTTTGCAGGGACTAGTATGGAAACAGGTGTGTGTGTGACGGCCAACCAGTGCCACTGCACAAAAGAGTTTAAAAGTAATTGGAGCATATATATGTTCTGTACGCACAAATATGAAACCACCACAGTCAGGACAGCTGAAACCACCACAGTCAGGACAGATGAAACCACCACAGTCAGGACAGCTGAAACCACCACAGTCAGGACAGCTGAAACCACCACAGTCAGGACAGCTGAAACCACCACAGTCAGGACAGCTGAAACCACCACAGTCAGGATAGCTGAAACCACCACAGTCAGGACAGCTGAAACCACCACAGTCAGGACAGCTGAAACCATCACAGTCAGGACAGCTGAAACCACCACAGTCAGGACAGCTGAAACCACCACAGTCAGGACAGATGAAACCACCACAGTCAGGACAGCTGAAACCACCACAGTCAGGACAGCTGAAACCACCACAGTCAGGACAGCTAAAACCACCACAGTCAGGACTGCTGAAACGGGAGCATGTCTATGTTCCCCGGGTCCTATGTTCCCCGGGTTCTATGTTCCCCGGGTTCTATGTTCCCCGCTTTGATTTGACCACCAGCCCTGATTCCAAACTCTAACCGTAACCAGTTCGAAAGAGGGCCTAAGCTTAACCAGTTCGAAACAAGGCATACATTAATTATTAATAAAATAATAAAAATTAATAAAAATTTCAATCTATTAATCAATCAAGCGGGGAACATAGGACCCGGGGAACATAGGGATGATCCCGCTGAAACCACCACAGTCAGGACTGGTGAAACCACCACAGTCAGGACAGCTGAAACCACCACAGTCAGGACAGACAGCTGAAACCACCACAGTCAGGACAGCTGAAACCACCACAGTCAGGACAGCTGAAAACACCACAGTCAGGACAGCTAAAACCACCACAGTCAGGACTGCTGAAACGGGAGCATGTCTATGTTCCCCGGGTCCTATGTTCCCCGGGTTCTATGTTCCCCGGGTTCTATGTTCCCCGCTTTGATTTGACCACCAGCCCTGATTCCAAACTCTAACCGTAACCAGTTCGAAAGAGGGCCTAAGCTTAACCAGTTCGAAACAAGGCATACATTAATTTTTAATAAAATAATAAAAATTAATAAAAATTTCAATCTATTAATCAATCAAGCGGGGAACATAGGACCCGGGGAACATAGGGATGATCCCGCTGAAACCACCACAGTCAGGACTGGTGAAACCATCACAGTCAGGACAGCTGAAACCACCACAGTCAGGACAGCTGAAACCACCACAGTCAGGACAGACAGCTGAAACCATCACAGTCAGGACAGACAGCTGAAACCACCACAGTCAGGACAGCTGAAACCACCACAGTCAGGACAGCTGAAACCACCACAGTCAGGACAGCTGAAACCACCACAGTCAGGACAGATGAAACCACCACAGTCAGGACAGCTGAAACCACCACAGTCAGGATAGCTGAAACCACCACAGTCAGGACAGCTGAAACCACCACAGTCAGGACAGCTGAAACCATCACAGCCAGGACAGCTGAAACCACCACAGTCAGGATAGCTGAAACCACCACAGTCAGGATAGCTGAAACCACCACAGTCAGGACAGCTGAAACCACCACAGTCAGGACAGATGAAACCACCACAGTCAGGACAGCTGAAACCACCACAGTCAGGACAGCTGAAACCACCACAGTCAGGACAGCTAAAACCACCACAGTCAGGACTGCTGAAACGGGAGCATGTCTATGTTCCCCGGGTCCTATGTTCCCCGGGTTCTATGTTCCCCGGGTTCTATGTTCCCCGCTTTGATTTGACCACCAGCCCTGATTCCAAACTCTAACCGTAACCAGTTCGAAAGAGGGCCTAAGCTTAACCAGTTCGAAACAAGGCATACATTAATTATTAATAAAATAATAAAAATTAATAAAAATTTCAATCTATTAATCAATCAAGCGGGGAACATAGGACCCGGGGAACATAGGGATGATCCCGCTGAAACCACCACAGTCAGGACTGGTGAAACCACCACAGTCAGGACAGCTGAAACCACCACAGTCAGGACAGACAGCTGAAACCACCACAGTCAGGACAGCTGAAACCACCACAGTCAGGACAGCTGAAAACACCACAGTCAGGACAGCTAAAACCACCACAGTCAGGACTGCTGAAACGGGAGCATGTCTATGTTCCCCGGGTCCTATGTTCCCCGGGTTCTATGTTCCCCGGGTTCTATGTTCCCCGCTTTGATTTGACCACCAGCCCTGATTCCAAACTCTAACCGTAACCAGTTCGAAAGAGGGCCTAAGCTTAACCAGTTCGAAACAAGGCATACATTAATTTTTAATAAAATAATAAAAATTAATAAAAATTTCAATCTATTAATCAATCAAGCGGGGAACATAGGACCCGGGGAACATAGGGATGATCCCGCTGAAACCACCACAGTCAGGACTGGTGAAACCATCACAGTCAGGACAGCTGAAACCACCACAGTCAGGACAGCTGAAACCACCACAGTCAGGACAGACAGCTGAAACCATCACAGTCAGGACAGACAGCTGAAACCACCACAGTCAGGACAGCTGAAACCACCACAGTCAGGACAGCTGAAACCACCACAGTCAGGACAGCTGAAACCACCACAGTCAGGACAGATGAAACCACCACAGTCAGGACAGCTGAAACCACCACAGTCAGGATAGCTGAAACCACCACAGTCAGGACAGCTGAAACCACCACAGTCAGGACAGCTGAAACCATCACAGCCAGGACAGCTGAAACCACCACAGTCAGGACAGCTGAAACCACCACAGTCAGGATAGCTGAAACCACCACAGTCAGGACAGCTGAAACCACCACAGTCAGGACAGCTGAAACCACCACAGTCAGGACTAAATGTAAATGACTAAATGTAAATGTAAGCACTCTCAACGTTAACTCATTGGGAGCCACGCCCTTTCCCCATCTGTACTCAATGGCACCAGCAATATTGACCATTTTAGCAATGTTTGCAGACCCATTGTGTGTTCTGTATTATAGCTATGGAGACAATAGTATGGCTCATTTGACAGGCATTGTTCATAGTCCATCACTGACTAATCAGTACATTTTTACATACTGTAGTTTGTGCGCTATTACACGCTAAACATCGCCCCTTTCCAAAATAATCCAGTATTTTTTCATAGATTGCGAGATATGACACGTTATATGCAATATGCCCAAATCGTTCTGGTTGATCGCCTGAGACCCCAAATACTTCCAAATCAAAGGTATATACCATGTACATGTGTCTTCACAAAATCATCAAGGCGGGTGGGGGGCGTCGTTTTAACTAGAAACTGCGATCATGTTTGTCAAGCATGTTTTACGTCCGGTAAAACACGACACTGTGATCGGTACAAGGGCATGTTTTACGTAAAAAAAATGCCAGCAGGTTACCTAAGATAGACCTTACCTCAGTCAGAAAGTACTCCAAAATTAATAAATCCCAGTCGATCCCATGGCGATCGCAATTACACATGTATATTGGGCATGGATACCATACGGGAAAGAATAGCTCTGAGGCACCAAATCTTCCACCGATTGCTATGTTGTGATCCACTGCTAGGCAGAAAAAGCCGGAGTGGATCACAAGACATGTGATATCCCCAGTTCCCAGTTCAAAAGGTAGGCGATACTGCCACCTGGTGATATCCGATCGTCATTGCAATTCCAACGTAATTCCGTTGTATGCTTGTGTGCAATGACAATTAAAAGTCTATTATATTCAATCCCTGTCTCCTGAGCCATTCAGCCACTGTGTAGTGTGATGTGTGCATGCCTGGTGCCAGTGTATGGCAGCCATTGAGCCTGCATAGCCCAAGTCTGGGTGCTACCAGTGGTGGTGAAGGAGGCAATTTCCACCCTACATTGTGGGGAGCGCTTTAAGTGTCTAGAAAAGCGCTACATACATTTAATTAATTATTAATTATTATTACTAGGTTAACCGCTCTCAACGTTAACACTAGCACAACCATGGAGAAAATGCCACTAATTCCCGCCAGGAACGGGTCGTTTGACCCCTTGTCGGCTGTGCTAGTGTTAAGCTATGGTTATTTACTTAACATCACTAGGTCAAGAGGTTTATTTGACTTTAAAAGTCACTTTAAAGGAAGGAGGTATTGTATAGTATAGTTTAGATACATTAAGTATAAACATGGCAGAGTTAAAATAGTAAATTGTATATTGTATAGTAGTTTACATAGGAACCAGTTTCTCAGGAACTTAGCATGTATTTTTTTTATCATGCACATCTTGTGTCTTACCTATTTTTTTTTTCTATGCCTATTTTTATTATTGTATTTTGCACAATCGATGCAGGCATGACCACCCGCATTTCACTGTATGCCCTGGTATGTATGTGACAAATAAATAGGGTTGGGCATCGTTTGGATTTGAACGATTCCGGTTCTGATTCCGATTCTCCATTTCGATTCCTGTTCTAAACGATTCTCGATTCTGATTATTTGAGGTGCAGGTCAAAACAGGTCCCAGCTTATTTCGCGTAAAGAAAATCGTAAAGAAAATTCATACTATTCACATTGTCAGTTGACTTGATACAGTTTAATTTGGTTGCTGTACTGTAACTAGGGTATTAATTAACAAAGTAAAAAAATAAAAATCCAGAACCGGAAGTTAGGAACCGGTTCTCGGTGCCCAACCCTACAAATAAACCTCTTGATTCTTCATTCTATCACATACATACCAGGGCATACAGTGAAATGCGGTTGGCCATGCCCGCTTCGATTGTGCAAGAATACAATAGTAAATAAAATAAGTAGAAGATGATAAAGTAGACATAAAATAGACATGATAAAATAGACAACTCGCTGTAGATGTGCACGTTGGCTATAATAAGGTAATTTGTAGGCCTGTATTCTATATTCTATAATAATATTTCAAATTGCATGTGTCCGGATGGCAGAATTCAGTACTGTATCTACAAAACCTTGTGTTTAATCATCTTCCCTTCATTAATTTGCTTAGATTTTCTCTACACATGATCTCAAGAAGGTGCTGAACGAGCTCAGTGGCAGTTTTTTAGCATGGTGTTATTCACTGTCAAAGATGCAAAGAAAAATCATAATTTATATTCTCCTTTGTTTCATCACAATTTACTCAAGCCTAGTAACAGACACACTATTTCTGACACTGGGAATACATTCCACAAGATCCATATATGTCCCTAGATACCAAGAACATGCAAATGAACCTTGTAGAAGTGGAGCAATCTTCCATTTACTTAGGTATGTATTTTAGGCAGATTTTCAGAAAATAGGGCTAGGGCTTAACAGGTTAATAATATAAAGTTCTAAAAAATTTGTTTTTAAATACTATTCTAATATTAGTTTATTTTAGTCAGATAACATAATTATACACTATCTTCAATAGGGAATATAATGAGTGAATTTAATCAAATGTTTTACTTAAAAATAATGTAGTGTAATGTGTGTTGGGCCCATAAAATTAAATGAAAATACGATTGTATGGTTATACATGCATAATAAGTTAGTTATGATGTAGTAAAAACAATATTGGATGATAGACGTAAATTTGGAGTTTTTTGGACTGAGTTAAATCATGGGTAAAAATGTACCCGTGAACACCATGAACAGAAACAGCTTTCGAACACAACACAAGGGTTAAAGCACTACTTACAAGCACTGGGTATATGATAGTTTACTGCTTTTTGAAGTTGCTTGTGTGGTGTGGGGATGGTGAAGAAGGCACGACAACGCCTCTACTTCCTCAGGCGCCTAAGGAAGTTCCAAGTCAGTCAGAAGATCCTTAGGAACTTCTACTCATGTACAATAGAGAGCATCCTGACTGGCAACATCACCTCCTGGTTTGGGAATAGCACTGCACAAGACCGTAGCAGACTACAAAGAGTGACACGTTCAGCCGAACGCACAATTGGAGGGGGGCTTCCCACCCTCCAGAACATTTACAACAAGCGGTGCAAGGGGAAGGCTAAGATAATTATTAAGGACTCGAGCCACCCAAACAACTGCCTCTTTGAACTGCTGCGGTCAGGCAAGCGATACCGGAGTCTTAAGGCGAGCACAGAAAGACTCAGAAGAAGCTTCTATCCTCAGGCCATCAGGCTGCTAAACGAACAATAAACACTATGCAACAACCATCAAATGCACACAGCACACACACCCACACGCACACACTCACTTAAACAAACAACACACTGCAGCACCCACTCTCCACACTTTAGATCACACAAACACACTTTATATTTATTGATAAAGGATTTGCACTACAACTCGTACACCTACTGTAAATTGTACCTAAATTGCACCTCATCCCATTTCTGCCTTGCACTATATAGTATTGTATATTAGTACACTGCACAGTATTGTATTATATGGTAACTCAGTTACGTCTATTCTGCATCGAACATTGTACATATGTCTATACTGAACACTGTGACCTCATTTTTTTTACTTCTAATTTACATGCTATACTATGTTATTGTATTTCATACTTATCTTGTCTTGCACAGTCTCTGGAGCGTAACAGTAAGAAGCATTTTGTATAAAAGTATTCTGTACTTCTGTATGACAACTATTCAAAAAACTTGAACTTGAAACTTGGGGAAAACCCTAATACATCACTGCATGTTGCAATGGTCTGAGTGTTTTACAGAAAGATAGATATATCCTATATATACATGTACAATACAGTACTCATATACTTAAACATTGGTTGATATGTTTTTCCACATCATACATGTATATAAGATATGGTAGTTTACACAAGTTACAGTTTTATAGTCTATAGTTATAGTTCTTACAGTTTTACACAAGTAGGGAGAAAGAATACAAAAGACATTCTTCATAAATCACTGACTTTCAGTGTGCATTTGGTGCTTAGATCAGAGGCCTACTTGTCCTGTTATCAAGCTTATAATACATACTTATATTTAATCCTCTATATATACATGTTAAATGCTCAATATACCACATCATACAAGTGCATCATAATCATAATTATAATAGTATATATCATAATCATAATAGTACATCATACAAGTGACATAAGACAGAGAGGTAGCAGGATGTCAATATAAAAAGTGTCACTAGTTGTTTGTGGGACTTCAACACTTAATTTTTAATTTGTATCAGGGTGGCACCATTTTGAAACAAATTTCAAATTGAATTGTTGCTACATGCTAAAAATAGGGAAGTGAAACTAACTGTGCTTCGATATTATGTCAATAACGTTATGTCAATAAATACAGAGGTAATTAGCTTGAAACCCCATAGAGGCCCTTGGGAAGTGTTGTTCTGAAAAATTCCAACACTCAATTCCCGACTTTCAAATTTTCCAAAATGGCGACTTTCGCGAACTAAACCAAAACGAAAATGAAAATCTATCTAATAACACTTTAAGCTATTGGTAAACTAACATATTGATGATAATATACATTATAACTGCTGTTGTGACATGGTTATGATGTTTATACATGAATATGTTTGACAAACAAAACAATACTTTTGTCAAATAGTCTGGAGAGATTGATTTATGACGTGATGTCATTTTGGAACCGGTACCGGTCCCGTCGGGTGGAAGAGGAAGGCTAATATGAAGAGGTCTGTTTTTAGCTTACCTTTTAAAATATGTTGTGATCTACAGTATCCTCCCTAATGTCCATATGCAGAGTGTTCCATAGCAGGGGTGTTTTTAGGGTTAGAAAACATTGGGGGCTTTTTTCTTTTTTTTTTTTACATAGAAATACGCAATTTTAGAGTAATTAGAGATGCATACTGAATAACTAGAATCATTAGAGGTTCTCAAAGTGAGGTCCATGTCCATGAGAGGGATCTGGGCAGTCCCCATAGAAAATTCAAAGTTAACAGGACCAAATCATCAGTTTCTTATTTATTTATTTAACCTTTATTTAGCCAGATAAAACATTGATCTGGTCCAAGAGGCCCCAACAGGAGTACAAATATACATATATACACATATATATATATGTATATATAATATATATACATATACTGTACATACATACACACATATACACCAATAACAAAATAAAAACACAGTTAATAATCATACACATAAGCAAATAAACAAACAAACAAACATATGCACAGCCTATGTACAAAAGAAATAAACAGTTAATCTCTAGTCTTTACAGTTTTCTTCAATTGCATAAACACGCAATTCAAAAGTATTACACAATTATCAAAACCTTACACTCAAGGAGCAAAACATAGGCCCAGATTTGCACCCCTATAAGCACAATGTCAGCCTCACACTTTTTGCATATTTTCATCAGTCTCTACAGCATTGGTCTTGTGTAGTGTTTGGTGAATTTATAGTATATTTGCACATTATCTGCATACTTCACTTACAGTACTCTAATCACTGAGAAGTAGAATTGCTAAATGTGTTTTAGGTTAAGCACAGCAGTGTGTGTAACTGGTTCAAACAGAATTAAGTTATATGAAACGTGTGTTTCATATGGTAACTAAATGTAGTTTTTATAAATTAGTGTATGGTTTTGACAAGTGTTTAATTTAGCAAAGGATCTGAGGTGTTCTGATAATTGTGTGTGGTTGTGCTAATTGTGTGTTTTGAAACACCGGGCCCCGTTTTCAAAATCATGCTTAAGCAATCGAAAAAAAACTGTATTGTGTGTTTCATTATATACATATGTAATGGCCTTTGGATTGAGGAACATACTACCAGCCAAAGGAGGAAGCAGAAAAGGATGGATGAGTATGTAGTTGAGTCAACTTGTGGCACAAGCTCAGACCTCAGCTCAGGAGATCAGCTGAGACAGAAACTGTTCTATCCAGTCGTCGACAGAATGCTGCAAGAGCTTGAGAGCAGGTTCTCATGAGTTGGAGAATAACTTATGAGAGGCATACAGGCATGTTATCCAGCCTCAGACCAGTTTCTCTCAGTGGAATTGCTGCAACCCCTCGCCACACATTACAATATCCAACTATTGCCAGAGGAGATCACAGTTGAAAAGTGTTTCCTGGTCAGGACAGGCAGAGATGCAGTCCCTACTATCCAAAGTGTCTTTTCCCTCCTGGATGATGATAATAATAATAATAATAATAATAATAATAAATAATAATAATAATAATAATAATAATAATAATAATAATAATAATAATAATAATTAATAATAATGCATTTGATTTATAAGGTGCCTTTCAGGACACCAAAAGAAATCCACAAATCGGTGAATGAAAAATGTATAGGATCAAATGAAAACTACTTACTAAAAACTGATGTTTAAAAGTACTAAAAACCAACAAAAAATACCAATCACTAACAAACATTCAGCACAGACAATGGGGATGCTGACATCTAAAAAAAAAAATTAAACAATTTTTATTTTTATTTTTTTTAATGTCCGGGGCTAGGAGAAAAACATCCAGGGCTAAAGCCCCAGAAGCCCAGGGCTAACGACGCCACTGTTCCATAGCCTTGGTGCGTAATTCACAACGGCTACAGTACATCCCCAATTTTCGTTTTGGCTGTAGCTGCGAACCAGTAGTACTACCAGTAGTAGATGATGTACAGTATGCATGTGTGAATGTAGAGGAAACACTGCTGCTACATTAAAAGGGTGTGTGTATAGGAGTGTGTGTGTGTGTGTGTGTGTGTGTGTGTGTGTGTGTGTGTGTGTGTGTGTGTGTGTGTGTGTGTGTGTGTGTGTGTGTGTGTGTGTGTGTGTGTGTGTGTGTGTGTGTGTGTGTGTGTGTGTGTGTGTGTGTGCGTGTGTGTGTACTCACATACTTCATATTTTGCTATATTCTGGTGTGCCTCTCTAACATGTGATCACATGGTACATCTATGACATTGTAGAGGAGGTTTAGTAGGACAGTGAATAATGACACACACTCTGTCATCTCTCTCTCTATCTCTCTCTCTCTGTCTCTCTCTCTCTGTCATCTCTCTCTCTCTCTCTCTCTCTCTCTCTCTCTCTCTCTCTCTCTCTCTCTCTCTCTCTGTCTCTCTCTCTATCTCTCCCTCTATCTGTCTCTCTCTCTAAGGTGCTTGACAACAATGTGCAGAAGAAAAAATATAATGATATGTCTGTCATCATACAGAGCTGACAATATTTGTCATGAGGGCAGATGACTGATGGTCTAGTGTCACTCATTGGCCTAATCACCAATTCTGTCCTACCACCCACACAGACACACACACACACACACACACACACACACACACACACACACACACACACACACACACACACACACACACACACACACACACACACACACACATACAGATACACATACACATACACATACACATACACATACACATACACACACACACCACACACACACACACACACACACACAGTACACACACCATTTGCTATCAAGTAAATCACATGCTTCACTGAACGTATGCTTATTGTTCAATGACAATGTCACTGAACAATTGGATGAAAGCCAATATAGAAGCCCTATATTGTACATGTACCTGTATAGTAGTAATAAAGTACCTGTACAGTAATACTATAGTAATACAGTACCTGTAAAGTAATACCATAGTAATACGATACCTGTACACTAATACTGTAGTAATAAAGTACATGTACAGTAGTACAGTATAAATAAAGTACCTGTACAGTAATACATTTGCAATACAGTACCTGTGCAGTAGTACAGTAACCATAAAGTAACTGTACAATAGCAAGTACATGTACACTAGTAATAAAGTAACTGTATAATAGTAATAAAGTACCTGTACAATAGTAATACAGTACCTGTACAGTAGCAATACAGAGCCAGTACAGCATTACAGTAACAATAAAGCAACTGTACAGTAGCAATCCAGTGCTGGGTCCCCTACTATTCACCATCTACATGCTCCCCCTCGGTCAGATTATACGTCACCACGGACTCAACTTTCACTGTTATGCTGATGATACTCAGCTCTACATCAGCACCTCACCATCCTCCCAGCTCCCCCCACAGTCTGTAGTCAACTGCCTCCACGCTATAAAAACCTGGATGGCAACCAAATTACTCAAACTCAACAGCAAAAAGACAGAGCTCATGGTTGTGGCCCCCAAGGCACTGCTCGGGAAGGTTGGAGATCTCCTCCTCCACGTTGACGGCTCTTCCATCTCCCCGTCTCTCGAAGTCCGTAACCTAGGCGTCACCCTTGACTCCACACTTTCATTTCACTCCCACATCAAATCTGTCACCAAGTCTGCCTTCTACCACCTCAGGAACATCTCCCGTCTCCGACCCTCACTCTCAGACTCTGTGGCGGAGACCCTGATCCACTCATTTGTCACCTCCCGGTTGGACTATTGTAATGGAGTCCTGTTCGGGGTACCCAGCAAAGCCCTGGACAGGCTCCAGTATGTCCAGAACTCAGCTGCCAGGGTTCTCACTCACACCAAGCCCTGGCAGCACATCACCCCCACCCTCATCCATCTCCACTGGCTTCCAGTCAGGTTCCGCATCACCTTCAAACTCCTGCTCCTCACCTACAAATCCCTCCATGCCCTCGCCCCCCGGTACCTGTCTGATCTCCTCCACCAGTACACTCCATCCCGGAACCTACGATCCTCTGATCTAGGTCTCCTCTCCATCCCTCGCACCAGGTTACGGACTTTTGGGGACAGAGCCTTCAGCGTGGCGTCCCCTACCCTCTGGAACTCTCTCCCCCCCGAAATCCGCAACGCCCCAACCCTGGACACCTTCAAATCCGCTCTAAAAACACACCTCTTCACCAAGGCTTTCCCCATCAGTTAGTTTTAGATTAAATTAGGTCCATTATCCCCTACTTTCCCTCATCCCCTCTTCCCCCCCCCCCCCCCTACTTTCCTTGCCCTATTTTTTGTCCTGATTGTAAAGCGACCTTGGGTTCTATGAAAGGCGCTATATAAATTTGATTTATTATTATTATTATTATTATTATTATTATGTACAATAGTAATAAAGTACCTGTACAGTAGCAATATATAACCAGTACAGCAGTACAGCATCTTTCCTCGCCTGATGAAGCTAAAACCTTCTTGAAGAGCCAGGAGGACACCTCGTCTAAATAGGCTACAGTATACTGTTTTTGTGCAGAACACTTCGTTATGGCTTAAACGCCAAACGGCGTCATATAAATTTTGATAACCTTGTTTTATAAATAGGTTAACTATGTGACGCTGGATATCGTCTAGATATTTTATTTTAATGTTTCGCTACATTTGATAAAAGGGGGGTTTGGTCCGGTTTATTTGTTTTGATAAATCATTGAACGTCCACTAAGGCTGGGGAGATTAACGTTAGCTCTGTTTAAATTATCTATGATTTTTATGCAAGTCATCGTGTTGGGCCATGACTGGGCAATACCTCCGGAGGTTATTTTTTTTATATTATTTTGATGTTTTCCCCGTGTGTGTACATGTTTGTATTGGACTTCGAGATCTATTGACATTTCGGGCACGTTCTACCAGCCACTCACTCGACATATAGTGATTTCCAATTGCTATTGCTGTTGTTGACATATTGGAGGCTTCGGCCAGACATAATGGAACAGTACAGAAGATTCTAGAATGTCAGACGAGCTGTTGCACAGCACCCTCTCCTGATACGATGGACTAAGGGCACTTTACTAAAATGAAATGGAATATTCTGTAACTTTTACATGCGTTCTGTTGACCACACACACGGAATAGGTCACCTTCGGAGAAAACAACAGTCTTCACAGCGGAATATCACCCTCCCCTGGCCTGGTGGACGTACTGCATACACGTATTTAACCCCTCCTTCTTTCCTTTTGTAATAACTCCAATGCCTTTCCTTTCTATTTCCTCTGTGTGTTTAAACTTAGCCAAGTTCTTATAAGGTTTAAGTGAATGTACTCTACTCTTTGAGACATTTTTTATTTTTTATCTCCTTTTTATTTAACGGGAGAGTGGCCAGCAGCCACTGAGAATAATCTACTAATGGTAGATTTGATAGTTTTAGACCCTATGGCAATTTGCATAGGGGAGTTATGGTTGATTTGCTCGATATGGGGATACTGGTTATGTATTTTAAATGGTGGGAGGGGGGTGGGAATAGGGGATTATATGGTTGTTTCTATGCTCAAGCCCGGATCTCAACAGGACCTTAACAGTTGGATATATATCTATTATGAATTGCTACTCCAGACGAATTACACGCAGTAATACTGCAACCTGTTTAGACTATGGCTAATTTAAATATCTTGATTTGAGGAAAAAGGTGAAGGCCGGACCAGCACTCTCAGATTTAAAAAAATTGTATTTAATGGCAGCCTATAATACAGACATGTTTCGGAACGTGTTCCTTCTTCAGTGTAATAGGCTAGCAGTGATAGCTTGTAAAAATGGGAGCTATATACCATGAGGGCAGGAAGTGACATCATAGAGGTGAGCTTGGGAATGCCAGTCAACTTTGACCTCCAGAGTAAGGACTTGGATAATGTAGCATGTTGAAAACAAATATATACCAGAAACGAAAATAAGCCTATAGCAAACACAAAATTCTATGAGCAAAGAAAAACAACAACAGAAAGGAAACCTTTCACCATTTGTAAAATAATAGTAATGATAATATACTCATGATAATAAAAGTAATAAAAGTCACTTGTAGGAAACAGGATCACAACTTTTTTCATTCATTCCCTTTGGTACGATGCCATAAATCAAATGAATATAGTAACCTGTCTCCCCCTCTAGAGGGCATTGTAGATTAACAAGTCCCTTAAACAATAAGAATGTATTAGGAGAAATAGAGAGATACGGTACACCCTTAAGAGAGGACAAAGTGGAGCTAATCGCTCAAATATACACTTGCAATGTCAGTAATGGTGTAAATCTCCGGGACCAATGAACTTTTCTTGCATACTCCTCCGTGGTGGAAGAGGGCCGTCTGGAAACATCTTCTACGGAGGGAGCATAGCGGAGACATCTCCTTCTTAGGTCGGTCTCTGGGCTGCCTGGTAGGCCTGCGGGAGTGCAGGAGGCACCAAGTGTGTAGACAGTCCCGTTCGTCTCCTCGTCTCCTGCATCTCTTATGCCGCTTGGTGTCTTGCCGATAAGCAGGCCCCTCTGGATGATGGCGTCCTGCCAATAGTTAGTAAGGGTCACGCCATGGAGTAGGATACGAGTCTCTCTCTGCTTCAGGCAAGAATGGGACTCGTGACTCCATCGTTGTAGCTACGAAAGCTGATGTATATCCACTAGGGACAGGGTGCACTGTAAACTCTGGAGCTGCAGGTCTCTAAGCTACCAAAGTAGCTATGTATCAAAGTCAAGTTAGACTGCGCTCTCAGTATCTAACACTGGGTGCTGAAATCCCAAACATTATGAGGAAAAAGGCGAAGGCCGGACCAGCACTCTCAGATTCAATTTTTTTTTATTTAATGGCAGCCTATAATACAGACATGTTTCGGAACGTGTTCCTTTTTCAGTGTAATAGGCTAGCAGTGATAGCTTGTAAAAATGGGAGCTATATACCATGAGGGCAGGAAGTGACATCATAGAGGTGAGCTTGGGAATGCCAGTCAACTTTGACCTCCAGAGTAAGGACTTGGATAATGTAGCATGTTGAAAACAAATATATACCAGAAACGAAAATAAGCCTATAGCAAACACAAAATTCTATGAGCAAAGAAAAACAACAGCAGACAGGAAACCGTTCACCATTTGTAAAATAATAGTAATGATAATATACTCATGATAATAAAAGTAATAAAAGTCACTTGTAGGAAACATGATCACAACTTTTTTCATTCATTCCCTTTGGTACGATGCCATTAATCAAATTAATATTAACCTGTATCCCCCTCTAGAGGGCATTGTAGATTAACAAGTCCCTTAAACAATAAGAATGCATTAGGATAAATAGAGAGATACGGTACACCCTTAATATCTTGATTTGGAATACAGGGGGTCTTAATATACATCATAAACGCAAAAGCGTGTTGACATGGATGAAAAGACAACAGGTTGATGTGGCTCTTTCAAGTGAAACACATCTTTTATTGGCTGACAATGTAAAGCTGGCGGATAAAGTATATCAAAACATAAGCTACTCCTCTTTTGGCACTAAATCCTGTGGTGTAGCTATAGTAGTGAAACGGAAGTTGAATATTAAATTGTTGGACGTATGGTCTGAGGCAGATGGCCGAGTAACTATTGCTAAAATAGATTACTGTAACAGGAAAATTGCTTTGGTAGCGGCGTATGCCCCTAATGTTTACGACGCTAACTTCTACGCTTCACTCACTAGAGCGATGTTAGATCTCCCTGGGTATTCATTTATAATTGGTGTGGATTTTAATGCCATCTGGGATCCCTCGATTGATAAATCTAGTCTCACCACGTCCTATGACCAGAAACAGGCCTCTACGGCACTACAGGCCTGGTCCAAGGATACAGGAGTAAATGATTTGTGGCGATCGCTCAATACAACGGCGCGAGAGTACTCCTTTTTCTCAGCAAGACACAGGACATTTTCTAGAATAGATTATGTTTTTGCATCCCCTAGACTATTTGATAGCTTTGACGTTGAATTGGGGCCCATTGCACTGTCAGACCACAATTATTTACTCCTAAAGGGCTCATTCAGTAGAATGACATCCCGAGCTCCAAGATGGCGCTTTAACTCGACACTGTTGAAAAACAATGAATTCAACCTACAATTCAAAAATAAACTCAGTGAATTCCTGCAGATTAATGCGGGTTCGGTACAAGACCCCAGAACTTTATGGATATCGGTAAAAGGTTTTATCAAGGATAACACTACTGTCTTTGCCTCCAACCTCCGCAAGAAACGTCTATCCAACATACAAGATACAAGATACAAGAGTTGTATTTGTCAGGGCATACAGGTATACAGTGAAATGTGGGGGGTCTCGCCGGCAACGATGTGCATAATACAAGTAATAATATAATATAAGAGTCCAACCAATAGAGCGACATAGTGCAATAACAAGTAAACAAAGTAAGCATATCGGTATCTGTACATTCTTAAAGTGATCTTTCCTTCTGTAAAGTGTCCGTAGTGTGAGCGTGTGCAGCATGAGTGTGTGTGTGCTCATGTTAAAGTGGCTGCTAGTGTGTGAGCATGTACAGTGTGTGTGTTGTGTGTGTGCTCATGTGTGCTTGTGCGTGGAGAGTTCAGTGTTCAAGGCTGGAAGAGCTGGAAGTGCTTCACTCTTCGTTGTTCTCCTCTTTACAACGCAACTACTCGTGTCAACTGGAGTCTCAAATTAAAGTGTTGAAAAAGGAGATTAACTCCATTTTAAGACAACAATCTGAATTTCAAATACGCAGAACAAGACAACATTATTACTTTCATGGTTCTAAACCTAGTCACCTACTAGCTATAAAGATATGATCCAGTGAACAAGTTGCTGATATCCCTGCCATTAAGGACTTCATAAGAGGCCGCCTGATCACGGATAATATTAGACGGTTACTGCATGTGATAGATTCCAGCAAGGATGCCGCGCCTCCTACAGCTGTATTATCCTTGGATGCGATGAAGGCCTTTGACAGGTTGGAATGGTCTTATTTAATATAAAATATATTAATATATATTAAGCACGGCTAGCAGGAAAGCCATTACTAGAAAGAACAGAAATTCCTACAGTGGATGATTGGATTGATATTATTTATGATATTTTTAAGATGGAAAGAATAACTTTTTCTTTTAGGTTGCAACAGGATAAGTTTCGGAAGAAATGGGAAAGATGGATAATGTACATTACATCTGGTTCCCTCTCCATCCTCATTCTCCTAGACCTCAGCGCTGCTTTTGACACCATCAGTCACCCCATCCTCATCACTCGTCTCCAGTCCTCCGTTGGCATCTCCGGAATCCCCCTCACCTTGCTCCAATCATACCTCTCACACAGGCACCAATTCATCTCTATCAACAACTGCAAATCCCCCACTGCCCCCATCACTCATGGTGTCCCCCAAGGCTCAGTACTTGGTCCGCTGCTCTACATCCTTCCACTTGGTCTGATTCTCCGCCAACATGGCCTGCGTTTTCACTGTTATGCAGACGACACTCAGCTCTACCTCTCCACCAAGACTATCACTCCAGCCACTCTCTCCACCCTCAGCACCTGCCTCACAGACATCAAAACATGGATGCAAAATAACTTTCTTAAACTAAACTGCAATAAATCAGAAATCATCATTATCGGTCCAAAATCCCTCACCAGCCACACCCAGGATTTCACCCTAAATATTGATGGTACCATTGTCACCCCCTCCACTCACGTCCGTAACCTTGGCATCATCCTGGACCCCACCCTTTCTTTCCTCCGCCATGTGAACCACATAACCAAATCGGCCTTCTACCACCTCCGGAACATTGCTCGTCTCCGCCCCTCCCTATCACTCTCCGCTGCTGAAACACTGGTTCATGCATTCATATCATCACGACTAGATTACTGCAACAGCATTCTCTACGGCTCACCAAACACTATCCTCAATAAACTCCAATATGTCCAAAACTCTGCTGCCCGCATGCTCACCTCCACCCGTCCCTCTGATCACATCACCCCTGTCCTCCACGACCTCCACTGGCTTCCAATCAAATACAGGATACATTTTAAAATACTACTCATCACATTCAAAGCCCTCAACAACCTTGCCCCTCCCTACCTGTCCGACCTCCTCCACCGTCACACGCCCACCCGTCGCCTTAGGTCTGCAGATGCCAACCTCCTAACACCTCCCACGACCAGGCTCCGGACCTGGGGCGACAGGGCCTTCGCTGCTGCTGCCCCCTCCCTCTGGAATGCCCTCCCCAGCCATATCCGTGATGCAAACACCCTGACATCTTTTAAATCAGCCCTCAAAACTCACCTTTTCAATCTTGCTTTTGACCTCTAATTCTGTCGGTGTTATTTTATTTTTGTCATGTATTATTTTTGTTCTGTTTTTTGTTTTTGTTTTGCCATAGTTTGTCTCTCCTGCCCATGTAAAGCGTATTTGAGCACCTGGAAAAGCGCTATATAAAATAGATGTATTATTATTATTATTACACCATTACGATCTTCATTTGTTTAAAAATGCCCATTCGGGATAATTGTTAAGTGAACCTTGTGTAACGGGAGTAGAGTAGCAGGAAGATGCACCCCAACATATTATTTTGCTTTATGGTAGATGCAGATGTATTGGAGATGTACCATAACATATTATTTTGTTATCTAATATTTTTTGTTATTGTTTTTGTTTGTCTAGAAAGATAAAAAAATAAGTATAGGATGTTATTGACTGTATGGGTCCTCATGTATGTACTGGTACTTCTGCACCGCAACTCTTAAGTTAAGTAAGAATTATTAACACTTTGAGCGCCACGTCACGGCTAATCTCGGGTTTACGATAGTGACGTTGAAAGCCACGTCACAGCTTTTCTCTTTTTCTTTTTTTTTATCGATCTGAAATCATATTGCATCACCCGAGCCTACCGTTGGAAATCCAGGGGCCGCCGGTGATCAGATGGGAAAAAAGCGCCCCCTATCGTCTCCCAGATGGTAAATCACCCTTTTGGAATGGACTCAATGAAAATGGATGGGGGAAAAAATATATATTCCAGTCCACATTTTCCAGTCCACTAATGCAGCCGGAGTTACCAGAGTTCATTCTGGATCCTCTGAGCCGCGGCGAGCATGGGTTATACTGTACACACGTTGGATCAATATACTTATCGATTTTTTCGAATGGTGATCAGGAATTGGAATATACCATTTGGATACCATCTGATGTCAGGTAAGGAATCTATGTTATCAGTGTTAGGATAATCAGACTCGTTTTCGAGGAGATATAAGCTTTTTTGTGATATGTGCTCTAGCTGTTTCACTGTAAAATCCATGAGGAAATGAAAGCAGCTATTATCAGCGCGCGGCTCGAACGTGCGTGTGTGCACATATACTATTGTTCATCTAGCGTTTATTTGAAAACAATTCATAAATAGGCCGACAAATATCAACGTTCTGGAATATTCCAGTAAAAGGCGATTATCATAGAATAGGTTGTTTTTCACCTGAAAAACGGGTGCTTTTCAAAATGCTCTCAAACGGAAATGAAGCGATAAAAAACCTTGACAACACTGACTGGAAAATGATTATTTGATAAGCGACGGGCAGATTAGACACATAGCCATAATTTAAAACATAGATTAGGCGATGTTAACGTTAACATTGGGAGTGGACCGTGGCATTCAAGGGGGTAAAAAAGAAAAAAACGGCGTGGCGCTCAAAGTGTTAACAATTGATGCAATTTGTACTGCAGAAGGCGGAGACAAATGAAGGCGAAGTCAAGATATTGTTTGTATGGACCATGGTGAAAATCAATAAAAAGATAATTTCAAAAAAAGGAATGGTCTTATTTATGGGCAGTACTTAGAAGGATGAGGTTAGGAGATGGGTTCATTAATATGATCAAAGTACTATATACAGATCCATCAGCCATGATTTTAACAGGTAAATTCTGCTCCCCACACTTCCCTGTGTCGCGCTCGTCCAGACAGGGTTGTCCTCTTAGTCCCGAACTATTTGCTCTATCCCTAGAGCCTTTGGCACAGTACATAAGACAATCCCAGTCCATAGCGCCAATCTCAATTAAGGGCACACAGCATCACATTAGCTTATATGCGGACGATGTAATATTGTTCATGCAAAACCCTACCACCTCCCTACCTCATCTTCTCAAACTAATAGATGATTTTGGCAATCTATCGGGATTTAAGATAAACTGGCCAAAATCGGCCTTCCTTCCACTTAATGTGACTGTGAAGGCTACCATCCTCCCAGCAAATATACCCATGGTAGAACACTTTAGATGTCTTGGAGTTGAAATATTCCCCACTATAATCCAAACGGTGAAGTATAATTATTCCGGATTGCTAGATAGGATCACAAATGACTTCGGCAGGTGGTCAACATTTTAAAACTCATTACAGGCCCGAGCGTCAATAGTTAAGATGAATGTTTTACCCAGAATTAACTTCTTCAGCTCGATGTTGCCGTTACTCCCTCCTGTTGTTTACTGGCAAAAATTACACTCCGCTGCATATACATTTATTTGGAACAACAAACGTCCACTGCACAGAGAAATAAAGCCGACGGGGGTTTAGCCTTTCCAGACTTCAACTATTATTTTAAAGCGTTCTCTTTAAGACCACTGATCACCTGGTTTGATTCTCAAGCATCGGTATCCTGGAGACCATTAGAGGAGACCATAGTAGCACCACATAGACTGCAGGATATAGTGTACACCAACTTATCAATTAAGCAATGCAACTTGAGATTTGGCCCTCTTATTACACATGTGATCCGGATATGGCGTGACACACAGAAAAAGTGTACTAACCACCATAAATGGCACAGTCATTCTCCCCAATTTAATAACAATTTACTCCTTATTGCACAACAACCTATCAGATTTCCTAGATGGGAAAAGAAAGTCATACACACATTGGGGGATATCTTCGATGACCATGGTTTCTGCAGTTATCAAGATATATTTAACAAATTTAACCTCACCAGTTCCACAAATTTTTTCTATCTACAATTAAGAGCAGCTTTGAAGGCTCACGGAGTCCCATTAAATATTCCACTTGAGCACAAAATATTTCACAAATTATTTTATGAAAAGGAGACATCGAGAGGCTTCGTCTCTGACTTTTATCGTCACTTACTTACGTCCTCATATGAGGTCCTTCCCCTAGACTCTGTTTGGAGGAAGGATATCCCAAACTTGGAAGTAGATTTTGATTGGGATGCAGTCTGGGCAAACGTTCTGCTATCATCACGCAACCCGGATCACCAACAGATTAATCTTAATTTTGTTCATAGGACTTACCTGACTCCTAGACGTTTGCACCTAATGGGTCTCAGACAAGACCCTCGATGCTCCTTGTGTTTAAACGGTGCTCTTGGTACATTTATGCATATGTATTGGGAGTGCCCTCCTGTTAAGATTTTCTGGGAAAAAGTAACCACTCAATTATCAGAATTTTTATCTCTGACCATACCTACACTGCCTTCTGTATTGTTGTTGAATGATGTTTCTCAGTTATCAACCTCTTAAGAGAAAAATGTTGTCCGGTCTTACGGCTGCCAAAAAGTTGATAGCGTCACGCTGGATCCAACCGGATAAAATGTGCCGGAAGGTATGGGTTCTTACCTATCTCGATGTGATTTATCTAGAGATATCTACTGCACGAATTTTAGGTGTTAATGAAGCCAGCATAGCAGTCTGGGTAGCTGTGGTGGAGAAGATAAAGGGTAGCATATAAACTTGTAATTTTCTGATGTTAAATGAAATAGTGGATGTATAGTCCAAGTGGGGGTCCTGAGGGGGGGTGGATGGGGAGGGAAGGGGAAGGAAAGAGCGAGGAAGAGCGAGCAAGAGCACATGTATTGTATTTATTATTTTATGTCTTTTAATCTACATTTTATTTTATTTAATCACTGGACTGTCATTATTGCTATTATTATTTCTGTCATTGTCCTGTGATTTATCATTGATTATTACTGTTACTGTATTGTTTGTCTAGTTTCATGTTAAAAAAGGTTCAATCAAAAACATTTGTTCAAAAAAAATAACATGCAGGCAGAAAAGTGGCCATTTCTGTTTTCATTCTTGAGGACTGCATACCTTTTTTACAAAACCAAAATACTATACTTTATACTTATAGCACATGCATACACGCCTGGTCTCTTTTGAAAGATAACATTCTGAAGTTTATGATACCATAAAGAATGATCACTTTTAGTGCTAGTGAAATAGAGTAACATAGGTCTGAACTTGAGTTGTAGAAAAACTTGTTACTCAAGTTCTTCTGCAGTAGTTAGCCTCTTAAGCCCGGAGCCTATTTTCTGAAAATCCGCCTAAAATACATACATAACGCTGCTGTCGGGACAAAACATCATAACTCAATTTTTTTAATATATATTTTTTTAATAATATGTAGATCATCCTCCATATGTGTGTGTGGGTTTTACAAAGTTTAAACAATGGGAAAGCATTAAACCGATCATCTGTCTAAACCTCCTAACTCTATTCACCCTCAAATCTGTGTTCGTTTTTTTCATCTGCTGATAAGTTGGGTTTTTGGAGTTATGAGGTTTTGTCCCGACAGCAGCGATAAGTAAATGGAATATTGCTCCACTTCTACAAGGTCCATTTGCATATTATTGGTATCTAGGGACATCTATGGACCTCAGTGAATGTATTCCCAGTGTCAGAAATATTTTGTCTATTACTAGGCTTGCTTAAATTGTGATGAAATAAAGGAGAATATGAATTAGGATTTTTCTTTGCATCTTTGACACCATGCTAATGGACTACTAACTACTACAGAAAAACTTGAGTAACAAGTTTTTCTACAACTCAAGTGCAGACCTATGTAACTCTATTACATTAGCACTAAAAGTGAATATTTTTTCTTTCAAAAGAGACCAGGCTCATGCATGTGCTATAAGTATAAAGTATGTTGTTTTGGTTTGCAAAAAAAGTATGCAGTCCTCAAGTTAAAGTTAAAAAATTGCCACTTTTCTGCCTGCTTGATAAGCGGTTAAAACATTGATTAACTATATTAACAAATTAAGATTAGCGGAAGTCTGGAGGATGCAGAACCCATAAAAAAGGGAGTACTCCTGTTACTCAAGCTTATATAAAACACATTCATGTATTGATTTTTTTCCCCATGGAACTAAAACAAAATGTTGGTACAATAGTATTGTGATCAGTGATCATGCAGCAATATCTATGGAGATATGATTGGGTAGGATTGAGAAACATTTGAGATGGAGATGACAAGTGTATCTATTACAGGACACACCCTTTGTGAAATTTGTGGGAGATTGCATCGATAAATCTCAGAAGAAGCTTCTATCATCAGGCCATCAGAATGCTAAATGACAATAACACTATGTAACAACCATCAAATGCACTCACAGCACACACATCCACACGCACACACTCACTTTAAACCAGGGGTCTCAAACTCGCGGCCCACGGGCCAATTGCGGCCCGGTGGATGATATTTTGCGCCCCCCTCTTGACATCAAAGTAAAAAAATTAAAATTAAAATACTATTTAAAAAAAATAAAAAATAATGTTGTGGGACTTGTACAGCACTTTGTTCAACTTTGTCAAACTTTACAGCCTAATATGCCAAGAAACGGTAGCTCTTGTGAAGAGTGGCAATTTGAAATGCTACTACGAAACAAAACAGTTTTTTTTATGCAACCTTTCCTCAAAATTCAGTGCTAAGAACCACAAAAATAAATGGAATGAAATCATCATATCAAGCTGCAAGCAGAATTATTGTTAAATCAATGTCACAACAAGAACAAGCAACCAAGTCCTCACTCAGTGGCGTGGGTTTTGGCTAAACACAAGAAGCCATTCTCTGATGCATACATAATAAAATAATGTATGACTGAAGTGATGGAGACCATGTTTGAAGGCAAACAAGAGCAAATCCCCCTCAGATAGCACAGCAACCAGAATAACTGAAATACTGGCTGGTGATTTGATTAAACAGCTTGTGATAGAATAAAAAAATTGAGTGCATTTCCATAGCTGTGGATGAGTCCACTGACACCACTGAGCAGCCTATGTTCTAAAGAACCGTTAATGTGCTGAAGAACTGTTCATGTTCTGAAATGTCATTGCTAAAGATTGAGAAGATTGGATCAGTTGTACTTTTTTTTAGAATACTTGAAACCCTTTTTTGTGGAATATTTGATGCGGCCCAGCCTCACCCAGACTCTACCTCCAGCGGCCCCCAGGTAAATTGAGTTTGAGACCCATGCTTTAAACAAACAACTCACTGCAGCACCCACTTTACCCACTTTAGACACCTAAACACACTTTATATTTATTGGTAAATAATTTGCACTACTACTCATACCTCATTACACCTTACTGTAAATTGTACCTAAATTGTACCTCATCCCATTTCTGCATTGCACTGTATAGTATATAGTATTGTATTGTAACTCAGTTACTTTTCTACTCTGCATTGTATGTATATGTATGAATGAACACTTTTGTCTACGTACTTGACTTCTATTTTATACACTATACTTATTTTATACTTATCTATTTGTATCTAGCACAATCTCTGGAGCATAACAGAAAAAAAGCATTTTATATAAAAGTATTCTGTACTTCTGTATGACAACTAATAAAGAAACTTGAAACTTGAAATATTGAAATATTTTTAACTAAATACGGACGAAACCACCACCATCATTAGCTGGGAGGCATTTAAAGCCTATATAAGAGGAGAAATGATTTGTTATTCCAGTGCTAAAATTAAACTACAAAACCAATAATTATGGACATTAGAGGATCAAATAAAAAAAAAACAGAGAGTGAGATTTATAATGATAATGACCCAAATAAACTGCATAACCTATCCATCCTGAGAGCTAATTATAATAAATTGACAACTGACTATCTAAGTGGGGGTCCGGGGGGGGGGGGGAGGGGGGGGGGGGGGAGCGAGCGAGAGCATATGTATGTAGGGTATTAGATAGCAAGTATTAGGTATATTTCTTGTATAATACATTTATTCAAATCGTGATTTAAATTGGAGGTGTACTGTTAATTAATGCTTGTATATCTAATTTTATGTTGTTATGTTTATGTGTATGTTTAAAAGATTATAAAAAAAAAATATATATATATATATATTAAAAAAAAATTGACAACTGACAAAGTGGCTAGACGTTTAATGTGGACTGCATTGTTGTACATGCTATCATAAAGAGGTATAGGGGTATACGCCAGTTTGGTGTAGTTGTATTTTGTGTGGCTCTTGAGGAGGGCTTGGGGCTGTGGGGACCGTGGTCCTCCCAGGTGTGTATTGTCTACAAGGAATGTAGACATCTGAACTATCCCTTTATTTGGATTTGATGTGTACAGTGGACTGACTCTCCATCAGATTGCTCTAACACAGTATGGGATATGTAGTTGACTTGAGTGTTGTGTGTTGTCCCTGAGAGGTCACAGGAATTGGAAATCATCAGCCTCCTGTTATGATAAGTGAATGTACAGATTTCATGTCCAATTTAACTGTGGTCAGTGGAGAAAGTCTAACATATTTATGCTGACATGAACAGCTGAGCTTAAAACTGATTTAATCCAATCATTTGGTAACATTTTAAATTAACATGAATTGATTTTTAGGTCCTCGTCCTTAAGAGAAGATAAGATGATCCTTTATTAATCTCCTTGGGGAAATGTGGGTGTCAACGCAGCATGGGGGCAGGGATATAGGGTACATAGATTCACAATACAAAGCCCTAAATGCAACAGTCAACCATGTGCCACCAAGAACATTACAATAATCTACTACTGGTTTATTGAAGATTCCCAGCAACAGACAACATTTTTTATTGAGGATGCATCCTTTGCTAATTACGCACCAAAGCAATGGAACACCCTACTTATGGACATTAGGGAGGCTAGATCACTAAATATTTTAGAGTAAGCTAAAAGCTAAAAACGTATCTCTTCACCATGGCCGTTTAATGTATTCTGCCACTTTGCTCTCACTACATCCACATTGTGATTATTGTGTTGTAAATGAGAATTATGTTATTTTCTGCTATTTTCTGCCATCTCTGATGCTTTTGTTGTATTGTTATTACCTGCATTGCTTTTACCATTTTTCTTATTGCCTCTTCATTGAAATGCTCGTTTTATGTCTATTTTATTGCCGTTAAGCACTTTGGGCTGCAGATGAAAGCAGCACAAAAACATGTAATAAAATGTTTAAACCTGACATCCCCTAAGTTGGCCAGACGCCAGCAACTTCATCAGAAAAACCACCTCGTACATCTTCCCTCTCCTCCTTTAGATCATACCGGAGGGGACAACATCTTCCCTCTCCTCCTTTAGATCATACCGGAGGGGACAACATCTTCCCTCTCCTCCTTTAGATCATACCGGAGGGGACAACATCTTCCCTCTCCTCCTTTAGATCATACCGGAGGCGAAGACATCTTCCCTCTCCTCCTTTAGATCATACCGGAGGGGACAACATCTTCCCTCTCCTCCTTTAGATCATACCGGAGGCGAAGACATCTTCCCTCTCCTCCTTTAGATCATACCGGAGGGGACAACATCTTCCCTCTCCTCCTTTAGATCATACCGGAGGGGACAACATCTTCCCTCTCCTCCTTTAGATCATACCGGAGGGGACAACATCTTCCCTCTCCTCCTTTAGATCATACCGGAGGGGACAACATCTTCCCTCTCCTCCTTTAGATCATACCGGAGGGGACAACATCTTCCCTCTCCTCCTTTAGATCATACCGGAGGGGACAACATCTTCCCTCTCCTCCTTTAGATCATACCGGAGGCGAAGACATCTTCCCTCTCCTCCTTTAGATCATACCGGAGGGGACAACATCTTCCCTCTCCTCCTTTAGATCATACCGGAGGGGACAACATCTTCCCTCTCCTCCTTTAGATCATACCAGAGGGGACAACATCTTCCCTCTCCTCCTTTAGATCATACCGGAGGCGAAGACATCTTCCCTCTCCTCCTTTAGATCATACCGGAGGCGAAGACATCTTCCCTCTCCTCCTTTAGATCATACCGGAGGAGAAGACAGGATTTCCACACCCCCCGGGGTCCTGCCCATCAATTGTATCGACGGGGACATTTAAGCATGAGCGAAGGCTACAGGTAAATGCCATCAAATGCTCTTACAAAACGAGGGCTGTGCTTTTACAAAGGCTGATCTAACCCCTTCTAATACGCGATGACTCGGGCGATGGTAATGAGCGGGTCCCCCTGCCAGGCCGATCCATACACTTCAGTGATGCCGCGGCGACGTGCTCCAGTGGTGAGAATTGAGCTGTGACACGTTCAGGAGAGACCATCTCTAAAAGGATCGACATTTCTTGAAAGTTGCATGGTAAGCTAATCGAAATGTTTTAGCGAGACAAAGTGAATGGAGAATGTCAGCATTGAATCACAATGTGAGAGAGGGAGGGAGGGAGGGAGATAGAGAGAGAGAGAGAGAGAGAGAGAGAGAGAGATAGAGAGAGAGAGAGAGAGAAAGAGAGAGAGAGAGAGAGAGAGAGATAGAGAGAGAGAGAGAGAGAGAGAGAGAGAGAGAGAGAGAGAGAGAGAGAGAGAGAGACGCCCTGCAGGGTCCCACATGTAATCACAACACAACACAAACGTAAAGGAAGGCCGCTCGATCCTCACAAAAACAAAAGTGACGTCTTTGCGGGAAAAAAGAAAGATTGCTATCTCCGCACCTCGAGGCCGTCTCCGTCGAAACCTGACAACGATTTTCTCCATCAATGTCGAGTGCGACCTCCCTTTGTGGTAATACATACAGGGACACACAGTGGCTCAAGAGGTAGAGCGGTCGTCTGGTAATCTGAAGGTTCGACTCTGGCTCCTCCCGGCAGCGTGTTGAAGTGTCCTTGAGCAAATACACCTAACCCCTAACTGCTCCCGATAAGCATGTTGGCACCTTGCATGGCTGCCTCCACTGTCGGTGTGTGAATGAATGGGTGAATGTGAGGCATTTGTATAGATAGAATATACGTTGTGTATTGTGTTTAGTTTTAGTATATAGTCTATAGCTATTTATACAGTTAGCATAGCATAGTTTTGTATAGATAGAATATACTGCATCTCTGAATGTATCGCAGTCGCAGAGCCGTGCTACTTAGATGTCAGAGGCGCCATCGGGGGTAGGGTTGGGTACCGTTTACTTTTGAACCGTTACCGGTAACTGCACCAGTTGCTGGAATTCAGTATTGTTACCCAATGGTACCTTTTTCCGGTACTTAACTATCTCTGTAATAACAAAAAATAATTATGTTGTAAAAAAGAAAACTCTCAATGTCAACATTTTGCAACAAACCATACAAAATAAATCACACAATCATGTATTGTGTTTTTTAATATTTAAATATCAACATTATCTGGCCATCCTCAGTAAATATTATCAAACTCCTCTGACCTCGTCTGGTCTTTCCAAAGACCCAAGAGATGGGAGAGTAATAGCCTATATATATCCATATATCCATATATATATATATGTTAGTGCTGTCAGGCAATACAAAAAAGATTATCTAATTAATTACAGGATTTGTAATTAATTAATCTAATTAATCACATTTTAATCGCATAACCATTTTATGCCTGATATTCTATATTCTATAATCATATTTCAAATTGCATGTGTCCGGATGGCAGAATTCACTACTGTATCTACAAAACGTTCTGTTTAATCATCTTCCCGTTATTCATTTGCTTAGATTTTTAAGGTCTGGTCAATTTGAGCATAGTGTTATTCACAGTCAAAGATAAAAATAATTTAATTGATATTCTCATTTGGTTCATTCCAATTTACTCAAGCCTAGTAACAGACACAGTATTTCTGACACTGGAAATACATTCCCTGAGATCCATAGATGTCCCTAGAATCAGATACCAAGAACATGCAAATAGCCCATATTAAAAAAAAGTCTGTAAATGTGTATTTTTTATTTATTTTTTTCTCTCAAATTTTTCTCTGTTTTCTCCCACGTCCCAATTTTTGGTTGTTCTGTCAATTCCCCCCCCCCCCCCCTACCTGTTTGTTATGCGCATGTTCTCCTACTGGTCGGCAGGCACGTGCACACATAGAGGCCAAGGGGTGCCTGAGCACCTGCCTTTTTGAGCCTCATCAAAAAAGTGCCCTTTTTGAATTTTTTTTTTCTTTTTTTTTTTTCTTTTTACTGTTACACATGTAGACTGCCCTTCCAACTGAAAAATGTCAGGATAGAATCAAAATATTAGGTAAAGAGAGAGAGATGCCCCATATTCCATTGCAGTTTGCACGGCATCCTCAGCACGCCTCTCCGCGGACCTATATATTTTATGCATAGCGTGGGTGGTGATGATGATCATGATAGAAACCGCTGTTGAATGCTGGTATTACACTCATTGAGGGACACAAAGAAGTCAAGTCCGATGGGATTTGGGAATCTCAAATACAAATCGGGATTGGAATAAAAAATGCATTTATATTAAACAATACAGAATATACAGCACTTCTTGGGGTCTGTAGGGTAAGCACTTATTCCCTCCCCCCTGAACATTTATGGAGATGTATGGGCCTTTTAAGTCAGTGATAAAAGTGTCTTTCAAGGATAAGTGAGCTCCTGCACTGATTATTATAGTTCAATATTCAATATTTGATCACCAAAACCCCCAAAAAGCATAAAAAGGGGGCCCCCCGCCCGAAAAGGGCCCTTAAAAATCGTGCTCGCGCGCTATGCGCGCTCGCTTAATATATAGACACAAGTGTAGTGCCCTTTTCAGCCTTTGAGCACCTGCCCCTCTAAAGTCCTGTGCACGTCCCTGCTGGTCGGTACAAGGTAATCGTGAAGTCAATCGCACGCTTCCTCCGATACGCGCGGCGACAGCCAGTGACACTTTTTTCACCTGGCAGCGAGGACTCTCATTGGTGAAGTGTAAGTGTAATTTTCATAACGCGATAATTTGCTGTGTAATTAATTAATCTAATGAATGCAATAAATTGACAGCCCTAATATATATATATATAGCACCTGAGGAAGCGACAGCGAAACGCGTTGTGCAAACAATAAATAAGCAAAAACGAGTCCTGTGGAGTGTGCGGTCCCTTCTTTCCTTTGAAGGTTTTCTCCTTTTAGTTTATATATATATATATATATATATATATATATATATATACTGTGGACCTCCAATAAGCTCCCATTTACCTTATCTTACACTTGTGCTTTTAGCACTTGTTCTCTCTTAGAATTTACTCTGTGTTCTTACTATTAAAGTCGAACCTGTTCAAGAGTAAACACTCTCTGTCTCTGTGATTGCCTTCAACCATTGGAATTCACCTACCTGCATTCTGACAGAAGACCTGACCATCAGAATTCCATGGAGGCCATCATGGAGATGCTCCGGACGCAGGGAGCAGCCCAGACACGGATGGAGGAACATCAGCAGCTGGTCAGCGCCGAGTTAATCCGACTCAATGGGGTCGTCGGATCATCCCAAGCGGTGGCGCAGTCGGCGTTGGCCACAGCTCGACAAGCCCAAGAAGGAGTGGCTGGTGTGCAGTCGGCGGCGGGGGAAGCAGCGCTCCACGCAGAGGAAAGTCGGGGGGGGTTCGGGGTCCAGGAGCGGTCCCGCGAACCACATCTGCAGGCGCCCGCTCGCTATGACGGATCACCGGATGGTTGTCGGGAATTCATCACCCAGTGTCTACTCGTTTTCCGGCTGCAACCACGATCATTTCCATCGGAGACAGCGCAGGTAGCGTATATTATCACACTGCTCACCGGCGAAGCTCTCTCCTGGGCTACGGCGGAATTAGAGGCAGGGGCGATAATCTGCGACAGTCTGGACGCCTTTACCCGGGAATTGAGAAGAGTATTCGATACTTCCCGGGTACTCTCGATCTTCGAGGCTGGTGGTCGCCTTCTCGACTGCCGGCAGGGCCTCCGCACTGTCGCAGCTTATGCTATCAAATTTAGGATCTTGGCTCGGGAGACAGCTTGGGCGGAGAACGTCTGCGTGGTTCTGTTCGTCAGGGGACTCTCAGCGCGGATGCGAGATGCTCTCTCCGCGCGTGAGATCCCCGAGCAGCTGGAAGTGCTGATCAACACCACCATCAAGATGGATAATCGGCACCGGGAGAGGGAGAAGGAGCATGTCAACAACACCCAGCCCCAGGTATGTTTTCCTTCTTCTCCTGGTGTTGATAATTCCATGCATTACACGAGTGGGCCACTGGGTGATGAATCCATGCAGCTTGGAGCGCTGTCGCTCTCGGACGACGAGAGGCAGCGCTTCATCAAAGAGCGACGCTGCTTCCGGTGCGGCCGCACCGGTCACCGCTTCGGCAGCTGTCGGGTCCAGGCTGTATCGGCTCGGCGCCAATCGGGGATGGAAGGTGCGCCGTCGGGCCTCGAGAGGGCGCCAGCAGGTGGGCTCATTCCTGCCAAAACCACGGACTCTCGCACATTTTTTGAGGTGGCGATCAACTGTGGGGGTGACATTAGGGGAACTAAGGCTCTCATTGACTCAGGGGCGGCGGGCAATTTTATTCACGTGGGATTGGTGAAGGAGTGGGGAACCCCGGTGGAGGACTTAGGGGTTCCCTTACCAGTCTATGCCCTGGACGGTCGGCCCCTGGGCAGTGGGAGCGTCACCCAGCGCACAGTTCCCTTACACATCCGGGTGGAGGGTGGGGAGTGGGAATGGGTTACTTTTTTTGTCATCTTTTCCCCCTATTCTGTCATGGTGTTGGGTCATCCCTGGTTGTCGTCATGTGTTCGTGTCATTAATTGGAGCACGGGCGAACTCTCAACGGCGGCCGACGTCAAGTCGATCGTCAGCGGGAGTTTGCCCAAACCCTTGTCTCCCCCCCCCTCTTCTCTTTTGTCTCCTCCCTCTTTCTCCAGGATGGTGGGGAGCGTGGCAGATTCTGATCTACCCTCTAATCCCGATTTAATAGGGGTGCCTGAGATCTATTGGGACCTGGCGGACGTTTTTAGCAAGACGCGTGCTAAAGCACTTCCGCCTCATAGATCATACGACTGTCCCATTAATCTTCTACCCGGTACCTCCCCGCCTCGCGGGCGAATGTTCTCTCTCTCACGCCCCGAAACCTTGGCCATGAACACCTACATAGAGGAGGCATTGCTTGCGGGGCACATACGCCCTTCCACTTCCCCTGCCAGCGCTGGCTTCTTTTTTGTTGATAAAAAGGATGGGGATCAGCGCCCATGCATTGATTATAGGGGATTGAATGACGTTTCCATCAAGAACCGATATCCTTTACCCCTCATGGACACGGCCTTTGAGTGCTTACAGGGGGCACAGGTCTTTTCTAAACTTGACTTACGTAATGCATACAACCTGGTCAGGATTAGAGAGGGAGACGAGTGGAAGACTGCATTTAACACACCCAATGGGCACTATGAGTATTTGGTCATGCCCTTTGGTTTGGCTAATGCTCCGGCAGTCTTCCAAGCCCTGGTTAACGACGTGCTGCGAGACTTGATTGGGGTGTCGGTGTTTGTCTACTTAGATGATATCCTGATTTTTTCTCGCGATATGGTGCAACACCAAATGCACGTTCGGGAGGTGCTAGACCGTCTCCTCAAGCATCAACTATTCGTTAAGGCTGAGAAGTGTGTGTTTCACACGGACACCGTGTCCTTCCTGGGCTTTGTGTTGACGAAGGGCGATCTGCGCATGGATCCAGCCAAGGTGAGTGCAGTTTTGGACTGGCCACGGCCTTCGTCGCTCAAGGGGTTACAACGGTTTTTGGGCTTTGCAAATTTTTACAGGCGCTTTATTCGCAATTTTAGCGCCTTAGCCAATCCCTTAACAGCTCTCACTAAGGCCTCTCTCCCTGGCTTTGAATGGTCGCCTAGGGCTGAGTCGGCCTTCTGCGATCTTAAACGTCGTTTTACATCCGCTCCTGTATTGATCCGCCATGACGCGGAGGTTCCGTTCATTGTGGAGGTGGATGCCTCTGACGTCGCGGTGGGGGGGGTGCTCTCTCAGAGATGCTTAAAGGATGGGAAAGTGCACCCGTGTGCTTTTTTTTCTCGCCGTCTGTCACCAGCCGAGCGTAATTACGACGTGGGTAATCGGGAGTTATTGGCGATCAAATTGGCACTGGAGGAGTGGAGACATTGGTTGGAGGGGGCGGCACATCCTTTCATTATTTGGACTGACCATAAGAACTTGGCTTACATCCAAGGGGCTAAACGCCTTAACGCTCGCCAGGCCAGGTGGACGTTGTTCTTCACACGATTTCGATATACCATCTCCTATAGACCCGGCTCCAAGAATATCAAACCTGACGCGTTGTCACGCCAGTTTGATCTTCCTGGGCGGGAGGAGCAGCCCCATCCCATTATTCCACCGGCCTTAATTTTGGCACCCGTGTCTTGGGGCATAGAGAAGGTGGTAAGGTCGGCGCTAACGCGGGAGCCCGATCCTGGTGGGGGTCCTCCGGGACGGTCGTATGTTCCCAAGGTGGCGCGCTCACGCTTGCTACAGTGGGCACATGCGTCATCCCTCACCAGCCACCCAGGGGCAACCAGGACCCTGGAATTTATCCGTAGGAGGTTCTGGTGGCCGACAGTGGAGGGGGATACGCGTTCCTTTGTGGCGGCCTGTCCGGTGTGCGCACGTAGTAAGACCTCTCGACGGGCACCGGCGGGTCTCCTCCGACCACTTCCTATTCCTAAACGACCCTGGTCACACATATCTCTGGACTTTATTTCTGGTCTTCCCCTTTCGGACGGGTTGGTGGTGGATCGGTTCTCTAAGGCGGCTCACTTTGTCCCTCTCCCCAAGCTTCCTTCGGCCCGGGAGACTGCTGATTTAATTATACAGCATGTCTTTCGGGTCCACGGGCTGCCAGTAGATATCGTGTCGGACCGGGGTCCTCAGTTCGCCTCCAGGTTCTGGAAGGCGTTTGCCGCCGGCCTCGGCGCCTCTGTCAGTCTGTCGTCTGGGTTCCATCCACAGTCGAACGGACAGACGGAGAGGGTCAACCAGGATTTGGAGGGGGTCTTGAGGTGTTACGTTGCCGGTAGTCCGGCAACGGGGAGTAGGAGGTTGGCTTGGGCTGAGTACGCGCATAATACCCTTCTCTCCTCTTCTACCGGTATGTCTCCCTTTCAGTGCCAGTATGGTTTTCAACCTCCTCTGTTTCCCGAGCAGGAGCAGGAGGCGGAGGTGCCCTCGGCCCAGGCACATGTGGCTCGCTGTCGCAGGACGTGGAAACAGGTTCGGAAGGCGCTACAGAAGGTTTCGGTTAGTACCCAACGGCAGGCTAACCGTAAGCGTCGTCCGGCTCCAGTTTACCGTCCAGGGCAGCGGGTTTGGCTTTCCACCCGGGATCTCCCTCTCCGGGTGGAATCCAAGAAGCTGGCTCCTCGCTTTATAGGACCATTTAAAGTGATTCATCGGGTTAATCCAGTGGCTTACAAGTTACGACTTCCGAGCTCTATGAGGTTCATCCGACGTGTCATGTGGTCCCTGTTGAAGCCATTCCTCTCATCGCCCTTGGCCCCGCCACTGCCTGTGGTTCCTCCGCCCCGGTTTATTGGCGGTCAACCCATTTACACGGTGCGGAGGATACTGGGTTGTAGGCGGAGGGGTAGGGGGTTTCAGTTCTTGGTGGATTGGGAGGGGTACGGGATAGAAGAGCGTTCTTGGGTGCCTCAAAGGGATATTTTAGATCCCAGCCTGATCGTTGATTTCCGGCGGCTGAATCCCGAGGCTCCTAGGTGAACGTCTGGTGCCGTTCGTCGGGGGAGGGTACTGTTACGTTCTGGACACCGACCTCGGTCGGTGACCACCCACATTCCTGGCATCTGTCACTGGCTTGTCACCTGTCATTTCCCTGTCAATTAGTGCTGTCACTTAGGGGGTGGTTCCTGATTGGCTGTCACGGGGGTGTGTGTGGAATGTTGGTATTTGGTCTCTATTTAACATACCTCTCTTCTGCTTGTCCATTGTCAGGTCTTCACTAATTGCGTTCGGGGATAACGCGGACGGTTCTACTGTGGACCTCCAATAAGCTCCCATTTACCTTATCTTACACTTGTGCTTTTAGCACTTGTTCTCTCTTAGAATTTACTCTGTGTTCTTACTATTAAAGTCGAACCTGTTCAAGAGTAAACACTCTCTGTCTCTGTGATTGCCTTCAACCATTGGAATTCACCTACCTGCATTCTGACATATATATATATATATATATATATATATAAGGGCTGTCAATTTATTGCATTCATTAGATTAATTAATTACACAGCAAATTATCGCGTTATGAAAATTACACTTACACTTCATATTACACTTCATATTACACTTCATATACACTTCATATTACACTTACACTTCATATATATATATATATGGCTCCCTCTTGTCTACATTTACATTTAGTCATTTAGCTGACACTTTTATCCAAAGCGACTCACAAGTCCTGTACGGCAAGTCAGCAGGAAGGGTACAACTCTTACAATTGAGTAACAATGATGAATGAATGAATGAATAATAATAATAATAATAATGACTTGGATTTATATAGCGCTCTTCATGAGACCCAGAGCGCTTCACAGAGTCCATTATTCGTTCATACACAGTCATACCGGTGGTGGTAAGCTACAATTGCAGCCAGAGCTGCCCTGAGGCAGACTCACGGAAGCGTGGCGAATAATCAACACCTACGGCCCCTCCGACCACCACCAACATTCATTCACATGCATACACATTCATACGAGGCAAGTAGGTTAAGTGTCTTGCCCAAGGACACAACGGCAGTGGGATGGACATGGGCTTGAGCGGGATTCGAACCACCAACCCTTCGATCATTGGACGACACGCTCTACCCCTGAGCCACGCCGCCCACAATGAATGAATGAATGAATGAATGAATGAATGAATGAATGAATGAATGCACGAATGAACGAATTAATGCACGAATGAATGAATGAAAACTTTATTTAACAGATTGCATAATGGGTACAATACAGTACGGCTCAATACACACAATTGTTAAGGGGATGCAGACCAGAGAAAGACGTTTGTCTTGTTTACATCAGGGTCCCCCATTTTCAATTCATAGTGACATTTATGACATACACAACATACATGACATTTATGGCATAGGGACATACATGACATACATGTATTTAGTACTGTTACATTTGTGACATATACAATATTCAAATATACAGTACTGTTACCCATAGATCCTGACAGAGTATCATATGATGGGGAGGTGACTGTACATTACATACGGTGGGGAGAGAATATATACATACGGTGCGGAGGAGACTGTACATTTGGAGGGGGTGGGTGGGTGGGAGAGAAATATACATACGGCAGGGAGAGAATATATACATGCGGTGGGGAGGAGACTGTCTATTAGGTGGGGGTGGGGGGGTTTGGACATTTATGGTGGCCAGTTTCGAATTACAGCCTCCCGTAGGTGCTCTTTAAGAGCGGTTTTGAATGTGGGTAGGGATTCACATTCCTTTACAGCTTTGGGTAGGGCGTTCCACATTGATGTGGCATAATTGCGAAACGTGTTTAGTCCCTTGTTTGAGCCGAATCTGGGTTTAACATGATTTGTTGAGCTTGCTCTGGTGTTGTGGTCGTGGTATTCACTGACCTTTGGGAAGTATTTTGACATGTACATGTGTACCTTAGTCATATAGTGTATCTTGTAGACCAGGCCCATTGCAAGTTGCTGTACTCTGTCGTCTACTCTAAGCCATCCTAGGTTGTCAAAGTGGGCAGGGGTGAGGTGGGTTCTAGGGGTAAGGTCAAGTAGAAGTCTGACCAGTTTGTTTTGTGATGTTTGTAATCTTGTTTTTAGCGCCTTTGAGGTGCTTTGGTACCATGAGGTGCAAGCATAGTCGTAGGATGGAACCTAAACCTAGGTATGTAATTTCATCTTTCCTTGTGACAATATTGTCACCCACTGTAACTGAGAAGCCGTCGGTCTTGCTGAGTTTGTTATTTGATCCGAAGAGAATGTACTCTGTTTTACCCAGGTGTAATGATAGTTTGTTATCAGCGAGCCAGGTGCAGATTCTGACCAGCAGGGCTGAGTCATCCGCGAACAAGAACAAGTTGCAGTCACAAGCTGACGACATGCAATTTGCATAAATTAGGAACAGTAGCAGTCCTAGTATGCTTCCTTGTGGAACACCACAGCTCACTGTGAGGGGGGGGGGGGGGGGTAGAGTACCATTAACCTCCACCATCTGTTCTCTCCCCTCCAGGTAGGATTGCATCCAGCTCACTGATAAACTTTGATAAAGCTTTTAGCCAATTGCTTTGATCATCAAACAACAACGTTGGTGTTGCAGTGTTGAGTGCATAGTAGTTAAGACATATTAGTATAGTAGGGCGAGTGCATGATAGTATAAGACAGTAAGAAGGTTGGTGTTTTATTTATTATTATAATTGTTTTTCATTTGAGATATTGATTGAAAAAGTGAAAAAGTGTTTTTAGTCGACGGCAAAAGATTGGTCGGGTTTCGGCTGTCCTAACTGTGGTGGGAATGGGTTGGGATGGATGGTTATCCTTCTCATAATAGTTACTGAGAAGGATATGAAAAAGTGTCAGATATATGGAGGGGAGTTACCGTGGTGTTAATGATGCTGGAGTTACGGGCGAACTAGTAATATTTAGGGATGCACGATATTGCTTTTTTGACACCGATACCGATAACTTTATGCTCCTCAAGCCGATAACCGATATCGATAACCGATATTTATTGTATTATACATTTTTTTTTAATGTATATATTTCTTTTTATCAAACTTTTTTTTTTCAACATGAAACAAAACATATCACAATACAATAATAATACATAAAAAGACTTCCCAGGACAATAACTTAACACCAACTTAAATGTGACCTAACCAGACAACAGAAACAAAAGCCAAGACAACAGTTTTGACTGATAAAGTGACCATATTTATTTTTCCAAATGAAAATTCACAATCCGTCAACAGCTTGTGGTGCATCCAACCTAAGACGCTCGAAGCTTTTTGTTCTTCTTTTTTCAAAGCGGAGCCTTGAAAAAGAGGCTTTGAGTGGACACATCACCACCTCACATCACCACCACAACAACGGGTCACCTGCGGCATCACCACCGCCACGGTGTTGGGGGCCCGCGACGACGGCGCGAGCACGCTTGTACCTATTGACGAGTCGTTTGACAGAAATGACCCAAGGGCTCAAGCCGCTAGCTTTTAAGCAGTCCTTGGTGGTGCAAAGTAACCTGGCTACTACGGAGCAATAAGTGACTGCGTATTCAACCGAGGGTTGCATCACAGCCATGGAAGGGGCTAGCTTTGCTTAGCTCCTCGCGTCGTCGTGGGCTTCTAAGTTAACACAATAACACACCGTCGTGGCGGTGGTGATGCCGCAGATGACCCGTCGGGCTGGATGTATTGCAAGTTGTTGCCCTTTTCCCTCCTTGTGGAACTTCTGCATTGCATTTATTACAAATAGCAAGCGATTTTTTTCCTCTGAAACTCCGAGTACCGACGCAGCCATCTTTGTTGTTAACGTTAACTTGCGTGGCTACGTCACAGCCAAGAAAGAGAGCGCTGGATTTGTGTAAAACGCCCTGTTCCTAAACCACACGCTGTCAGTCGTAGCACAGTACTGACAAAACGGGAGGAGCATACAGTCAAAACAAACGCACTTCATTCCAATTCACCCACACCGCATTTCTTTTACCAAAAAATATATTATATTATCGGAGCTATTAATAACGTTATCGGGTTTATCGGGATGACGTCATAATTGCTGATATGGGCCCGATAATTATCGTGCATCCCTAGTAATATTACACTCTTATGTAAAGGTACCGACATTTGGTAGCGATTGATCTAGAGTGAATCAGTACTGGGTAGCAAGGACGTGCACAGGACTTTAGAGGGGCAGGTGCTCAAAGGCTGAAAAGGGCACTACACTTGTGTGTATATATTAACCGAGCGTGCGCAGCGCGCGAGCGCGATTTTTAAGGGCCCTTTTCGGGCGGTGGGCCCCCTTTTTATGCTTTTTGGGGGGTTTTGGTGATCAAATATTTAATATTGAACTATAATAATCAGTGCAGGAGCTCACTTATCCTTGAAAGACACTTTTATCACTGACTTAAAAGGCCCATACATCTCCATAAATGTTCAGGGGGGAGGGAATAAGTGCTTACGCTACAGACCCCAAGAAGTGCTGTATATTCTGTATTGTTTAATATAAATGCATTTTTTATTCCAATCCCGATTTGTATTTGAGATTCCCAAATCCCATCGGACTTGACTTCTTCGTGTCCCTCAGTGAGTGTAATACCAGCATTCAACAGCGGTTTCTATCATCATCATCACCATATAGGTCCGCGGAGAGGCACGCTGAGGAGGCCGTGCAAACTGTAATGGAATATGGGGCATCTCTCTCTCTTTACCTAATATTTTGATTCTATCCTGACATTTTTCAGTTGGAAGGAGAGTCTATATGCGTAACGGTAAAAAAAAAAAAAAAAAATTTTTTTTTTTTTTTTCAAAAAGGGCACCTGTAATTCGGTCGGTACCCTTAATAATACAGAGTTCGGTACCCAAGCCTACCGTCGGGAGAGATAGAACAAGCAACACTTCTTCGCACAACGGTATCTCTCTCTACCAACGGACCCATCAGAAGACTGTATCGGCTCAGAGGTGCTTTTTTATTCGACACATGATCCGCAGGGACGTGGGTTTCTTTTCTCAGGGTGTGGGGGTAGAGGTGGGGGTGGGGGGTACATAACAGATGAAAGCATTGGCCTACAAAACACTCGGGGAAAAAGGCTTTACAACATACAGTACATATTTCTCCTTGATATCCTTTTAACATGAGGGTTTACAGCAGACAGCCATAGTCCAACTGAAGTATTGTATTACTCACCGAGCTCAGCTGGATACACTATAGAAAATGTGTTTGCTTAGGATGTGCTCTCCTTTATCAATCCAAAACAGCAGGGACCAGAGCTTAAGCAGTATGCCAGGGTACCAGGGATAGCAAACCCCATTTCAGACAGGGGAGAAAAAACCCAGAATGGTTGCATAAATAAGACTTTAGTGTTCGTCTCTCTGGAAAGCCTTTACAGCTGAATCGAACACGCCACATCCTGCCACATTCTCACGGCAGCTATTCAGAGACACTGGCTTAGGAAAGTAACATGCAGCATGGAGGCAGACTCAAACATACAAACACAAGTGTACACAAACACACATGCACACACAAAAGACAGATAGATAGTGAAAGACATAGAGAAAACAAGAAAAGGAACATATACATTTATTAGTTTTCTTGCTCTTACCAATGAAGAGGTTCCACTCAGGATCAAGATCCGCCTGGTTGGCCAGACAGCCCCTCATGACGTTTAGACAGTAGTTGTGACATGCTTTCAGACCCGGCACGCCTCGGCAATATGGACAGTACAGCATCTTGGTTAAGGCTCTGATACACGCGGGAATTACATTGACCTACGGACCAAAGAAACAACAATTAGTCACAGCAGGATCTGTCATTTCACTTCTTTAAGAACTGACTGTGTAGATGGGTTTCCTGACCATGTTAGACTCAAAATGGGCAAAAAATAACACAATCCTTTATATAGCACATGCTAGTGATCTAAACAATCAATCCAGGCCCAAGCTCACAGGAATTGTGTAAAAGTGCCCAAATAGTGAAAGAATAAATAAAATAGTTCCCCTTTAAGTAAACAAGCATGATACAGTGCAGAACCACTGCCTGCGCGTGAATTAAGGGTGGATGGGAAATCCATACAGCAATATATCACACATATTATATCCATACAGTGACGGCAAGTATCAACATTTTAAGAAAATACATATTTGTTTTGCTTGACATAATTTGCAGTTGAAAAAAGGTAATAGATTGCAATTTATCTCAATGGTTTGCAATATGGTGATATTACAATATTGTGAGTCTAGTATGGTGATACTATGGTATTGTGTAGCCTCTTGTGATCCCCACCAGTGGCGTTGTTAGCCCTGGGCTTCCGGGGCTTTAGCCCCGGATGTTTTTCTCCTAGCCCCGGATCTAAAAATAAAAAACATTTTAAATTACATTTTTTTTTTTTTTTTTTACTTTTTTTTTAATGTCAGCATCCCCATTGTCTGTGCTGAATGTTTGTTAGTGTTTGGTATTTTTTGTTGGTTTTTAGGACTTTTAAACATCCATTTTTAGTAAGTAGTTTTCATTTGATCCTATAATTTTTTTTATTATTATTATTATTGTTATTATTATTATTATTATTATTATTATTATTATTATTATTATTATTATTATTATTATTATTATTATTATTATTATTATTATTATTATTATTATTATTATTATTATTATTATTATTATTATTATTATTATTATTATTATTATTATTATTATTATTATTATTATTATTATTATTATTATTATTATTATTATTATTATTATTATTATTATTATTATTATTATTATTATCATCCAGGAGGGAAAAGACACTTTGGATAGTAGTCAAGTCAAGTCAAGTCAAGAGTTTTATTTGTCACGGCATACGAGTATACAATGAAATGCGGGTGGTCTTGCCCGCAACGATGTGCAATACAGTGGTACAACATATAATAGAATCCAATACAAAAAACATTGTGTAATAACAGGTAACAGGCAACATGGTGTGACATCTCGGCATTTGTACATAGTTATTTACAGAGTATATAGGACATGCTAGGTAGCTTTGGTAGTGCAATACACTGTTACTGTTGCTAATACTAGTTTAAAGTGGCCTTTCCTTTTGGCAATAAGTGTGGGTGTGTGCGGCATGAGTGTGTGCCCGCTCATGTTAAAGTGTCAAAGTGGCTGCTAGTGTGTGAGCGTGCACAGCGTGCGTGTCGTGTGTGTGCTCATGTGTGCTTATGTGTGGATAGTTCAGTGTTCTGTGGTACTCAATGTTCATTGTTCAAGACTCTGATGGCCTGGGGGAAGAAGCTGAGCCTAAGCCTCTCTGTCCTAGTAGCTGGGGTTCGCAGGTGTCTGCCTGACCTCAGCAGCTGAAACAGGCTGTTATTGGGGTGGTGGGGGTCTTTCATTATTCTGCAGGCTCTGGATTTGCACCTCTTGTTGTATAGAACCTGCAGGGGAGGTAGTGCAATACCCGTGGTACGCTCGGCTGAGCGCACCACTCTCTGTAAGGCCTTCTTGTCCTGTGCCGTGCTGTTTCCATACCAGGCAGTGATGTTTCCGGTCAAGATGCTCTCTACAGCTCCTGAGTAGAAGGACTGTAGTATCTTCCCCGATACTCTGAACTTCCTTATGGTGGTAGAGGCGCTGTTTCGCCTTCTTTACTACTGCATACTACTGTAGGGACTGCATCTCTGCCTGTCCTGACCAGGAAACACTTTGCAACTGTGATCTCCTCTGGCAATAGTTGGATATTGTAATGTGTGGCGAGGGGTTGCAGCAATTCCACTGAGAGAAACTGGTCTGATGCTGGATAACATGCCTGTATGCCTCTCATAAGTTGTTATCCAACTCATGAGAACCTGCTATCAAGCTCTTGCAGCATTCTGTCGACGACTGGATAGAACAGTCTCTGTCTCAGCTGATCTCCTGAGCTGAGGTCTGAGCTTGTGCCACAATATGACTCAACTACATACTCGTCCATCCTTTTCTGCTTCCTCCTTTGGCTGGTAGTATGTTCCTCAATCCAAAGGCCATTACATATGGCCTTTGTCCTGTCATACATGTCCACTGCCATCTCTGAGGTGCGATAACCTTTGAGTGTGTACTGCACTGTGCTTTTAAATAGTACAGATATTGAAGATGTGCACTTTAACGCAGCAGCACCTGGAGCCATCCATACCCATGTCCAGTGTCCTATAATAAGCTTTAATCGAACCCCGGTTCATTTCCTCAGATAGTCCGGTTGGTTTGGGGTGGTGTGACAGCTCATTCACTCTTGCAAGTGAACCCTGCTGCGGTTCATTTGAGATGTGAATGCAAAGTGGACCAAAGGCAGGAAAAGACCCAAAAATCTAATATTTTTTTTATGAGAAGACTGAAACATAATGTATATAATGAAACACAATACAGTTTTTTTTCGATTGCCTAAGCATGATTTTGAAAAGGGGGCCCGGTGTTTCAAAACACACAATTAGCACAACAACACACACAATTATCAGAACACCTCAGATCCTTTGCTAAATTAAACACTTGTCAAAACCATACACTAATTTATAAAAACTACATTTTGTTACCATATGAAACACACGTTTCATATGAATTAATTCTGTTTGAACCAGTTACACACACTGCTGTGCTTAACCTAAAACACATTTAGCAATTCTACTTCTCAGTGATTAGAGTACTGTAAGTGAAGTACGCAGAGAATGTGCAAATATACAATAAATTCACCAAACACTACACAAGACCAATGCTGTAGACTGATGAAAATATAATTTATTTATCTACATATACCCAAATCAATGATGCAGACTGATGAAAAAAATAACATTTTCTCTCCATATACCCAAATCAATGATGCAGACTGATGAAAATATAAATGTTCTCTCCATATAACCAAATCAGTCAACATTTCAACATGGAGAATCACAACAATACATGTCCCAGTTTTCATGCTACTATGTGCATAACACTGTAAGCTCAGCAAATATCAGACAAACATAAAATACTGTATCCAGTACAGGTTAAAATTACAGTAAACATTTTTGAAAACATTTAACCAGAAAATACTAGACATTATCTCTTTGCCTAGCTGGATCTGGCAAGATACTTTTTTGTTGTGATTCTCCATGTTGACTGATTTGGGAAAATGGGAGAAAATGTATATTTTCATCAGTCTGCATCATTGGTTGTCTTGTGTAGTGTTTGGTGAATGTATTGTATATTTTCACGTTCTCTGTGTACAGTACTTCACTCTCCTTCCATTTTGGTTGAAGACAGGTGAACTCACCTGCTGCATTTCTATAGTGCTTAAACCTGATTGTGTATCTACAATTAAGCAATGGTGTGTTTGTGCATCTGATGGCTGTGTTTAACCAATAGGCTCATATGTGTGGTAATTTGACATTCTGTGTCTAATGTAATGCAAGTGTGTTTAGTGTTTTGCAAATCACTGTGTGTATTGTTTTGCAAAAAGTGAGGCTGACATTGTAGGGGTGCAAATCTGGGCCTATATTTTGCTCCTTGAGTGTAAGGTTTTGATAATTGTGTAATACTTTTGATTTGAGTGTTTATGCAATTGAAGAAAACTGTAAAGACTAGAGATGAACTGTTTATTTCTTTTGTACATAGGCTGTGCATATGTTTGTTTGTTTGTTTGTTTATTTGCTTATGTGTATGATTCTTAACTGTGTTTTTATTTTGTTATTGGTGTATATGTGTGTATGTATGTACAGTATATGTATATATATATATATGTATATTTGTACTCCTGTTGGGGCTTCTTGGACCAGATCAATGTTTTATCTGGCTAAATAAAGGTTAAATAAATAAATAAGAAACTTATGATTTGGTCCTGTTAACTTTGAATTTTCTATGGGGACTGCTCAGATCCCTCTCATGGACCTGGACCTCACTTTGAGAACCTCTAATGATTCTAGTTATTCAGTATTCATCTCTAATTACTCTAAAATTGCGTATTTCTGTGTTTAAAAAAAAATAACCCCCCCGGGCTGAAGCCCCCAATGTTTTCTAACCCTAAAAATGCCCCTGATCCCCACCCCTAGCATGCATCCAACAAAACACCCCTGAGTGAGTGACACAATGCCCTACCTGTCTTCTCTCTCAAAGACAAACACGCCTACAATATTTAACAAATGCAGAAACCATCTATTAGCATTAATTATAATTACCGGTATCCAAACACACTCACAAAATGTATACAGAGAGGACGGCTGAGTGGCGCAGTGGGCAAGGCGCTCGCCTCGGCATTGCTACCGGCTTGGCCGGCCATCATACTAACACAATTGGCAATGTTAGAGGGTGGGAAAGCCGGTGGGTGGGGATTGGACGTTGTGGACAGCGACTCCTACAGGTCGGTTGGGTGATGCCGGTGCGGCGGAAACAGGAAGTAGCGTGAGTCTCCCACGCGTTACTCCTCGCCACTGAGAGTTCGAGCTGCTGCGGTGAAAAGATGCGACAGGCTGCCTCCTCGTGTACCGGAGGGCACACGTGATGCAAGGCTTCTATCCTCACTACAGCCGACCAGTGGGAGGCATAGTCTAGCAACGTCCACTGTGTTGACAAGTCACTAGCTACCAAGGAGAGCTGCAAGACAGTATCCTACACGTTGGACGGGGCCTAAGTCTAGGGGGCAGGGCAAACATAGACCAGTGAAATCAAATCTCCCTCCACTATTACATTATTACACTATCACTCAATTACACTATTACATGATTACACTATCACAGTATTACACTATTACATTATGACACTATTGTACTATTACACCATTACACTATCACACACTTACACTATTACACTATTACATGCTATTAGGTTATTACTACACTACTACAAACTATTACACTATTACACACTAATACATTATTACACCATTACACACTATTGCACTATTACACACTATTACATTATTAAACTATTATACTAGCACACTTTTACATTATTACACTATTGTACTATCACACTATGACAATATTACACAATATTACATTATTACACCATTACTATTATACTATCACACTTTTACAAATTGTTACACCATTATACACTATTACACTGTTACACACTATTACACAATTACACACCCTCTTAACACATTGACTGCCGTTCACGTAGATCTACGTTTCTGTCGCCTGACGGTTGAGTGCCGGAAACGTAGATCTATGTTTCTGTCACGGTATTTCTTTTATTATCTATTGCCATTCATAATTCAGCGGGGCACCTTGTGCATACTGTTCTGAGTGTGTCTGAGCTGGCAGACGGTATTATACCGCCCTCTAACGCCTTCGGCCAGTAATGCACCCCGTTAGAAACGGGTTGGTTTCTTTTCTCTACCGAGCTGCGGCATGGGGGCGGGTCCTAAACACTCCGGCAAAACACACGCTTATAGGGATGCTTTGGACTACTGACCCCGCCCGCCCGTTGAAGAGCAATGTCCAACAACGTCAGAGGCACGATCGCTGTGGATAACTGGAATGGCGATGAGATTATTGGATTCTTTTTTTTTTTCATTACTTCAGAGACCAGGTAAGGACACCATATATGAAAGCTTGCGTTGATCTGATATTTATTTCTACTGCGATTGAAGCTATCTGTGTTATAGCTGTTTGGCTGTTTTCCGTTGGGTTGCAGAAGTGGGGGTGGGGCGCCGGTCTAAATCACATTGCACCAGAAGCAGCTCAATGAGACTCGACGGCGTTATTAGACCCATAGCTATACTATAAAATATAGGTTTAGGTCTACAACCTACAACTACGTTTACATGGGGTTAATGGACGGCACGGAAGTGGCCCGGAGCCCTATTTTCTGAAAATGGAATATTGCCCCATTTCTACAAGGGCCATTTGCATATTATTGGTATCTAGGGACATCTATGGACCTCAGTGAATGTATTCCCAGTGTCAGAAATATTGTGTCTATTACTAGGCTTGCTTAAATTGTGATGAAACAAAGGAGAATATGAATTATGATTTTTCTTTGCATCTGTGACAGTGAATAACACCATGCTAATAATGACCAGACATGAATAACTGCCACTGATCTCATTCAGTACCTTCTTGAGATCATGTGTACAAGAAATCTAAGGAAATTAATAAAGGGAAGATGATTAAACAGAAGGTTCTGTAGATACAGTACTGAATTCTCCCACCAATGCAATTTGAAATAAGATAAGATATTCCTTTATTGATCCCCTTGGAGAAATTCAGGCATCATATCAGCATGGGGGAAGGGGGGGGGGGGTACAGGTAGTAAAAACAACACGAGCTGTGTAAATAGGTCAATATAATTGACTATCTAACTAACTGAAAAATATATTCACAATATTCACAGTGTCACATAAGGTGCAGTATGCATAAGGTAGTGTTATAATTTACTATCTACTGAAATATACATTGTTCACAGTATCACAGTATCCACTGAAATATACATTGTTCACAGTATCACAGTATCCACATAAGGTGCAGTATGCCTAAGGTAGTGTTATTGTCCTCCTTGGGTTCCTATTAGTCCCAGGTCAATGTCTGACAGCAGTCGCTGCCCCCTGTTGTGGAGCCTGGAGGCCGCTAGTCGCTGCCCACTGTTGTGGAGCCTGATGGCCGCTGGTATGAAGGACTGTCCGAGGCGGTTAGTTGAGTGTCGGGGGGGTATGAGTCTGTGGCTGAACGTGCTTCTTATCTTAACTAGCTCGTCGTAGAGGGGGTGGTAGGGGTTCTCCATGATGGCAGCCAACTTCCTTCTCATCTCTCATCTCTCTGCCATCACCTCTAGTCTAGGTAGCTCGACTCCCACCACGGAGCTAGCCTTCCTCACCAGCTTGTTGAGCTTGTTTGTGTCCCTTGAGTTGATGTAGCCTCCCCAGCATGCCACAGCATAGAAGAGGACGCTGGCCACTACAGACTGGTAAAATGACTGCAGCAGTCTATTGCACACGTTGAAGGACCTGAGTCTCCTCAGGAAGAACAGCCTGCTCTGTCCCTTCCTGTAGAGGGCCTCTGTGTTATCCGACCAGTCCAGTTTATTGTTCAGGTGTACCCCAAGGAACTTATATGAGTCCACCACCTCCACCTCCACCCCTCGGATGGTGATGGGAATCGGTGGGGGCCTCTTCTTGCCCCTCCGGAAGTCCACCACCAACTCCTTGGTCTTGCTGGTGTTGAGTTGGAGGTGGTTGCTGTCGCTCCACCCCACAAAGCTCTCCACCAGGGCTCTGTACTCCTCCTCATCATCGTTGGTGATGTTGCTTACGATGGAGGAGTCATCTGAGAACTTCTGCAGGTGGCACCCACTTGAGTTGCGGCATAAGTCTGAGGTATAGAGGGTGAAGAGGAAGGGTGACAGCACAGTTCCTTGGGGGGCGCCGGTGTTGCTCACCAGTACGTCAGACTGGCTGTCCTTTAGTCTGACGTACTGCGGTCTCTCAGTGAGGTAGACCTTGATCCAGGCAACCAAGCCGTGCTCCAGCTGCATCACAGAGAGCGTCTCCGCTAGCAGTGACGGCTGGATGGTGTTGAAGGCGCTGGATAAATCAAAGAACATAATCCTCACTGAGCTGCGCGGCTTCTCCAGGTGCGTGTACGCTCTGTGGAGCATGTAGGTGATGGCGTCCTCCACCCCGATGTTTCCCTGGTATGCAAACTGCAGGGGGTCAAGGGAGTCACACACCAGGGGCTTGAGGTGTTGCAGGACCAGTCTCTCAAACGTCTTCATGACGTGTGACGTCAGAGCGACTCGCCTGTAGTCGTTGAGGGTGCTGGGTCGTCCCTTCTTGGGCACCGGGACAATGCAGGATGTCTTCCATAGCTGGGGCACCCTCTCCAGCCTCAGGGAGAGGTTGAAGAGATGTTGGAGCGGTGCTGCCAGCTGGTCCGCACATGCTTTGAGCACCCTGGGATTGGTGTTGTCCGGTCCCCTGGCCTTGTTCACACTAATCCTGGAGAGCTGACTACTGACCTGGTTGTTAGTGATGGTCAGGGTTGGGGGTGGTGGGCAGTCTGCTGCTGCTGCTGTTGGGGGTGGGGTGCCGGTGCTGATGGGTGCGGGTGGGTGGGTGGGGGGGGGGGGGGGGGGGGGGGGGGGGCTTGATAGGTGTGAACTGGTGCTGGTGTCGATGGGTGGGGGGAGGGGTGTGGGGAGGCCACTCTGGTCGAATCGGTTGAAGAACGTGTTGAACTCGTTTGCACGCTCTTGGGGGCCCTCAACAGCTGTGCCCTGCTGTTTGAACCCAGTAATCTTCCGGACACCCGCCCACACCTCCCTGGTGTTGTTGGCCTGTAGTCTGCCCTCCAGCCTGTCCTTGTAGCTGTCCTTGGCTGCCCTTAGCTCTTTTTTTTTGCTCCCTTTGGACAGCCCTGGCCTGCTCAGTGTCCCCTGCCATGAAGGCCCTCTTTTTCCTGTTTAGCAGGTGTTTAATGTCCTTGCTAAATATTATTATAGAATATAGAATAGCATGCTTATAAATTACCTTATTATAGCCAATTCGCACATTTATATATATATATTTTTTCTTTCAAATGGCCGAGTTCAATTTGGATTTAGTATCACCAGGCGTGCATAAGAACAGATAATGAAATCTACTGTAAATACTGTAGCTTTTTTATTTTGATCAGGGTGCAACCGTTTTGAAACAAATTAATCTAATTGTTGCTGCATGCTAAAAATAAGTGAAACTAACTGTGCTTCAATATATATATATATATATATATATAATAACAAGTCAAGTCAAGTCAAGTCAAGAGTTTTATTTGTCACGCATACAAGCATACAGTGAGATGCGGGCGGTCATGCCCGCAGCGATTGTGCAATAATACAAGTAATAATAATAGGGTGAGAATAGACATTTGTGCAATAATACGAGTAATACAAATAAGACATAACAGGTATAATGTACATAATTTTTACAAAAAGCATGGTAAGACATGCTTAGGTCCTGCGATAGTGCAATACACTGTTAGCTACGGATGAGGCACTGGGTCTTATGTACACTACTATACAATGCTATACTATACAATCTACAGTTGTACTATGTGTCCTTATAGCTTGCTATATCCATCTGTTTACTATACAAGAACCACTCCCGTTCTTGTTTTTAAAGTGACCTTTTCATTGTGTAAACTAAAGTGACCGTTGAGTGTGAGCGTGTGCAGCATGTGTGTATGTGTGTTCATGCTAAAATGACTGCTAGTGTGTGAGCGTATACAGTGTGTGTGTTGTGTGTGTGCTCATGTGTGCTTGTGTGTGGAGAGTTCAGTGTTCAAGACTCTGATGGCCTGGGGGAAGAAGCTGAGCCGAAGTCTCTCTGTCCTAGTTGCTGGTGTTCGCAGGCGTTTGCCTGACCGCAGCAGCATGAACAGGCTGTTGTTGGGGTGGTGGGGGTCTTTCATTATTCTGCAGGCTCTGGATTTGAACCTCTTGTGGTGGTAGTGCAATACCCGTAGTACGCTCAGCTGAGCGTACCACTCTCTGTAGGGCCTTCTTGTCCTGTGCCGTGCTGTTTCCATACCAGGCAGTGATGTTTCCAGTCAAGATGCTCTCTACAGCTCCGGAGTAGAAGGACTGGAGTATCTTTCCAGATACTCTGAACTTCCTTAACTGTCTCAGGTGGTAGAGGCGCTGCTTCGCCTTCTTTACGACTGAGTCTATGTGTGTTGTCCATGTCAGGTCCTCTGAGATGTGGACCCTCGGGGACTTGAAGCTGCTAACCATGTCCACGGTAGCCCCGTTTATCCTCAGTGGTGTGTGTGTCCCCTGCTGTGTTCTCCTAAAATCCACAATCAGCTCCTTGGTTTTACCAATGTTCAGAAGCAGGCTGTTGTCCTGACACCAGCGTTCCAGTACCTCAACCTCCTCCCGGTAGGCCTTCTCGTTGTTGCCAGAGTTCAGCCCCACCACCACTGTGTCGTCCGCAAACTTCACTATGGAGTTGGAGCTGAACTTGGCCACACAATCATGTGTGTATAGTGAATACAGCAGGGGGCTCAGAACACAGCCCTGGGGGGACCCGATACTCAGGGTGATGGTGTTGGAGGTCTGACCCCCCACCCTGACCGCCTGGGGCCTTTAACTCAGAAAGTTCAGTATCCAGGCGCTCAGAGCGGAGCTCAGACCCAGCTTGATCAGCTTGTCCACCAGTCTGGTGGGGACTATGGTGTTGAACGCTAAGCTATAGTCAATGAACAACAGTCTCACATAGCCCCCCTTCTGGCAGTCTAGGTGAGAGAGGGTGCTGTGTAGTATTTGGGAGACCGCATCGTCAGTGGACCTGTTTGGCCTGTATGCAAATTGCATAGGGTCCATATCACTGGGGAGGGAGGCACAAATGTAATCCTTAACACATTCCCGGCCATTGGGGGCCGTCTAATCTCACTCTATAAGGCCAGCATTTCAAAACAGACTTGCATTGTGCGTGATGCTGTTTGTAGAGCTAAATCTATACTTTATAGTATTGCTATCTGTCCATTCTCATTGTCAATTGAAACCATAAACCGTCCCTTCAAAATGGCTTAAAGAAATATTTTTTTCATCAATACGTTCACATTTTATAGCGTCTTGAATATAAGCGTTATATGGGATTTGGTCTAGTATATTTCCTGGAAGGTGAGATACAGGGCACTAAGCTAATAACATTAAATCGAACAGCGTTTCGGCACTACAGAAGCTAGAGCTAAAACTCAAAATGCATATTGTCTGTATTCATGGTCCACCATGAATGCATGAAAGGGGTGGGGGGGGGGGGGCGGGGGACGTCATTTCTGATTATTGATTACCAATAACGGCATTAGCCTCAGTAGCCACATTCGCTGATCGCCTGGTTGGCTATGATAACAAGGCCTGATCAGCATGTAATTTACATGAAAAATATCTTACCGTGGGCCGGTTGGATCCCCAAAATGATTTCCCAGTTATCGATCGCCATCTGGTAGATCGGTATGTCCATTGGCTGATGATATATTCCTTTACTGCATAGTGAATTCGGCGTCGCAAAAGGTATTCCAAGCTACAGGCTACACGTATAGATTCCAGCTAACAGTAAACTCCATTCAAAGTAAAAAAAAAAATAAAGCACCGTTCTGCCACAGGGAACACTGCATTATTGAGACAGCGCCCCTACAAGGATCTGGCCGGTAATGCACTTTTCAGAATTCCAAGAGTGGGGTAAATCTGCAGTGCCGCTCGGTGACATTGAGTAGGTTATTAACACTTTCACTGCCACTCACGAGATATCTCGGGTTTCCGATAGTTATGTTGAAAGCCACTCACGAGATTTCTCTGAATTTTTTTTTTTTATTGCATCACGCGAGCCTACCCTAGTATACCCGAGCGCCGCCGGCGATCAGATGTGGAAAAAAGCGCCCCCTATCGTCTCCCAGATGACATAAGGGATTTTGGAATGGACTCAATGAAAATGGATGGGGAAAAAAATCCTGTACTCCACATTTTCCAGTCCACTGATGCAGCCGGGGTTATCACAGTTCATTCTGGAGCCTCTGAGACGTGTGGAATCATGTACTGCACTGTACACACGTTGGATCCATACACTTATCGATTTTTTCGAATGGTGATCAGGAATTGGAATATACCAGTTGGATACCATCTGATGTCAGGTAAGGAATCTATGTTATCAGTGTTAGGATAATCAGACTAATTTTGATGAAGATATAGGCTGTTTTGTGAAATGGGCTCTTTTGGTTTCACTGTAAAAGTCCAAGAGGAAATGAACACGGCGATTATCCGTGCGCGGCTCGAATGTGCTTGCGTGCACGTATAATATTGATCGTCTAGCGTTTATTTGAAAACGATTCATAAATAGGCCGACAAATATCAACGTTCTGGAATATTCCAGTAAAAGACGATTATCATAGAATGGTCTAGAATGAACAGTTTTTTACCTCAAAACGGGTGCTTTTCAAAATGCTCTCAAACGGAAATGAAGCGATAAAAAACCAATCTGCCTTGACAGCACTGACTGGAAAAGGATTCTTTGATAAGCGACGGGCAGATTAGACACATAGCCATAATTTAAAACATAGATTAGGCGATATTAAGCGTAACATTGGCGCCGATGGTGACATTGAAGCGCTACCTCTGGCGCCACCTCGTGGCACTCAAAGTGTTAAAATGGAATAAAAGCCAAAACAACCTTGCCGGCCCTCTACCGTTGGATCCGAAACACGGACATGTCCGTGGTTGGCCGGGAACCAATTAACGAGCCTCTCAAAACATTTCATGACCACAGAGGTGAGTGCCACCGGTCTGTAGTCATTAAGACCTGTTGGGGAGGATCTCTTTGGTACCGGTATTATAGTGGACACCTTGAAACAGGGAGAGACCACGGACTCAGCCAGGGATAGATTAAATATGGTGGTGAACACTGGGGCTAGCTGGTTAGCACAGGACTTAAGTATACGTCCTGTTATCCCATCTGGGCCAGCTGCCTTTCTGGTGTTCACCCGCATAAATGCTCTTCTCACACTATGTTCCGTCAATGAGAGAGTGCTCCCGCCCCCCGCGGATGCCCCCCCCCCCCCCCCCCCCCCCTCTACGACGGCCGGCACATCAGTGACGTCGTTAGCCGGTGAGCTAGCGTCGCTACTGTTTGCACCAAACCGTGCATTAAAGGTGTTGAGCTGGTCCGCGAGAGAGGCGTAGGCACTCCCCATTGAGGGGGCGCTGACTTTGTAGTCAGTTATGGTCCGTAAACTATACTTTTGTCAAACAGTCTGGAGAGATTGATTTATGACATGATGTCATTTGCGGTCCGCCGATGGACCGCACGGGTGGAAGAGGTTAAGGATGGGGGCGTGGTTAACCTAGACCAATGGCAGTAGTTGTCTGTACTGAGACGCCTTGCATAAGTCTCTACAACAAACGCTTCAGGAGATATGAAAGGGGTTGTGGCTTATTTCAATGGACAATGATGGAAACTAAATCAGAAATGTTTTAATGCATAGGCATAACGACAATATGGCATGTCCATGTTGTAAACATGGGCCAGAGAGCTGCTTTACCGGAGGCTCTGAGCAGCAAACCTGTGTAGTAGCGCCCTCTTGCAGGCTATGAAACATATCCAATGATTCAGGTCCTTGGCCTGCTGTCAGCCTATGTATGGCATGTCATCAAAATTAGCACTGTAGAGATTAGCTGTGGATAGACACACAGACACACACAGCCAAATGCATCATCAAAAAACTGAGCGCCCTCCAACCAAACAAGGCCACTGGCCATGACAACATCCCCTCCAAATTCCTCAGAGACTCAGCAGCAGCCATCACCCCAGTCATCACACACATAATAAACCTCTCCATAAAACAGGGACACGTCCCCAAGGACTTCAAAATTGCGAGAGTAACACCCCTGCACAAAAAGGGCAGCAAATTAGACCCGGGTAACTACCGCCCTGTTTCTATCCTTACATCCATCTCGAAAGTCATGGAAAAAATAGTATACGAACAGATCGAAAAGTACCTCGCGGAAAAAAATCTAATCTACGAATTCCAATCTGGCTTCAGAACATCCCACTCCACTGACACATGCCTTCTCTACTTGAACGACCACATCAAACAAGAGGTGGACGCGGGCAAATACTGCGGCATGGTCATGCTGGACCTACAAAAGGCCTTCGACACTGTCAATCACACCATTCTGATTGACAAGCTAAAAGCAATTGGTTTTGATAGTTTATCAGTGAGCTGGATGCAATCCTACCTGGAGGGGAGGGAACAGATGGTGGAAGTAAACGGTACACTATCCCCCCCCCCTCACAGTGAGCTGTGGTGTTCCACAAGGAAGCATACTAGGACCGCTACTATTCCTAATTTATGCAAATGACATGTCGTCAGCTTGTGACTGCAACTTGTTCCTGTTTGCGGACGACTCAGCCCTGCTGGTCTCTGACAAGAACAAGTTACAGGTTGAAAAAGCCCTCAGCTCGGAACTAGGCAAAATCTGCATATGGCTCGCCGACAACAAACTATCATTACACATGGGCAAAACAGAGTCCATTCTCTTCGGTTCAAATAACAAACTCAGCAAGACCGACGGCTTCTCGGTTACAGTGGGTGACAATATTATCACAAGGAAAGATGAAATTACCTACCTGGGTTCCATCCTAGAGGCTAATCTTTCCTGTGACAAAATGGCATCCAATGTAATAAAAAAAGTCAACCAACGAACGCGATTCTTGTACCGGATCTCCTCTCTGGTAAACAAGAATACCCTGAAGACTCTAGCAGGAGCACTCATTCAAGGGTACTACGACTATGCTTGCACCTCATGGTACCAAAGCACCTCAAAGGCACTAAAAAACAAATTACAAACATCTCAAAACAAGCTAGTCAGACTACTACTTGACCTGACTCCTAGAACCCACCTCACCCCTGCCCACTTTGACAACCTAGGATGGCTTAGAGTAGACGACAGAGTACAGCAACTTGCAATGGGCCTGGTCTACAAGATACACTACGCGACCAAGGTACCCATGTACATGTCAAAATACTTCCCAAAGGTCAGTGAATACCACGATCACAACACCAGAGGGAGCTCCACAAATCATGTAAAACCCAGATTCGGATCAAACAAGGGACTAAACACGTTTCGCAATTATGCCACATCAATGTGGAACGCCCTGCCTAAAGCTGTAAAGGAATGTGAATCACTACCCACCTTCAAAAACACTCTCAAAAAACACCTACGTGAGACTGCAATTCGAAACTGGCCCCTACAAATGTCCTAACCTAGTTGTACAGTAAATGACCAAGTAAGGCTTTGTCAATATTCAAATGTACAGTGTAAAATGTGTGTGTGTCCCCTTCCCAACCCCCCCCCCCCCCCCCCCACCTCCAATGTACAGCCCTCACCCAACCCACCCAACCCCACCCCACCCAACCAACCTCCTCCAATGTACAGTTTCTATGCCAAATGTATATACACTCCTTTTCTGGACACTTTTGTATCACAAACAGTACTGTATTTGCAAATCTGATATGTCATAAATGTATAGATGTAGCAGTACTGTCTATCTGTATGTCATGTATGTCATATATGTTATGATGAATTGAAAATGGGGGACCCTGATGTAAACAAGTCGAAAGTCTTTCTCTGGTCTGCATCCCCTTAACAATTGTATGTATTGAGCTGTACTGTACTGTACCCATTCTGCAATCTGTTAATAAACTTTTCAATCAATCAATCAATCATCTCCTCCCTGGTGGAGATAAAAAAAAAACGAACTGTTTTACTATCTTATTCACTGTGGAAATGTAGTGCTTCAGTGCTACAGAACAAAATAACCTCTAGTACATAATCAGCTCAAATAATGTTAACAGAACAATCTCTGATGCAGACCATAGTCAATGCATTTTCTTGACATTGTTGGAGATAGTCTATAGATAATACATGTGAATAGACAAACATAGATAGATAGATAGATAGATAGATAGATAGATAGATAGATAGATAGATAGATAGATATATAGATAGATATATAGATAGATAGATAGATAGATAGATAGATAGATAGATAGATAGATAGATAGATAGATAGATAGATAGATAGATAGATAGATAGATAGATAGATAGATAGATAGATAGATAGATAGGTGGGTAGGTAGGTAGGTAGGTAGGTAGGTAGGTAGGTAGGTAGGTAGGTAGGTAGGTAGGTAGGTAGGTAGGTAGGTAGCTAGGTAGGTAGGTAGGTAGGTAGGTAGGTAGGTAGGTAGGTAAGTAGGTAAGTAGGTAGGTAAGTAGGTAGGTAAGTAGATATATAGATAGATAGATAGATAGATAGATAGATAGATAGATAGATAGATAGATAGGTAGGTAGGTAGGTAGGTAGGTAGGTAGGTAGGTAGGTAGGTAGGTAGGTAGGTAGGTAGATAGATAGATAGATAGATAGATAGATAGATAGATAGATAGATAGATAGATAGATAGATAGATAGATAGATAGATAGATAGATAGATAGATAGATAGATAGATAGATAGATAGATAGATAGATAGACGACTTTTTCGAAGTTGGTTAAGGTTAGAGTTTGGAATCAGGGCTAGCGTTCTATCGCCATGCTCTAAGACAGTGGTTCTCAAACTTTTTACACCAAGTACCACCTGAGAACGTAGCTGGCTCTCCAAGTACCACCATATGACCGGCGTTAAAATACAGTCTATTCAGCTATGCACAGTTCATGCAGGAGGCAAATGTATTCCTGATACCATTATTTATTGTTAACTTTTGTCAGACACAGCCACAATGTACAAAGAGATAGCACTAGAACTACGCTTCCACACAACTCATCCAATGCAAGGGGCATTGAGAACATAATAACTAACATTCTCACATAGCAAGTGAGAAAATTAAGAACAACTGTATTTCAGCAAATGTACTTAATTATCTCTATCTCTCTCTCTCACTCTCTCTCTCTCTCTCTCTCTCTCTCTCACACAGCAAGCAATTGTCCGTCATTCTCTCTCTCACACACACACACACACACACACACACACACACACACACACACACACACACACACACACACACACACACACACACACACACACACACACACACACACACACATTTCTACCCTTTAAATGCCAGTGTTTGTGATGGGCATCACAAATTATTGTAAAAAAGAAGAAAACACATATTCAATACATTTTTGAATGTTTACCCTTTAAATGCCAGTTTGTGTGATGGCATCACAAATTATTGTTAAAAAAAACACACAAAAAGTAAAATATTTTCAATATATCAAATGCAAAGTACATTTTTCTGGGGGAGATTATTACAGGCTAGGCATGTGTCAATGATTAGCAGCAACACATATTTTGATGGATTTTTTGTAATGTCAGATTTAACACCAACTCTTTTCAGAAAAGTGGGAGTATTTCATTTTTTATCTGACATTACAAGAAATCTAAAAATAAATGGTTATGATCAGGGCTGAAGTTTAATTAGAGATGTATGACTGTTTAGACTGCATTACTCTCTGTCACAGTTATCTCCTGGTTGTTCCCCACTTAGGTTATCTAACTATCGCGCCGCCGCAACCAGAAACACTGGCCTGGCCTGCTTCTAACTGCACAATTTTTTTTTTTTTTTTTTTAGCTTTTTTGGAAATGTTTTCAAGTACCACCAGCAGTACCACCAAGTACCACTAGTGGTACGCGTACCACAGTTTGAGAACCACTGCTCTAAGACAAACTCTAACCGTAACCAACTTCGAAAGAGTGCCTAAGCTTAACCGTCGAAAGAACTTGTCGTCACACGATTGATTGGTGCACATGTCACATGACCAGAAACGTCAGTGGCCAATCAGATTAGCAAAACGCACAACTCCGTTGGTATTCGAATATAGGCAGCCCGGCTACCATTCTGTCACCTGTCACTTTCCCTCTTTAATTGCACTATTGTTTGTCACCTGGGATTGGCTGTCAGTCTATGGAACGTGTGGAATGTCGGGAATGCTGACCTTAAAGTAACTCTTGTTTTCTTCTATTCCTCGTCGGCTCTTCACCTTTCTCAGACCCAGTCTCGACGGTACCAGGACTAGTGCGGCAGTACTTGTTCCTTGCCTTGTTCTCTCTCACTTAGGTTATATTGTTTTGTGTGCTCTCAGCAGTGATGCCAGTAACGCGTTACTAAGTAATCTGATTACTTTCCCCCGAAAATAGTAATCTAACGCGTTAATCTTTAAAAGCCAGTAATCTGATTGCAGTTACTTGTCCAAGTGGCTGTGCATTACTATTTCGTTACTATCTCATCATAAATTCATAATGCAGGCGGAATGCAGTATTTTATTTCGTTTTCGACAGTCAAAAATACATTTTGAGCTGTTTTTCTTTTGGGAGTGACGTGGTGTGGCAGTGAAAGGGTTAAATACAAGAATGTGTCCCGCGGCGTGACTGGTCCCTCTGTCTGAGTGACTCTGCTTTGGTCCAATCACATTCCCCATCCACAGTCTGCGAATCAGAGGCAGAGTAGGGCGGGTCTTCACAGCACGTCATGTGACATATGCGCCAATCGTGTGACAGCAGGGCTCCGTAGTCGGAGAATTCCACCCCAAAACGCTTGGCAAAATTAAAAGTGAAACCGCAAGATGACACTTGCGGTTTCTGTTCAGAATTCCACCCCAAAACGCTCGTCTAAACGTAGCCTCAGTCACTACTTCACGGCGGAGTAAACAAAATACTGTCTACCGCTAAAAACAGCACATCCAATTGCATTGAAAGCATCTGGAATCACAACACTGGCCGACGCTTCGACTAGGTACAGGAGGGTTGATGGTGGCAGAGCAAAAGCTCTTATTTGCCAGATTTACAGTTAATTTACATGTTAAAGAGAGACTGATTGTATGTTTATAGAGAGACATTTATAAAAACAATTTAATAGTTACAGTTGATATAATTGAAATAATAGTTCAGCCTGCATTTGTTAGATGTGAAAGGATACACTGGTTTTGTAAAACCACTGGCTGGCTGCTCTAATGCTGTGAGCATCATAGACTGTTGCTTTACCATACTTGATGGTACAGAAGCTGAAGCACTAGTTTAACAATTTACGTTATGTGCAGATAAACAAGTTAAAAACCATTTATGCACTTTCAATAAAGCGTTTAAAAAAAACTGTTGGGGGAACGACGACGACTTCGTAACCTAGTTACTTTCAAAGTAACTAAGTTACTCTGATAATCAAGTAATCAGTAAAGTAACTTAGATTACTTTTTAAAGGAGTAATCAGTAATCAGTAATCAGATTACTTTTACAAGTAATCTGTGGCATCACTGGCTCTCAGTTGACGTCCTACGTCTGCCTGTTTTCCTGCCTGCTCTGAATTCTTCCATTAAAGAGGATTCATTGTTCAAAGAGCTTACCACCTATCCGTCTCATTACTGGCCACCACAACTGGAACTCAAATATCTCTTACCTGCGTAACACTGTATGGTATAACAATATTTAATATAATTTGCTCATCAGACCTTTTCTTCTGACGTGTGAAGGAGAAAATATGTATTCATGAACATGTCAAAATAAATGAGAACCTTTCTTTATCAATCCACCTCCGCAGAGTTAATTAAGGCTGAGTTGCTTGTTATTCAAGAAGTTGTAAACAGATAAACTAAAAAGCAAATGAAATCACACAGAGCCCTATCCAATAGCCTCTTTACAGTCTGTACTGCATACATTGTAGCTATACCAAATATGCTTGTCATTGTATGAACAGAAATTATCTGCTAAACTGCCCCGGAGCGTTGGCAGCCTTTGAGAAAGTGAAATTAAAATGTTTTCTTAGAACACCATTATCTCACAGGGATTTTGACACGCATGATTAGAAGACGACTGTGCCCAGCGGTAGCAGGGCGCCCTGGATGAAGGGTAATCTGGTAATCTTGTTAGCGCATATTTACAGTAGAGTGGATGGGATATTTCACAGCAGGCAGACAGTGATATGTGACAGATCCGGGGTTAAGATTAATAAACAAATCTACTTGTTTGTGTTGGAAGGGGAACTTGTATATTATTTACGGGGTAAAGCCTGCACTGTACTCGCGCATGCGTGTTCATCGAGAACGCGCTTCAAACCCTTTTGGGGAGGGAGCGTCGTCAAAGTAATCTTGTCCGGCATTTTAGATTTGATTAGATGCAAATGTATTGTCATCATACCGCACAAGTACAGTACAACGGAAATACGTTTGCCATCCAACCAGAGTGCAAATGTAACAGTAAAGTGCAATAGTAATATACAATGTACAGGAGATTAAACAGGGTATTTCCCGCTGCTTCCTCTGCCTATTGTGCTAAATCTTCAATGTATTTCTTCTTGTCTCTCCTTACACTTCTTTTCACTTCCTTGTTTGCTGCTGCATATTCTTTCTGTGCTACCGCCTTGGTGGCTCTGGTTTTACTTCTATTTACTGCCTCTTTTTTCTTCCTCCTCTCGATCACTTTTCTGTCTGAATCCCCGGATAGCCAGGGTTTGTTGGCTGTCTTCCTTCTCCCTACCACTTTCTCACATGCGTCTTTCCACATGGTTTTCAGACCCTTCCATATCTCCTCCACTTAGGGTGACCAGGTGTCCCCCTTTTGGTTGTACTGTCCCACCATTTGACCAAATGTCCTGCGTCCCTCATATTGAGAGGATGTCCCTCTTTTCGAAGCCAAAAAAAACATGCGTCTAATAGCCCCTCCCTACAGACAGTAAACGTAGCAACCCGCCTCTTGTCCACACACATTGCTCTGATTGGTTATAGTACTTTAGCGTGCTGCTTGCCTGCTTGTGACGTGACTGAGACTGAGTCGTGACGCTACCTCATATCGCAAATCTGATTGGTCAAAAAAAACACAACAACATTACAGGCGAACTAGTTCAAGATGGAAAGCAGTAAAAAGAAACGGACCTGCAGTTACAACCAAGACTGGCAAACGACACATGACTGGGTGAGGCAGATGGCAGGCAATCCGCAGCAGGCTTTCTGTGTTTTGTGTCATAGTTCGTTTTCAATTGCGCATGGAGGAGAATACAACTTGAAGCGCCACAGTGGACGTGAGTCTCACTTGAAAGTGGCTCACCAAAAAGAAACATCCAGATCTATGGATACGTTTCTTTTTAAACCAAACAATGATAGCCAGACGGACAAGGTCACTGCAGCTGAGATAACAAGTGTCTATCACACAGTACAACACTCCCATTCATACAGGTCAGCCGACTGTGGTAACCTTTAACCTTTGATTTAAATATATTCGGTGAAGACCATGGCAGTTATTCTAATATAGAAACACAATTTATTTGTATTATTATTTTTGTATTATACTACACTGTTTTCCCTAGTTCTGTGTTAACAGGGAATATCAAACACAAGACATTCCTGTCAAGTGATGACGTTTGAATATTTAAAACAGATGTTAGGTGGTATTTAATTTGTATTTATTTTGATTTAACCTTTAACCTTTGATTTAAATCTATTCAGTGAAGACCATGGCAGTTATTCTAATAAAAAAAATTACATTATCTATCTGTCCCACTTTGTCCCACCAAAATCGTACTGTTGTCCCACTTTGTCCCACCAAAATATTACTGTTGTCCCACTTTTGGACTTTTTGCATCTCGTCACCCTACCTCCACTTCATTTACAGTTTCTATTTCTAACGCTTGATACCGGTTGTGTAGTGCCACTTTGTAGAGTTCTGATGTACCTATATCCTGAAAAAGCTGTATGTTGAATTTGACCCTTCCTTCCCTGTGCTTCATGCATTTTAACTTCAGCTGGATCTTTGCTGTAAGGAGGTGGTGGTCAGATCCTGTGTCTGCTCCTCTTCTGACTCTGACATCCAGCAAAGAGTGCCTAAACGTTTGGCTTATGCAGATGTGGTCAATCTGGTTTTCTGTGGTGTGGTCAGGATACACCCAGGTGGCTTTATGGATGTTCTTGTGTTGGAATACTGACCCACCGATGACCAAGTTGTTGTCTGCACAGGCTGCTGCGAACCTCTCTCCATTTGCATTCATGGTGCCTAGTCCTTCTCTACCCATTACTGGTTCAAAGCCGTTGTTATTTCCACCTATCTTAGCGTTCATGTCTCCCATCAAGATCATGATGTCCTTTCCTTTCCTGGCCTGGAGAATGGTGTATAGATGGTTGTAGAATTGATCCTTGGTTTCATCATCAGTGTCATTGGTGGGTGCGTAGCATTGTACCGCTTGGAGGTTTATTTTCTTGTGTGTGGTTTGTAATTTGGCTGTGATGATCCGTGAGTTGATGGGTTCCCAGCTGATAAGGGCCCTCTGTGCTTCTTTGGACAGCATGAACGCTACTCCCTCTGTGTGTGGTGCAGAGTCATCTGGATGTCCTGAGTAGAGTATGGTCTCTCCACTCGCCAGCTTGACCTGCCCTGACTGGAGCCACCTGGTTTCCCCCAAACCAAGGAGAGATATCCCGTACCTCTTCATCTCCTCCGCAATCACTGCTGCCTTTCCTCCAGCCTACATGGTCGTCACGTTCCATGTCGCTATGGTGGTGGGACGCCTTGAGGTCAGAAGCTTCGAGCGTACAGTCTCCTTGCGGTTTTCCATGCACGCCGTCATAGTCTCTTTAGCTTGGGGCACTGAAGAGGCTTCCTTCACAAGACGTAAGGATTTTTTAAGTTTCGTCAACGTTTTTGTAGCTATAGGTTTTTTTTTACGGGATGGGGTCGCTGGCCCCAAGCCCAACCCCCATCTCTGGGGGAGGGTTTTGGAGTTGGCTCGTTAGTCCTCTTCCCACGCCTATTGTCTTCCAGGTGATGGATTGCAGCCTCATACCACGTGAGGCCAGACAGGCTGAGGGTTGTGTACAAGCTGTCTCGGCACGTCAAGCCCAACCAACTCCTGCTACTGTGTATTGAAAGCTGCACTAGGCAAGCTAACCCTACCAGCAACGCAAGACAGAAATTAGGAACAGTAACGGTCCTAATACTTCCTTGTGGAACACCACAGCTCCACAAGTAAGAGTAGGTAAGGGATATGTACAGATCTATATTGACAGATATGTAAAAATTATTATTATGCAGGTATATACAGACATTATGTGGATATATAAATTAAGACTTAAAATCAGCTAATCGTTTTCTGGAGGATGAAAAGCGTCTAACCTAGAGCAGGTACATCTTACATTTCTGACTTTGTTAGTAGCCATTCATTTTGTGAGTTTACCACTAAAGGAACGTTAGGGCTCATTTCACTGCAGCTTGACACATTTGGCAGTAACTCTCAATGTGCAGTTCCTGACTCAAAATGACAAAATATTGCGACCAATATCACCATTGCTACTCACTCACCACTGGTAAGCATAATAATCGAACTCTGGACCTTCTAGCTGTGAGGCGTTAGTGTTAACCACTACACCACCGTGCCACCTGTGTAGCCTGTGTATTCCGACCAGCCCTCTGTCTGCACCGTTCATCTGGTGTAGTCTGTGTACTCCAACCACACAGGCCTCTGTCTGCACCGTTCATCTGGTGTAGTCTGTGTACTCCAACCACACAGGCCTCTGTCTGCACCGTTCATCTGGTGTAGTCTGTGTACTCCAACCACGCAGGCCTCTGTCTGCACCGTTCATCTGGTGTAGTCTGTGTACTCCAACCATAGGCCTCTGTCTGCACCGTTCATCTGGTGTAGTCTGTGTACTCCAACCACAGCCCTCTGTCTGCACCGTTCATCTGGTGTAGTCTGTGTACTCCAACCACAGCCCTCTGTCTGCACCGTTCATCTGGTGTAGTCTGTGTACTCCAACCACAGCCCTCTGTCTGCACCGTTCACGGTTTCCAGAGAGTACGCTCACAAAATCAATGGCTACAGGAAAATGACTAAGCTCGGAGATTTTTGTTATACCTTCAAGTTTCAAGTTTCTTTAATAGTTGTCATACAGAAGTACAGAATACTTTCATACAAAATGCTTCTTACTGTTACGCTCCAGAGACTGTGCTAGACAAGATAGTATCAAATAACATAGTATAGCATATAATTTAGAAGAAGAAAATGAGGTCACAGTGTTCGGTATAGACATATGTACAATGTTCTGAGTTACCATATAATATACAATACTATGCAGTGTACTAATGTACAGTACTATATAGTGCAAAGCAGAAATGGGATGAGGTACAATTTAGGTACAATTTACAGTAAGGTGTACGAGTTGTAGTGCAATCCTTCATCAATAAATATAAAGTGTGGGGAGTGGGTGCTACAGTGTGTTTGTTTAAAGTGGGTGTGTGCTATAAAGTGTGTGGAGTGGGTGCTACAGTGTGTTTGTTTAAAGTGAGTGTGTGCTATGTGCGTTTGGTGGTTGTTGTTGTGTAGTGTTCATTGTTCGTTTAGCAGCCTGATGGCCTGGGGATAGAAGCTTCTTCTGAGTCTTTCTGTGCTCGCCTTGAGACTCCGGTATCGCTTGCCTGACCGCAGCAGTTCAAAGAGGCAGTTGTTCGGGTGACTGGAGTCTTTAATGATTCTCTTAGCCTTGCCCTTGCAACGCTTGTTGTTCTGGAGGGTGGGGAGCCCCCCTCCAATTGTGCGTTCGGCTGAACGTGTCACTCTTTGTAGTCTGCTTCGGTCTTGTGCAGTGCTATTCCCAAACCAGGAGGTGATGTTGCCGGTCAAGATGCTCTCTATTGTACATGAGTAGAAGTTCTTAAGGATCTTCTGACTGACTTGGAACTTCCTTAGGCGCCTGAGGAAGTAGAGGCGTTGTCGTGCCTTCTTCACAACACTGTCAATGTGTGTGGTCCATGTCAAGTCCTCGGATATGTAGGCTCCGAGGTACTTAAAGCTGTTGACTCTCTCAACCGGTGCCCCGTCGATGCTGAGGGGGCTGTAGTCCTTGACCCCCGACCTCCTGAAGTCCACAATCATCTCCTTTGTTTTGCTGACGTTCAGGGAGAGGCTGTTTTCCTGGCACCATCCCGCCAGGACCTTGACCTCTTCCAGGTAGGCCCTCTCGTCGTTGGCATAGATCAGGCCCACCACCACTGTGTCGTCAGCAAATTTGATGATTGTATTGCTACTCCGCTGAGCCACACAGTCGTGTGTGTACAGGGAGTAGAGGAGGGGACTCAGAACACAGCCCTGGGGGGCCCCTATGTTGAGGGTGATGGATGAGGAGGTGCAGTTGCCTGCTCTCACCACCTGGGGTCTGCCAGTCAGGAAGTCCAAGACCCACTGGCAGAGGTCATAGTTCAAGCCCAGGTCCCTGAGCTTGGCTATGAGTATGGAGGGGACTATGGTATTGAATGCCGAGCTGTAGTCGATGAATAGCATTCTCACATAGTTCCCCTGCCTCTTGTCCAGGTGTGATGCTGCTGTGTGCAGCACATGGGCTATGGCGTCCTCCGTGGACCTGTTGGGGCGGTATGCAAATTGCAGGGGGTCCATGTTGATGGGGAGGGAGGAGCAGATGTAGCCCTTTACTAGCTTCTCAAAGCACTTCATGGCTATGGAGGTGAGAGCTACAGGGCGGTAGTCGTTGAGGCAAGCATGCTTGGATTTTTTGGGTACAGGGATAATAGTGGACTTCTTCAGGCAGGTGGGGATGACAGCCTGTTCTAAGGACAGGTTAAATATGTCAGTGAATACTGGGGCCAGTTGGTCGGCACAGACTTTTAGGACGCGGCCGGGGATGCCGTCCGGACCTGCTGCCTTCCTGATATTCACTTTTTTAAAGGTCCGCCTCACCTCATGCTCTGTTACCCTGAACACTGCGCCTTCATCAGCAGCCGACCCCCCCCCCCCCCCCCCCCCCCCATTGCCGTGGCTTGTGAGCTGGTGTTGTTATTACCAGCATCAAACCTCGCATAGAAGGTATTGAGGTCATTTGCTAAGGAGATGTCACTGTTCAGTTTGAGGGAGCCTTTGTAGTCTGTCATCGTTTTGAGCCCCTGCCACATAGCTCTAGAGTCAGCTTGTTCAAACTGGAGTTCAATTTTATCCCTGTAGCGCCGTTTGGCCTCTGACACTGTCCTCCTTACGTTGTATCGCGCCACCTTGTGGTCATTCATGTTGCCTGCCACTAGGCCGTCGTTGTATGCTTTGGTGCGCTCTCTCAGAGCTTCACGGACGGATTTGTCTACCCAGGGTTTTTGATTTGGGTAAACTCTCATTTTGGTAGTGGGGATTGTTTCTTCCACCATAGTACAAACATAGTCCAGCACTGTCTCCGTGTAGACATTAATGTTATCTGTGTCGCGGAACACATTCCAGTCTGTGCAGTCAAACTCAGACTGGAGCGTCTCCTCTGACGTCAAATCCCATTTCTGCACCTCTCGCGAGACTACAGGAGTACTTTTGATTCTCTGTTTGTACATTGGTGAAAGAAAGATGGACGCGTGATCTGATTTACCAAAGCCACTATCAGAATGAGCCTTGTAGCCACCTTTAAATTGCGTGTAACAGTGATCTAGGATGTTACCGCCTCTGGTGTTGCAAGTCACATGCTGATAGAAGTCAGGTAATACCTTTCTCAGATTGGCGCTATTGAAATCACCCAGCACCAAAATGGCGGCGTTAACGTTCGCCGCTTGTATTCTATTTACCTCGTTGTGGAGTCTGGAGAGCGCGACGTTGTTGCTGGCTTGCGGTGGAATATACACTCCTACTCCTAAGGATGATCGCCGTTAACTCCCTCGGGAGGAAGAAAGGACGACACTTGATGGTTATATATTCCAGGTCTGGGCAGCAGTGGTTGGATAATTCCTTCACGTTAGTTGGATCGCTCCAATTATTGTTAAACATGAAGGCAATACCTCCTCCACGTTGTTTACCGGACTCTGCTGTACGATCCTTGCGGTGGATAAAGAAGTGTTCAGCTGGTTGGATTGCGTGGTCTGGAACGTCCGTCGTGAGCCACGTTTCGGTGAAGCAGAGAACGTTGCAGTCCCTAACGTCTCTTTGGTATTGAATCCTTGCTCGGATGTCATCCAGTTTATTGTCAATTGATTGTACATTGGCTAGCAATATACTGAGCAATGGCGTTCGGTGGCGTCTGGATCTCAGCCTGTTACGGATCCCAGCTCTCTTCCCACGCCGTCTGGTTCCTTTGTTCTTGGGATCAAGGAACAAAGGCTCTGGTCCCATTCTCCGGAGAATCTCCTCAGGCCATTGTTGCGGTTCGGAAAGCTGGTCCAGTGAGTAATCCAATCAGTAAGTTTCCCGTAATCCGATGTCTATAAGTGACTGACGGTCATACACATTAAATGCACCTACTGTTGGTACAGACAAAACTCTTAAAACTATAAATATTAACAAAAGTAAGCACAGTCTCGACGGAGCGAACAGAAAGGCAGCCGGACGTTGCAGCGCCATCTATACCTGTCACAGCTTACAAGTGTTTCCTCTTCCAGAAAATGCTACTCAGCCTGTTATTGAATCGATATCTTTTTTACACATTGTAGTACCCCTTAAATAATATAAATGTCCCCAACAAGTGGGGGTTGTTCCCCTTTAAGTGCTGTAATAATACTGCATGGAGAAAGGCAGATTGTGTGTGTGTGTGTGTGTGTGTGTGTGTGTGTGTGCGTGTGTGTGTGTGTGTGTGTGTGTGTGTGTGTGTGTGTGTGTGTGTGTGTGTGTGTGTGTGTGTGTGTGTGTGTGTGTGTGTGTGTGTGTGTGTGTGTGTGTGTGTGTGTGTGTGTGTGTGTGTGTGTGTGTAGTAGAGGCATGCACCAAATTCACAAGTGTGACTGAGTGAGAGAACGGGGGAGGACAGCAGGGGGGAGGACAGCAGGGGGGGAGGGGGGGTAGCCTACTCATTAGCCTGCTGTTTCAGAGGAGCAGCTTAAAGATGTGGTCAGCCCTTCTGCTGAGCCACACTGCCCACGCATTATTTATTGAGGATTAAAAATGCAGTGGTCCTAAGCAGTAATACCGCAACGCCATCATTGATAGCTCCATACCACACAAGGCTAATGTATTGGAGGCTAAGCAGTGGCATTCCTAGCTTATGTGCCGCCCTGGGCGAACCCCCCCCCCCCCCCCCCCCCCCCTCCCTGCCCTCCCGAATTGCATTTCAAATACATACATATCTGTATCTTCATCTTACTGTATCTGCATCTTCTTCTTCATCTTACTTTATCTGTATCTTCTTCTTCATCTTACTGTATCTGTATCTTCTTCTTCATCTTACTGTATCTGTATCTTCTTCTTCATCTTACTGTATCTGTATCTTCTTCTTCATCTTACTGTATCTGTATCTTCTTCTTCATCTTACTGTATCTGTATATTTGTCTTCATATTACTGTATCTGTAACTTGAATGGAAATGCACATTTTAAATGTACTTTAGATACGATAACTTCTTTTTATATAATACATCAACAGAGCTTTTAGAAAGGTGTGGAATAAATGTATTGCCTTTGGTTCATTACCAATTGACTCAAGCATAGTAACAGACACAATATTCCTGACACTGGGAATACATTCCCTGAGGTCCATAGATGTCCCTAGATACCGAGAACATGCAAATTTACCTTGTAGAATGGAGCAATATTCCATTTACGTGGGTATGTACTTTTAGGCAGATTTTCTGAAAATATGGCTTACAGCTTAACATCTGTGTGTTGCACCCCAATTATTCACAGGAAATTATGTGATATGACGGCAGCGATATCTCCTCCATCCCCCTCTCCTTGATGCCACACAGGCAGCGTCAGCTGTTAGACCAAATCACTATCTGCAACCAGGCTTAGATCACAGATTGCTTTTGGAGTATCACCAGAGACGATACAGGGGATTAAAACAAAAGACAAGAGACTCGCTAATCTAAAAGATGATTCTTTTCTGTCGGAAATATGACTTGAAAAGGCAATCTTAAAAGCAATCACTGTGTCTAAACCAACAGGGGGTTGGCATGCACACATGGTGCCAGCTCCCCTTAGGCTCAACAGAGTGCAGAGAGTGGAGACGATGGAAATTGCTTTGTGCCACCAAGTAATGGAGCTGTGAGAAATGACAGTGACGTCGCACACCACCAAGGCCAGACGGAACTGGTACCAGTGGGACAGGGAGGAGGTGGCACACAAAACACCTCAATAGTTATGTCATAATTATTGTGACAGGGTGTGTAGCTCTGTGCAGGTTGGCAGTGTGTGGAAGCAAGGCGACAAGGCTGCCCCACCGTCCCCACTCAATAGACCTGTCTCAAACCCTGCCCCTTTTCTTGATCCTCCAATCACAGCTGTCGCTTACCTCGGACAAACTTGGTTTGTCCGAGGTAAGCGACAGTTGTGATTGGAGGATCAAGAAAAGAGGGCAGGGTTTGAGACAGGTCCATTCCACAGTCATTAGTGTCAATGGCATCATGAGTGATCTGTCACCGTGCAAATCAGGATCCCACCTGCTGCCACCAGGAGAAATCAGGAGAACATCCCACCCCCGCAAACTAGTGAAGGAGGGATATTTTGTTTGCTGTATGAGGTTGTTAGCATGCCACACATTTACATTCTTATTTCTTTACATTTTTATTTCAGTGACAGATTTTCAAAGGTCAATGCTATGTTTCTCCGCCAGCAAAATAATGTGTTCCATTGGCAGAGAAACCATGTGCAAATGTGCAGGGCTGTCCTGATTAGCTGGCTGATGTGCAGGATAGTCCTGGCTAGCTGGCTGGTGTGCAGGGTTATCCTGGCTAGCTGGCTGATGGGCAGGGTTATCCTAGCTAGCTGGCTGATGGGCAGGGTTATCCTGGCTAGCTGGCTGATGGGCAGGGTTATCCTAGCTAGCTGGCTGATGGGCAGGGTTATCCTGGCTAGCTGGCTGATGGGCAGGGTTATGCTGGCTAGCTGGCTGATGGGCAGGGTTATCCTGGCTAGCTGGCTGATGGGCAGGGTTATCCTAGCTAGCTAGCTGATGGGCATGGTTGTCCTGGCTAGCTGGCTGATGGGCAGGGTTATGCTGGCTAGCTGGCTGATGGGCAGGGTTATGCTGGCTAGCTAGCTGATGGGCAGGGTTATCCTGGCTAGCTGGCTGATGGGCAGGGTTATCCTGGCTAGCTGGCTGATGTGCAGGGTTGTCCTGGCTAGCTGGCTGATGTGCAGGGTTGTCCTGGCTAGCTGGCTGATGTGCAGGGTTGTCCTGGCTAGCTGGCTGATGTGCAGGGTTATCCTGGCTAGCTGGCTGATGTGCAGGGTTGTCCTGGCTAGCTGGCTGATGTGCAGGATAGTCCTGGCTAGCTGGCTGATGGGCAGGGTTATCCTAGCTAGCTGGCTGATGTGCAGGGTTATCCTAGCTAGCTGGCTGATGTGCAGGGTTATCCTAGCTAGCTGGCTGATGTGCAGGGTTATCCTGGCTAGCTGGCTGATGGGCAGGGTTATGCTGGCTAGCTGGCTGATGGGCAGGGTTATCCTGGCTAGCTGGCTGATGTGCAGGGTTATCCTGGCTAGCTAGCTGATGTGCAGGGTTGTCCTGGCTAGCTGGCTGATGTGCAGGGTTGTCCTGGCTAGCTGGCTGATGGGCATGGTTGTCCTGGCTAGCTGGCAGATGTCCAGGGTTATCCTAGCTAGCTAGCTGATGTGCAGGGTTGTCCTGGCTAGCTGGCAGATGTCCAGGGTGTAGCAGAGTAGCCTATTGGCACTGCCCCTTTAAGGCAGGCAGTCTAATTGCCATATATGACTCAGCTGAGTTGATCGCAGCATGGGGAGCAGAGAATGAGCAGCAGAGCAGAGTGAAGCAGAGCAAGTGGAGCAGCACAAGGACGCAGAGCAGGAGAGAGGAGTGAAGTTGAGAGCAAGGGAAATACTGAGAAGAAAATGTGAGTTAAGAAGGCAAAGAACAAGTCGATTTGGAGGAAACGGTGACAGACTCCTCATGTATCCTGTGGCCGACTACAACATGGCCGATCAAAGAGAGTATCACCTGTAAAGAGAGGACACCAGTGCTGGCAAGTTAACCCCTTCCATGAACTGTCTCTTCAAACCACCAACTATCCCGGACTTGACCACCTTCACTCAAGATCTCCAGTGTCCCTGTTCTCCCAGCTTCCCCCTACCAATCTCCAAGCTGTCCTCAGCCACCACGTCAGCCTACCCCAGCCTGCTATCCCCACACACACACACACACACACACACACACACACACACACACACACACACACACACACACACACACACACACACACACACGCACGCACACACACGCACACACACACGCACACACTCACTGAGCACACACCCAATCCCCAATCTGGACTGTTTATTTGTTTTACTCATTACCCCTTTTCACTTGTTTTCTATGTAACTGTTTTGCACTTGATTATTTTGAATACAGTATATATTATTTGCCTGAATACTGTTTGCCGCCTCTTATTAGTATTTCAAACCTCATCACATGCTGTTTTTTGTAGTGGAGGTTACCTGGAGCTATCCAGTAACAACAGTAAGCTTTACTTTTGCTTATTTAATTTATTGACATGTTTTAGCCTGTCTGGCGCCCAATGCACCACTGTAACATTTACACGTTGATTATATTGGGCTGACCACCGCTACAAGGGTTATCCTGCCTAGCTGGCTGATGTGGCCAGCAGTATCAGACTGTGGTTGTACTGAGGAGCTACTAGTCGTGAATGTGTGGAACTGTGTGAGTCTGAATCAGGATGTTGCTGAATAAGAGCCATAGGCTACCCGTCCAGTGGTTCTACCCCGGAAATCAATTCACTCTAAATAAATGCCTCTAAATAAATTATGGAATATTGCCATGGTAATGTATATAAGTGAGGCCACACATCTGTCATCTTTTCATTTTCAAACCTTTATTTAAGCTCAAAAGGCAACTGAAGTTTCCCTTATTTACAGTCACGGCGAGTTTACATACAGAAATAAGCAAATAAAGAGGCATATAAAATCACACTGCATATACAATTACAACAATAAGACAACAAGGCAAGGCAAAAAGCAAGGATAACAAATAAATTAATGAATGCTTTGAAATGTTCTATATATGTTTACTTATTTGCTAAACTTAATACAACTTGTAAATGTGTTAATTATTGTTAGATTGTCCGACAGTATGTATTCCGAGGCACTGGAAATAACTACATTGGCCTCGGAGGGGTGTGGTTAAATAATCAGAGGGGTGTGGTTAAATACTCAGAGGGGTGTGGTTAAATACTCAGAGGGGTGTGGTTAAATACTCAGAGGGGTGTGGTTAAATACTCAGAAGGGTGTGGTTAAATACTCGGAGGGGTGTGGTTAAATACTCAGAGGGGTGTGGTTAAATAATCGGAGGGGTGTGGTTAAATACTCAGAGGGGTGTGGTTAAATACTCAGAGGGGTGTGGTTAAATACTCAGAGGGGTGTGGTTAAATACTCAGAGGGGTGTGGTTAAATACTCGGAGGGGTGTGGTTAAATACTCAGAGGGGTGTGGTTAAATACGCAGATGGGTGTGGTTAAATACTCGGAGGGGTGTGGTTAAATACTCAGAGGGGTGTGGTTAAATACTCAGAGGGGTGTGGTTAAATACTCAGAGGGGTGTGGTTAAATACTCAGATGGGTGTGGTTAAATACTCAGAGGGGTGTGGTTAAATACTCGGAGGGGTGTGGTTAAATACTCAGAGGGGTGTGGTTAAATACTCAGAGGGGTGTGGTTAAATACTCAGAGGGGTGTGGTTAAATACTCAGAGGGGTGTGGTTAAATACTCAGAGGGGTGTGGTTAAATACTCGGAGGGGTGTGGTTAAATACTCATAGGGGTGTGGTTAAATACTCGGAGGGGTGTGGTTAAATACTCAGAGGGGTGTGGTTAAATACTCATAGGGGTGTGGTTAAATACTCAGAGGGGTGTGGTTAAATACTCGGAGGGGTGTGGTTAAATACTCATAGGGGTGTGGTTAAATACTCGGAGGGGTGTGGTTAAATACTCGGGTCTCAAGGGTGGAGACGGAGGGAGACGCACAGAAATTACAGCTCATTTCCATTCCGAGTCAACTGACCCAGTAGGCTACTTGGTTGGTGGTGTGAAACATTAATATCTTTGGAACCATTTGTGTTAAATTGTATCTGAATCTCTCCGTAGCCTGGCTGGCAGTGCAGTGCGCCGCGCTCCACAAGCCAGACTGAAGGCACATAACGGAGTCTCTCTCTCTCTCTCCAAACGTTACACTATAAAGTCGAACTGGATTTACCATGCTCTGTAAATAACTCATGTACATATACCGATATGCCCTATACTCTGTTTACTTGTTTTATTGCACAATGTCGTTCTATTGGATTCTATTATATATTACTATTGTATTATGCACATCGTTGCGGGCAAGACCACCCGCATTTCATTGTATACTTGTATGCTGTGACAAATAAAACTCTTGACTTGACTTGATAGTTGATTTAGTTGATTTAACTTCATAAGCTTAAATGTGTGTGTGTGTGTGTATGTGTGTGTCTGTGTGTGTGTGCGTGCATGCGTGCGTGCGTGAGCACACGTCCCATCTCTTGGAAAGATCAGATGAGGTCAGAGAAGTTTGATAGTATTTACTGAGGATGGGCAGATAATGTTGATATTTAAACTTAAAAAATAATAATACATTTACATTTAGTCATTTAGCTGACACTTTTATCCAAAGCGACTTGGTATGATTAATCTGAGCTATTGTTAATACAGCTATATTTTGTACTTTATTTTAAATGATAATAACATCTTGAATCTTGATTACTATCTTGACTATTTTTCTTTTATCCTCTTATAAGATCTCACAAGTTTCAAGTTTGCTTTTATTTGTCACATATAAAGTACAGTTCTCTCAGTTATCTCAGCAAAAAGGTGAGTGTTTGTTTAAAGTGAGTGTGTGCAATGAGTGTAGATGGATGGGTTGATGGTACACATGTAACGGATGGTATTGTGAAGCGCAGTCAAGAAGGGCTGGGGTGAGTAGCGGTGCTATGGGTTAAACTCACTCTCACATCCTCAAAAGACGCATAAACCCAGTACTTAGAAGTGGATTCACCTCTTGGTAGAGCGGTCTGTGTTGCTGCCTGCGGTGTGGGAGACTGGGGTTTGACTCCCACTCGGTTTGAGGTGACGTTGTCACAACCATTACACATATAGTCATTGAGCATCCTGATGGCCTGGGGGCTTCTATACTTTAGGCAAGTGGCTTGTCCTTCCGCGTTCCCGTTTAGCGCTCTGATTGGCCACGCACGTTTCTGGTCATGTGACATGTGCGCCAATCGTGGGACGGCAAGTTTTTGGACGGTTAAGCTTAGGCACTCTTGCGAAGTTGGTTAAGGTTAGAGTTTGTCTTAGAGCGTGACGACAAGTTATTTCGACGGTTAAGCTTAGGCACTCTTTAGAAGTTGGTTAAGGTTAGAGTTTGTCTTAGGCCCCATCCACACGAGCGCTGGTTTTAATATAACCATGATTGTATGTGCGCAGTTGCACTGTTCGGCCACACACAACCGGGGATTTGCTACACTGCAACCGCGGTCTTTAAAACCGGTGGCCAGGGTGAAGTTTTGCGGTTTTGCAGTTGCGTGTGGGCATAGCAACCGAGGTTATTCCCAGTGTTTACAGCAGAGCTGTCGCAATTATTTCCCATGTTCACGGCAGACCGCGGGGTAGAGAGATTATAGCAGAGCCAGCTACACCAGTGTTTACAGCAGAGCTGTCCCAAGTAGCGTTATATGAAAATGATTGTAACAAACTTTTGTTCAAAACGTATCGTCTGTGTTGAAGAGTGTTGTGATCGACTGATGTCTTGTCGCATTCCTGACCTGACGCTGAGAGTAAACATGTAGCTGCAGCTAAACTAAACTCATGTGTTGTCAAGTTATTGTTATAAGGAACCCAGTCCAGACTGCATCCCCTTAACAATTGTTTGTATTGAGCCGTATTGTATTGTACCCATTCTGCAATCTGTTAAATAACGTTTACATCCATTTCATATCGGTAACGTTACCACATTACGTTAGCATTTAAGCTATAATACTATACATGGATATAGCCATTCACATTAGCATGTAGCTAACAACACCGGCGGTCTTTTGTGAGACTAAACTATCCGCTCTTGGTGGTAAATTGTGTTGCTGATGGTTTTGTTTCATCAACAAAATGAGAGGCAGAACACACAGTGAATGTATCCGTTTGTTTATTGCAGTTTCTTTCTTTGCTGAAAATATATGTTCCGTTGGCAAAATGATCAATAGGGTCCAGCTGTGTTTCTAAACAGGAAGTTTAGTGAGCGTTCAGCCTTTTCTGATTGGTTGAAATGGCCTTCATGTCTGAACAACATCACCGCCTACTCAGGGTTCCCACGCTTGCCTTGAAATTTGTTTCCATACTACCTCCTGATTTTCCAGGTACCATATTAAGTGATGATCTATAGGCCCCTGAAGTTTTCCGCCCTCATCCGCGCCCCCCTCCCCCTCACACACACAACCCCCTAGGACACCTGACTACTTACTTGATTTAAAAGATGTGCCAGTCAAGTCTACATTGTAAATGCTTAGAGATTATGTCATTGATAATATCAATGCATGAAATAATGCAACAAGCTGTAGATGAACAACAATTTATTGAACTGGAACACATGAGCACTGGGATTGATATATGGCCTCTCTTCCACTCCTCTCCTATCTCATCCTGTCCTCTTCTCTCTACACCTCCCCTCGTGTCCGCTCCTGTCTTCTCTTCCTACTCTTCTCAACTCCTCTCCACTGTTCTTCCTTTTCCTCTGTCATCCTCCTCTTCCATCTTCGCGGCCTCTTCTCTTCCTGGCTAACTGGCTCGTTATGAGAGCTAACGTTGGCTAGCTACTGTACCCGGCGCTGGCTAACTGGCTATCGTTATGAGAGCTAACGTTGGTAGCTACTGTACCTGGTGCTGGCTAACTGGCTCGTTATGAGAGCTAACGTTGGCTAGCTACTGTACCTGGCGCTGGCTAACTGGCTCGTTATGAGAGCTAACATTGGCTAGCTACTGTACCTGGCACTGGCTAACTGGCTCGTTATGAGAGCTAACGTTGGCTAGCTACTGTACCTGGCGCTGGCTAACTGGCTCGTTATGAGAGCTAACGTTGGCTAGCTACTGTACCTGGCGATGGCTAACTGGCTCGTTATGAGAGCTAACGTTGGCTAGCTACTGTACCTGGCGCTGGCTAACTGGCTCGTTATGAGATCTAACGTTTTTTATTTTTTTATCTTTTTCCCCCTCCTTCTTTTTCCGATTTTTCTCCAATCTCACCCTTCCTGGTTGTTGCGCACTTTCCCCTACTGTTGGTCCGAGAGACCGGAGATTGTCACATGTTTTCCAGCCTGGCCGCGCAGATTCTCACTGGGAGAGTGTAACGTGTGGGAGGCCGCACTACCTCTCTCCAGATCCTACCCTCGCTGAGCAGGCGCCCCGACCGAACTGTAGGGGTCGCTGTCCAAACCCGCCAGCTTTCCCACCCTCTAATACTGCCAATTGTATTAGTGTGAACGGCCAGCCAAGCTGGTGACAACGCCGGGAGCTGGATTCGAACACGCGAATCCAGCATCTCCGGCGTTGGTGACGAACGCAATCTTGGCTAGCTAGTTCACAAGATTGCACTGCTTACTAACCAACGTTGATAAACCCAGGTTTACCACACAGTTAAAACACAGCTACTTACATTTGAGGATAAACTTGCATAAGAAGTTTCACTCAAGTTTCACTGTAGATGCCAAGGCTCCCTTGGCTCACCAAGTTGCCTGCATCAAATTCCAACATCCAATATACCATATAGGATGCCAAGAGCATGCTCTACAACATGGGATCATCCATTTCTATCTACAGTAAAAGCGGTTCACATGTAAAGGGTTTTTATAAACTCATGTTAATTCTGTGCTCAATAGTTAAATTGTATTACATATCATCCAATAGAATTTTCCAGGACAACTGTTTCTATTTCCATGTAATTGGTCACTTTTGCTCAGTTTCCATGCCTTTCCATACCTGGAAAATGAAAAAATTAATCCCATGTTTTCAATGTTTTCCAGGTACCGTGGGAACCCTGCTACTGTTTTGGCATTGTACTACATGTAACGGTTGCTGGTGCCGTGGGTACGCAGTTATACACGGTTGTTCACCTGTGTTCACCTGTGTGGACGGAGTTTTATTTTTTTCTACTTTGGTTATATTAAATCCAAACCTTCGTGTGGACAGGGCCTTAGAGCATGGCGATAGAACGCCAGGTAGTTTGCAGGCTGTTCGACGCGGAAATGGGCAAAGACACAGCTCGTCACGCTATTGGGCGCATGTCGCATGACCAGAAACGTGCGTGCCCAATCAGAGCGCAAAGCGGGAACGCGGAAGGACAAGCCACTTGCCTAAAGCATAGACGCGGCCTGGGGATAGAAGCGGGGTCACAAGTCATCAGAATAACAAAGGCCTCAGACTGGAAGGTGTGAAGTGGGGAGGATATTGATTTGATTTGATTTGATTTGATTTTTATTACGGATCCCCATTAGCTGGTGCCATAGCAACCAGCTAGTCTTCCTGGGGTCCACACAAAAAAAACATACAAAAACAATTATTATTGCAAAACAAAATTATTAAAAGTCAGTACTCAACACACAATGCATAATGAAACTAACAATTAAGATGGCTAAAGCACAGAAACAGTAAAAAGAAAAAAAAATACTTTACAGTGTTATATACAATTTAAGATCATTTTAAAAAGTGAATCTACTGTAAATGCAGCAGAGGTTTGAGGCAGGTTATTCCACAGAGTTACAGACCCGGCGCCATGGGCGGGCATTAGGGGGCCGGGCCCGCCCACTGAGTCAGCTGTGCCCACCCTGGTAAAATTTTTTTTTTTTTTTTTTTTTTTTTTTTTGATCAAAGTTGACTATCCAAATCCTTAAGGTGCTCTCATAGTCGAGCAGACTGTACACAGAGCAGACTCCGCGGAGGTCCGCGCGGCTCTTTGAGCTTTCATAGTCGAGCAGATCTCAGCGGACGTCCGCGGTCTATTTCCTACATTTCTCGCACCAGTTTTACTACATTTCCCACAAAAAAAGTTTTACGCACTTGAATAACAGGTAGCGAGATGCAATGTACCGTATAGGCTTGAGGTGGACAGCGCGTGGTGCTGAAATGAAACACGCATTGCATGAAATAAAAGCACCAGTTTTATTTTAAAATATTGGAAACGGAGATAACATTCTATGTTATCTCCGTTTCCAATATTTCGAAATAAAACTGGCAATTTTACACACTTCATTTAGAAAAGCCATTCAAACATCTCTCTTGGCACGGAGCGAGTGGTCAGAGTAAAATGCAGATCGGCGTCACATTAAATGCAGTTCGATGTCAACCAAAACGCCGAGCAGCGTTTTGTGTGACACCAAGTCAGCGGCGCGGATGTCCGCGCGTCAGAAAATAGTAGCTTCGCACCTGTGGGTCTGCTGTCCGCTGAGATCAAAGCTCAAAGAGCCGCGCGGACCTTCGCGGAGTCTGCTCTGTGTACAGTCTACTATGGGAGGGCCTTTAGTCGGGGACAGCCCTAGTGGGCACTGATGTCAACAACAACACTACTGAAGCTAGCACGGCACTCTGTGATAATTCGTTTTCTACCCTCAAGAACATCTTTACAGAACATCGCCTTAGTATGCTTCATCGACGCAAGGCCAATTTAATTCAGTTGGCATTTGAGAAGGACTTAACAAAAAAGTTTAGGAATGAGTGGAGGCGCAGTGTTTTAAGAAGATTTCACTCTGTCCCCAAATGCTGCTTGCCTCTCTACTAATGATGGTGAGTAGCCTGTGGAGGAATTTTGTTTGCTTTTTTATGCACCTTATTTTTGTTAGTTCAGTTCAGTTTGTCAGTGAATTCAGAAGTGTTGAATAAATGGAGACTTTTCAAAGATATAGAATAGAATAGAATAAAAATGTATTATCCTGACGGAAATTTGACACTGCAAATCACTCAACATTAAACATTTAGACAGAACAAGTCACGAATAAGAATAACAAAACAAATGGCCTAAGAATAGAATAAAATGAAATAGAATAGAAATAGAATAAAAGATACAGTAAATAAATACAGTAAAAATATACTGAAGTCTATAGTAGGTGTAGTATTGCACAGTGCTGTTTAAAAAGTAAGAGTCCAGGAAGATGGTAACTGTCACTCTGTGCTCAGTGATGCAGTGAGGCACAGTGATGCATTGTATATTCTGATGGCTGTCGGAATGAAGGACTTCCTGTGCCGTTCAGTGCTGCATTTAGGTAGTGTGAGCCTGGCACTGAACATGCTCCTCCTGTCAGCCAAGTCTGTGTATAGTGGGTGGGAGGGGTTTTCCCTGATGGCCTGGAGCTTAGCAAGGTTCCTCCTCGCCGCCACCCTCGCTAGGGAGTCCAGCTCCACCCCAACCACGCTACTGGCCTTCGTGACCATCTTAATCAGCCTGTTTGTGTCCCCTGCTCTCAGTCCGCTGCCCCAGCAGGTCTGTTATATATATCCGTTCAGTCTGTTTTTGTATAAGTGAATGTTCTTAAGATAGAGAGAAATTAGATTTTTCAATTGCCTCTCTGCTGTTTAGTTCAGCACCGTGGGCAGCGCCAAGCAAGCCACAGCGCCGTTGTCCCAACTGAAACGTATAAAAGGGAACCTGTGTTGAAAACCCATTGTGCCCCCCGAGAAAATGTTATGCCCCCCCACTAATTTGTTTCTGCAGCCTGGTCTGCAGAGTTAATGCTCTAAAAATTAAAGATTTCCTTTAAGCGTTGGTTTTTGGACCTTGCAATTCAAACTGCCCTCTACTGGAACATCTAGTGTAATGTTCATGCACATTATTACTAAAAACAATCTGTTTATGTATAAAACCAGGAGTTTTACTGCTCATTACCAACTTGAACAGCACAAGTATATTAAAAGACAATCTATTTTCAACGTTAAGCTAAGAGAGGCGGGCATGCATACGGCTCACATTAGACCTTAGTGAGCAGCCCAGTACCAACCGTGCTGCCCTGTTCTGGACCACCTGGAGCTTCCTGAGGTCACCACTGGCAGCAGATGACCACATCGCAGAGCAATAGTCAAGATGACATAAAACTAAACTTTGCACTATCTGACATAAAAGCGGACGGGCAACAAAAGAAGCACATTTCCTGGAAATACAAATTGCTCTTCCCATTTTCAAAACAATATAATTAATATGCTGAGGAGGAGGGGGTTACATTGATTTCTGGGTAGAGTAGTCATTATACATTGTAAGATAAATGGCTCCATTGTCTCTCAAGGCCTGTATCTCTGAATACGTATTGTGTTATCAGCACGTTTCATAAGACATAAATTGAAAAATATCCAACCAATTTATACAGGCGATGGCTTATTCTGAAGGTATGAACCTGTACTTTCATATCATGTAAAACAATTATTTGAAGTTCCCTCTAAAGGCCCCAGAGTCTGTGTCTGGTAACATATACATACTGTATATAATACAGATTTACATAAATAGAGGGGAAACTATTTAAAGAAGACCCCACTGAGAACCCACCCATGTGCTGTGAATTGCATCTGACAGTGAGAGCCACTTTTCTCTCCTGTGCTTCTGTGTGAACCTCAGAGGACCGCCTCCACCAGGCCACTTAAATGAAACAAAGTGAAAGATAATTCCACAGAGGCACGCGTACGGTGACAGTTGTCACACAATCAGCGAGCCTTCTGAGACTGACAGGGAGAGCGCGCGGGGCGGAGACCCACATGTCAGCCTGTGGGTGTGTTTTTCCGCGGCACAGAGGTACGGAGGGGGGGGGGGGGGGGGGGGGGGGGGGGGCCTGTGACCGACACGCGGCTGCTCGAGGGGCCGCGGGATAGCCTGGTAGATTTACACCGACGTGTGGATTTATCTGGCATGTGTAAACAGCAGCGGCATCTGAAAAAGGTTCCTTTGATTTGCTGTGACGGGACACAAACATGTTAAAAGCATGGACTACACTACTGGTACTTTATGAACACGCATGTCACGACTTTGACATCTGTCTTCATGAAGAATGTAGCTTGTGCTTCTCTACTTAGTCGAGAGCAGGACTGTGAGACTTCCCCAGATCTCCGGTGGATATGGGACCTGCATAAAGTATGTTGTTATCCATCTGTCTCTACCCTTTCCTCTGCCTCAGTGCCTCCAGGATCAGAGTGCCGTGCTCGTCACTGTGTCTGTGTGACCGAGCAGGTCTCCAGTCCAACTTGAATGTCAGGGGTAGATCGAGTTTTTCTCGATGCCAGGGAACCGGAGTGACAAATGTCATATGACGGGTGTTAACAACCTGCCCTGGACGCTCTGTAAATGACAATGTGCCTCCGTAGATTCTCTTTTTGTGAGCACATTTGTATTTATTTATTGCAGCAAGATTACATAAAAAAGTTCACATTTAGGAAAAGTATATATATTTAAAATATTTGCATTATTTTCATTTCAAACCTTTATTTCAACTCACGAGACACTGAGGTTATCCTCATTTACAGCGAGGACAAGCTTACAAAACAAGACACAGTTATTAACAGTAGATTCATAGATATAGGCAGAACAAATAAGAATAAACACTACAAATCAGTTAAGACAGTTACAAGTCGACACACAGTGATCAGAGATCATACTTTTAAATATATCAAGAGAAGAAAGAACCTTCAGCTTCAGAGTCAGTAGGAGGGCATTCCAGGTGTTGGAAACATCAAAAGAAAAGGTTTTACCCATATACATATATAATAAAGTTGAGGGAAAAAAAGATAAAGAAGACCCCACTGAGAACTGATGAACAGAGACTAGAGCAAAGCCTCCACACATGTCTCCCCCACAAGGCCACCTAATCATCCCTCCCCCTTAACACTTTCAGTGCCAGCCATAACGTTGATTAATGTCCTTGAGTGCCATCATCCACTTCAATGATAGCGTTAAAAATGCATAATCTATGTTTTAAATTATGGATATGTGTCTAATCTGCCCGTCGCTTATCAATAACTTGTTTGCAGTCAACATTGTCGAAACGGATTGTTTTTTAATCGGTTCATATCCTTTTTATAGCATTTCGAAAAGCTATCGTTTTCTCAAAAAATTTCGGAAAATAGAAAGATTCCCTCATAAACAGCATTTATTGGAATATTCTCGAATACACTAGACACGTTGTCATTTGTCGGCCTATTTATGAATCGTTTTCAAATAAACGCTAGATTATCGATAGTATATGTGTACTTATGCACGCTATAGAAGCGAGCTGAGAAATCGATTCTCTCATTTCCTCAACAGCACACACACACACATATACACATACGGGACACGCTGTTATCTCAGTGAATACAGCTCTGATTATCCTAAAACTGGTAACATAGGGTCTCATTCCCCAAAATTGTCCAAAGAGTTATCTTGGAACCGACTGAGACAGAATCAATGACAAGTTCACTCTGAATCCCCAACGTGCTGGTAATATGTCTTAAGTGGCTCAAACGGTCGCACCTGTGATATGATCTGATATCTGCTTGCTTAAACTCGAACACGCGTCCCCGTTCAGGTCATTTGCATAAAAAACAACGCCTCCAGAGCTCCTTATAAGGCAAAGTAATGACGCAGCTGTATGGAAATGGATGCGGAAGTGCCTTGTGAGTCTTGTGCGACCCATCGAAATGAGATTAGATTAATGTATTGTCATCATATATAGTACAGCTCGTGGACGTGGTACACCTGCTGCAGCGTGCGCACGCACACACACACACACACACACGCACACACACATGCGCAGTATACTGTAGCCTACGGCGTAATGAATGAACGCAGTATAGGTTTATTATTCCATTAATGCCTACGGCGTAATGAATGAATACAGTATAGGCTTATTATTCCATCAATGACTTGTTGCATTAGGATTTAGTCGATACTATGCTCTGCCCTACGTACAGTATAGGTACAGTCTGTACTTATACTGTATGTAGGGCAGAGGCAGAGCATATATATAGTATCTACTAAATCCTAATGAAACAAGTAACTAGAATATATTAAGCCTATACTGTTCATTAGACACGTAGGCCATACTGGCGCACACAAGACTTGTTATGGAATATTAATGCAGTCTATTTCCATGTGATTAGCTTTAGTTCTTATTTATTTATTTATCCACTGTCATTTCAGTGTTGGTGTATAGGCTATATAGTGTATTTCAATATACGTTTAATTGATTAATGATATATTCGAAGGCATGCATGTTTATAGCTATCAAACAAAGGTCTGTCCCATTGTATACCAATCAATGGGATATATTTCATGTTGACCTGCATTCTTTCAAATGTATATAATTAATCATTGAAAAAGATGTGTAACAAATAAGAAATACAAATTCCACAGAAGGCATTCAATAATTATTATTTTCAATCATTTCACAATAATTGCATAATTGTGTTTGAATATCTGAGTAATTAAAGTAATTATACATTTGTCCAACATAGCTGGTTCAGATATGGTTAATCCAGCTGCCCTGTGATCAGATGAATCCATATTATTTTTCCGACATCAAATGCGTAATTTCTTATCGTACAAATATTGTCATATTTATTTTAATTATGATTAAGTAATTAATTCCAATGAGGCCTGTAGCGTTAACATGAAGGAATCACTATGAGAACACAGTCTGTCAAGTTAATAAAATTTGCAATTAGTCAATCAATCATAAGTGTGCTCCTCAGCACTCTTAAATCTGCTCTCAGCCATGCTCAAATCTGATCTCAGGAAAATTTGGGGAATCGCGCTACCAGCCATAATATGTCTTAAATGGGCAGAAATCTGCCTAAGAGGAAATTTTTGGTCGTAAATCCGTTCGGGAATGAGACCCATAGACTCCTTACCTTAGATCAGATGTTCTCCAAAAAGATTATTCCAATTCCTGATTGCCATTCCAAATATCGATCGTGTTTATTGATTGATTATTGGCTGCTGTAAATATATATTCCAGGCTGCTTTCCTGTTCATCAGATCCCTCGCCAGCATAGTGGAGCGAGGAGGCTCCCCCTTCACAGATCCACCAGTATAATCGAATGGCCTGCAGTTACACAGGGATAGACGATATGGGGCAGTATTTTCCCATCGAAGCTCCTAGAGGGGCTGCTGTACCAACGGGAGACTCGGTTGAGCATGCTGAGCATGCTGAGCATGATGACGCCGCTGTGTGTGGCCTGCCATCTGCCTCTACAAACACTGTGTGTCATTTTAATGTTTGTTTTTCTTTTTGATCATAATGTTAACTCACTTCTGGTTTATGATCGCCACACACTCCTAGATCTTAGGCACTCTACTAATGATCTAGCTAATTTTGTTCGCAGTGGCCATGAAACACTGCCTCCATTCCTGTCGGATATCCCAGCTTACCTGTGCCGCGCCCCAGCACCACTCCCTCGTCGCAAGCGTTATCGCCGTCGTGGGAAGCGAGTCGGCTATCTGGTGAGACTAAAAGCCGGCTTGGAATACAGATCGGGATATGGACCGACCTCATGGCCCGTCGCTACCTTGCGCCCACTGGATCCGGCCGGCACCTGTCTGGTACCTGTCGTGGGCTCGGATGAGCTGTTTCAGCCCTGCAGCTACTGCTCTACTCCCCGCGGCTACTGCTCTACTCGCCCCCGCCTTCGCGGGGTGAACCTCCGAAATCTCCGGTCTCTGTATCGTGTTCTCCAGGCCGCTGATGGCTCGGACCCGCCGCTCCCCTCCAGATTTGGCCTGGTAAATGCTAGATCACTAGCTAACAAGGCTTTTATACTGAAGGATTTCTTCATTTCCCGGGGACTGGATTTCCTTTGTATAACCGAGACCTGGCTACATGATGGTGAGTCCAGCACAATCACCGAACTCTTGCCGACAGACTGCAGCTATTTTAACACACCGCGGATGTCAGGCCGAGGAGGGGGTTAGCGATTGTTTACAAAAGTGGCTACAAGTGTAAACCACTATCGCTACCTTCACCGTTCTGCAGCTTTGAGCTGAGCATGTTTGAGATCAATCAAACCGTGTTGTGTGCTGTGATCTACCGCCCCCCTAAGTACAATAATGATTTTATTAATGACTTTTCTGCCTTCCTGGCCGATATCATGCCAAACTATGATCATGTCTTGATTGTCGGGGATTTTAATGTGCATGTGTGTTGTTCCGACAACCCTTTGGCAAAGGACTTTTTAAGCACCATCGACTGTTTTAATCTTATCCAATCTGTGTCTGGCCCCACGCATGAACGTGGGCACACACTTGACCTGGTTTTATCATATGGTCTACCTGTTTTTAATCTAGAGATATGTGGATAATTTTTCTCTGACCATATGCCTGTCCTGTTTGACGTTGCACTTGTCTGTTACACAGTCAAACCTGGCGCTTCTGCTCGCCGTTGCCGGATTATTAACCCATTCACTGCTGAGCGTTTCTCTGCTGTTTTCTGTTCAAATGATGTCACTCCAGTTTGTGATGATGCTGAGACCCTTAGCTTGTGGTTTACTGACGCCTGTCAAACTACTATGGACACTGTTGCCCCTTTTAAGACCAGACAGCCCAGGGTTAAATCAGAGCCCTGGATGAATGATTTGACCAGTTCTGCGAAGCGTGAGTGCCGCAGAGCCGAGCGCAAATGGAAGAAGGACAAACTGCATGTATCTCTTCACATGCTAAGAGACTGCTGGCATCACTTCCAGAATATTGTACGGGAGGCTAGGACAACATATTTTGCTGACATTATCATGTCAAACTGCCATAAGCCCCGTGTATTGTTTAAGACCATCAATGATGTACTGAATGCACCACTGACTACCTGTGTGGAGGCCTCTCGTGCTGCCTGTGAAGGTTTCCTTAATTTCTTTATTGATAAGGTCTCCTCCATTAGGGCTTCTATTTTACCTCCTGTTTATGACCCCTCCGTTTTTGTCCCCAGCCCCGCTGTTTTTAACACTTTGTGCCCATGACGCTGTCTTCCTCACAGGAGGTCATTGGCAAAATGAAGCCATCGGGCTCCCCAGATGATGCTGTTCCACCTCGACTCTTTAAAGACGTCTTCCCAGCTGTTGGGCCTACTGTACTCAACATTATAAATAGCAGCCTGTCCTCTGGTGTGGTCCCGGCACTTTTTAAACATGCGGTTGTGCAGCCCCTGATCAAGAAGCCTGGGCTTGATTCTGCAGCCATGTCAAATTTTAGGCCCATCTCTAAACTGCCATTTTTATCAAAGATCCTTGAGAAAATTGTCTATACTCAGCTAATGAATTTTTTAAATGAGCACAATATTCTCGAGGTTTTCCAATCTGGTTTTAAATCCTTGCACAGCACTGAGTCGGCACTTTTAAGAGTTTTTAATGACATCTTTTTAGCTACTGATTCCAGTGACTGTGTTGTCCTGGTCCTTTTAGACCTGTCGGCCGCATTTGACACAGTGGACCATGACATTTTAATTGCCCGCCTTGAACAGTGGGTGGGCATCAGAGGCATAGCCCTTGAATGGTTCATTCACGAAAGTCTTTCTCTGGTCTGCATCCCCCTAACAATTGTATGTATTGAGCTGTACTGTACTGTACCCATTCTGCAATCTGTTAATAAAGTTTTCAATCAATCAATCAACTCTCAACCAGGGGGGGCAGCGCCCCAGCGCCCCTAGTGGCGAGCCACCACTGGTGCTATGCATATATAAATGAGAATTGCGAATATAAACGGCGCATACAATGCAACGTACCATTAGCCAGTCAGATCGCCCACGGGGCTTTTCACCTTACAGTCCTATATGGCCATGAGTGTCGCTTAAATAGCGTGTTGCGCCGGCACAGAGGCAACTCACCTGTCCACAGTCTTAGACGTACTGTACGTTCCTGAGAGTGTCCACTAGGCGGCACCAGGCAATAAATAATACTTGCAATAAATGTCTCTATGAGAATAACAATAATAATAATGAACCCTTTGTATGAATAACGTTGGATTATTATCCACTCATCAACGCCTGTACTTCCTGAGGAAACTGAAAAGGGCTGGGCTGGACACCAATGTCATCAGCTCCTTCTATAGATGTGTGGTGGAGAGCGTACTGACCTCTTGCATCACAGCATGGGGCGGCAGCTGCACAGCGGCAGAGAAGCAGGTGCTACAGAGGGTGGTGAGGTCTGCACAGAGGACCATCGGATGCAGCTTACCAGACATCTCTGACATTTGCAACAACCAATGCATGGACAGAGCAATCCGGATAATGCGTGACCCCAACCACCTTGCCCACGGACTGTTTACCCCCCTCCCTTCAGGCAGGAGGCTGCACAGCATCCGGGCAAGAACCACCAGGCTAATGAATAGCTTCTTCTCTCTTTTAATCAGTATATCAAATTCGTTTTATTGCACTAAATCAGTTTTATTGAATTAGACTAGGTTTTTATTGAATGGATTCGTCTTCTATTGAATTCATTCGTTTTTTATTGAATGATTCGTTTTTACTGGATTTGTATTGAATCAGTTTGCATGTATATCATGAGGATCAGTATTTATTTGTGTATTTATTCTAGTTATTTAGTATAACTATAACCGAGACCTGAGTACTGTATTTCGTGCTTCAATGTCACATGGAAAAATTACAATAAACATGACTTTGACTTTGGCATAGTAGTGTGTGGCTAGTGCTACTGTATGTTTGGTTCCACTTGCACTGTTAAAAAATAGCTTAAAATGCTTCTCCCCTCCCGACCCTCCATCACCATCCCCACCCCCCACATCCACTTACAGTAAAAGCGCGTTCATGTCGGGCCTATTAGCGCTGTCATTTCGAAAGCATCCTAGGCGGACATCGAGTGGGCAGAGCAAAACAATTACGCCTCTTCTGGGTTTTTATATAGTTCTATGGTTGTGTCTGTGGTGAAAAGCCCAAGGTTGGGTGCTACATTAAACAGTGGCGGTGATGAAGACAATTTCCACCCCACGTCATGCACTCTACCTACTGTCTAGAAAAGTGCTCTATAAATGAAACGATCATGCATCGTTCGTCCAATGAGAGTGAGAGCGTGGTAATATGCTGTGCTCATTGTAGCGATTGTGCTTAATGTCGCACAGGTGAAAATGTGCATTTGTGTGTGTGTGAGTGTGTGTGTGTGTGTAGTGTGTCTGTGTGGGTGTGAAAGAACAAAAGAAAGAATGCAAGAGAGAATAGGAAAGAGAGTTATAGAAGTTGCAGAGAGAGAGAGAGGGAAAGGAGAGAAGGCAGAGGGGCACAGAAGGGCAGATAATGACAATATTGTGAGCTTGCTATAATCCGTAATCCTCCACTAAAAAATACTTGACTTGTAGGCAACCTTAGGCAGAGTTGGGGAGAGCAAACAGACTGACATATAGGAGGACCATATATTGAAACCCAAAAACCAGGACACTTGAAATATATATATTAAAAAGAAGTGTACCGCACGTGCATGTACATGAACATGTACGTATGTGCTTACATATACTTGCATAAACAATCAAAACATACTTGTTCATACTTTGTTGATTCATAGTCTTTGCACATAACTGCCCAATTGCACAGCCCTGCTAATGATCCCATCCCACTGTATTGTTATTTTATTATAATTAGTGTATAATACTTGACCACATCTTGACCAGTTGTACAGCCCTGTGGCCTATTCTTATTCATATTAAATGTGTTACTTATAATTGTACTATATTATATTGTGCTATATTTAATTTAGTTTATATCCCATTTTATTTTATTCGACTTATTTATTTACAGTTGTACAGCCCTGGCCTATATTTTATTTCATAATTCTATTCTATTCTATTGTGCTTAACTTAGTTCATATTTTATTTTATCACTATTCACAGTGTGAGATAGAGGCTCTATCTGTCCATTCAAACATGTGTGCCTTCTATCTGCCTCCAGCTGCCTGAGTGTGTGTGTGTGTGTGTGTGTGTGTGTGTGTGTGTGTGTGTGTGTGTGTGTGTGTGTGTGTGTGTGTGTGTGTGTGTGTGTGTGTGTGTGTGTGTGTGTGTGTGTGTGTGTGCGCGCGCGCGCGTGTGTGTGTGTGTGTGTGTGTGTGTGTGTGTGTGTGTGTGTGTGTGTGTGTGTGCGTGTGTGTGTGTATAGGACTAGGGGAGCTGTCCACTTTCAGTGGGCTGCTGTGTGGTGCTTAAATGTGCCTTTGATTCTGGACATTAGCTGGGTGACATACGCTAAAGTAGGCCATACAGATGAAGTAGCAAGCTTGTTTTTGTCACTCAGTAAAACGTGGTTAGCCTATTCACTAGGGATGGGTACCTTTCACATTTGAACCGGTACCGGTACCTGTGAATTGATACCGGTACCCAACGCTACCTTTTTTCGGTACTTTAGTCGCAAGAAATTTTATTTACCTACCTCAGTCGTGAAAAAAAAAATTCAAACTTCAAATAACTACAATTTCGACAGTTTTCGGCTTGCCATTGCTCCGACTGCTTTGTTGTTGAATCAAGTCAAATCCTACGTAAGCATATATTGTGCGTGTGAACGTTGACATGAAAAGAAAAAAGTTAAAAAAAGAAAAGAAAGTTAAAAAAATTATAAAAGTTAATTATTTTTATTTATTTTTTGTATCTCACTTGATTCGATACTCGGTAGTACCAACGTGTTTCGGTTCGGTACCTCAAAAGTACCGAATTCGGTACCCATCCCTACTATTCACACAGCTTTAGATGAGGCTATATCTGTCCATAAACACTCCAACGTGTACACCTTCTCTCTGCCTTCAACTGCTTGACTATCAACCTCCACTGGTACAGATGTTACAGCTGTAATTTCCAGGAATTGATGTCAGACGACAACACGTTCTCATCAGATACAGTACAATGGGTACAAATGACCACGTCAAATAAATAGGCTGTGCATAGCCAACAGCCTGACAACGACATTGATTGACACACATACATATTGGGACAATTTGGTAGTGAATGTTGAAAACCGGGACATAATATTGTTTTACAGAACTCGGCACATAGCGCTTGACATCAGACAAACCAGCACGACCAGAGTTGGGAGAGAAAACAGCAATCAAAAACATCACTCAGTGTTGCTAAACTATGGTGACAACCAATCAGGACACAAAAAGCTTTTGACAAGTAGAAAGACCTTTAGTTAATATACTGTACTTGTCACATAATGTACATCATAATTATGTGA